>NC_056728.1:1984625230-1984837730 GCF_019279795.1 Protopterus annectens | reverse complement strand
TCTTGATATACTGGAAAATATTAGGGTGCAATCTAACACCCTAATAATGGGTGATTTCAACTACCCCACCATTAACTGGGAAAACTACTCATGTACCAACTCTTTTGCTCAACGTTTTCTGGAATTCATAAATTCCAATGCCTTGGATCAACCTATGCATAACCCCACCAGGGGCAGCAATATCCTAGACCTGGTCATTACCAAAATGGGCAACCGGTGTTCCACACCAGATGTCAATTCCTCATTGGTCAGATCCGACCACACGCTAATCACCCTAGACATCCACATCCTGCCCCCAACCCCCATTAGGAAAACCACTGTAAAATATTTCTCCAAAGCCAACTTCATGCTTCTTAAGACAGAAGTGGAAAACTTCACGACACCCATGCAGATGGACAATAGAGGTATGACTGCTGAATCCTACACAAATGTACTTTATAAGCACTTACACGAGTGCATAGATCTTGCAATCCCTAACTGAACCAAGATGCTATCCTCCAAAAAAAGGAAGCCAATCTGGTGGTCCCCTGCTATAAACAAACTCTACAACAGAAGAAAGAAACTGTTGTAAAAAAAGAGTAGAATCCCATGACTGGAGGAACTCCTTGGTCAGCCTCAGTAAGAAGCTGAGATCCATCATAAAATCCTCCTAAGCTATTTATGAAAACAAAATCACCACTGATTCTAAAGACAACCAGAAAACATTCTATAGCTATGTCAAGAATCTCGATGGCATCACTCAGATCTGCTCCGAGTTACAGCATAATGGCAATAAATATACAGAACCAACTGATATTGCCAACATCCTGGCAGATAGGTTCAGTGCTAACTTTACCCCCCTCTCACCCCCTAAAGGGCCCATCCCTATACCAGAAGAATACAAAGTCCCTGTAATCACGGCTGCACAGGTAAAAAACACACTCTCCAAAGCCAAGAACACAGCATCAATGGGACCTGACAACATCCCAGGCTGCTTTATACATGAACTACAGAATGAACTGGCACCCCACCTAAGTACCATGTTCAGTCACAGCCTCACCTCAGGCTTTGTGCCCACTGAATGGTGCACAGTGACAGTTATCCCACTCCACAAAGGGTGAGCCACCAAGGACTCCAGGAACTACTGCCCCATTAGCCTGAAGACCCTGGTCTGCAAGGCTATGGAACTTATAAACAATGACATTGGTAATTTCCAAACTCTGGACCCCACCCAGTTCGGGTTTGTAAAAGGCAGATCATGTCTCCTAAACCTGATAGACTTCTTTGAAGCGGTCACCAAAACCGTAGATGAGGGTAGGGTGGTTCACACATCCTATCTAGATCTCGTCAAGGCTTTTGACACCATCCCCCACTCTGTAATTATAGATAAATTCACTAAACTAGGTATAAATCACTATGTCACAAGATGGGTTGCCAACTGGCTCACTGACAGAACCCACAATGTGAAAGTAGCAGACTCCAAATCCAACTTCAGACCAGTGACAAGTGGAGTACCACAGGGTTCAGTCCTGGATACTTTCCTGTTTGGTATCTACTTTGCTGAAGTACAGGCTAACACAGAAGGTCTTTGGCTAATGAAGTTCACAGATGACTGCAAACTAGGAGCCATAATCAAAACTCCTAATGATGTGGACATCCTACAAAAGGGCCTCACTGAGGCAGATGCCTGGTTTCAAAGCCATGGCCTCAAGCTCAATGCCAAAAAGTGCATTTTTATCCCTTTTGGTAAAAACGCTGTACCTATGAACTACCACATAGGCAGTAGTCTACTTAACACCGAAAGTATGATAAGATACCTTGGGACAGAGGTGGACAGTAGTCTCTCCTTTGATAATCACATTGCCACAGTAGTCAGGAAATCCTTCTACGTGGCACACCTCATCAGAAAAGGTTTCTCATCCAGGAAAAAAGAGGTCATTGTTCCCCTCTACTTGTCACTCATTAGACCCATTGTAGAGTACAATGCCCCTTTTGGTATGTACCTCGCAAGACATCTACAACAACTGGAAAGGCCACAGAAATACCTCACAAAGAGGATTACCAGCCTCAAACAGATGCCCTATGCAGACTGTCTCAAAAAACTCCAGCTTTACTCTATCGCATGTCGCCTACTCAGAGGCGATCTCTGCCCAACATACAAAGCTATGTCAAACCCAGAGCTGTTGGACATGCTCCACTTAAAGAAATCCCAATCCCTCCAAGCTACATGCTCTAGGGACCTAAACCTTGTCACCACAATAAACAGAACATGCTGGAGGGATAGATTCCTGTCCCAGAGACTTCCCATACTCTGGAACAAACTACCTATCTATCTATCAAAGCTCCTCATTAGCACTCTTCAAGAAAAATATTGATGATTGGATGGAAGATAGGAAATTCACTCCGGGGAGCACCTCTGTGGCTCTGCTCAACAGGGACACAGGAAAATAATTTTCTTGGGTGGCGAAAGCCAGGGAACCTTTTTGGCTAGGCTTATATAGGCCCTAGGGCCTATAGCCTAGTACCTACCTATGAATATGTGGGTGTGTGTGTGTGTGTGTGTGTGTGTGTGTGTGTGTGTGTGTGTGTGTGTGTGGGGGCTGAGTTTTTCTGCAGATGATAACAATGATCAAACAAGTGACAAGCTGTAAAGGAAAGAAAATCCCTAGGATTAAAACAAATGCACACACCTCATGATAATTGCACAGTACAGGTTGATTAATTAGTGTGAGAGTAAGAAAACATGATTCAAAGACAAGTATTGCTGCAATGAGAAAGACCCCACCATCATCTTATTAGCACATCTCTGAATCGCACTCTAGTGATATCAGACCTGACTTTGCTAGTGCTCCCTAGTGGCCAATGCATTGCCATACAAGTACACTCCCAGACATTCACACACACACACACACACACACACACACACACACACACACACACACACACACACCTACACCAACTCATCAACAAACAAGCTCCTCCCCACAGCTGATCACATTCGTGGAAGTACTCACTCATTACCCACAAATACACTCCAGTGCACACACATGAGTGCACACACACACACACACACACACACACACACACACACACACACACACACACACACACACACACACACACAAACACACAAACACACACATCCAGACTTTTGATTATCTACCTAACCTCTCTAGTTTCACCACCCAGGTAGAGGCACACATAAACACACACCTGCACACACATTTGCACACACATGCATGCAGCTTCAATCATGCCCCTACAGACATGGGCACATGTCCACACACACTAACACCCCCCAACCCACATGCTGAAATAACATATCTGCACTGTGAAAACTTCCATAAGTATGAATGGGTGACCACTGTGTTTTCACAGCAGTCACTTATTTTTCCTCTTAGAGAAAAATTTCACTTGGCTGAACAGTTTTCTGAATTTCAAAGCAAATCAGGAGAACACATGGCTAATTATCATTAAACACCTCCCAGACTGCTGCCTTGGCACATAGCTATGTCTGTAATATCGTGCTTATGCTGAGGTCCCCATGATATAAAAACCTCAGTGATAAAGCCATCTCTGAAATGGAAAACTGATGTGGAAAACTTCCATGCCATAGCCCTCAACCTTCCATCTCCAAAATGAGGAACACTAGCCCTCGTAATGTGGAACAAATGGGCAAAATGTGGAACACAAACTAATGGTTTACTAACAACTTCAACTAGGAAGGGATGGTTAAAATTAATATATTGGTTTTTACTTATAAAGAGATTTAAAATGAATTAATATAATTTTTTTTTTTACCATAGTTTCATTTTCCTTAAAGAAAATTCCCACTGAAATGAATGTGTCTTTCAATGTGGAACTTTGAACTTTGAGGAACAACAAGGACTTTTTAAGTTTTTGAATAGAGGTTGCGTTACACTTTGCTGACTTCCTCATCATGCTAAGTCTTCCTAATCTCAACCAGTTTGTTACATTCATTTAGCTTTTACTCATAAGACACTATCAAAGTATGAAATGGATTAACACAGACGTATAACCCATGTAATGCCATGTTTTGTTTATACTACTTATAGTTACATTTCTGTGTATTTGTGCTGAGTAGCAGAGCTGTTTAGTTGGCTGTGACATTCTACAGCCATCTGGATATACAAAGCTGATATAAGTATACTTTTTTGCACGTGTTCTATTTCAGTGATAGTTAACAAAACTGTACTGCATTTATTTATTTGTTTCATGAAATATTGATTGAATATTGGTGGTCTCTTTCTGCAGTTTGTTTGTTTTTTCCAACCTTCTGTACAACTGTTGTTGTATTCTTAAACTTGGTGGCTTTGGTATTGCCCACCCATGCTGTAAATTTGTTTTTGGACACTCCTTCCAGACTCATCTCATTTGCTCACTCAACTGAGTACAGTGAGATAATTTAGGAAGGACTACCACCCCCCCCCCACACACCCTTGCTTCTTTGATTTTGGACATGCCTACCAGTCCTATCTCATCAGCTCTGTCAACTGTGTACAGACAGAGCATTTGAGAAGGCCAACCCCTTTAGTTTTTTAATCTTGAATTATCTTGTTTCCTTCCTCTCCACTTACAAAAATACACTTTATTCAGCTGCTCTTACTGTAACTGTGTTCTACCTACTTTATTACCTTATTTTGCTTTGCTGTGTGCTCTTAAGTGTTCAAGTGCTCTTAGTCTGCTGCATTTATTACTGCTTGTTAGTAGCCTCCTTAAATTTATCTGCTATTCTAAGCATCTTAGCTTTGGTTTAGAATTTGTGCTTCAGTCCAGTTATTTTAAATTTAAGAAGGTTTTTGTGGTCTACACTCTTGTGGACAAACCCTCTCTCCATAAGTCCACCCAAATATTCAGAACCCCACCTAATCTCCTGCTACTTATAACAAAACTGTTTCCTTCCCTACAGTTTATATACTTTTCATCCATATGAAACCATAGCAACCTCACTGTGCACTTCCTAAACTCACCTTTCTGCCACCTTTTACCCCCTTCTTGTTCTCCCTTCCCTGGCCATAACTACTCTTCACCTCCTCATTTCTTCTCCTCACTCATAACTAACACCACCCCCCCCTTTTTTCACTCTACATACTTCTACTAATCACTCTTTCTATCACTAGATACTACATCTTCCTCTCTTGTCATTCTTCTCTACACACAACTAGCAAAGCCTCTATTTTGTTGACTTACTTGCTCAAAACTGTATCTCTGTAGTATCTTCACCAAAATATTAACATTGTACTCAGTTTTGTTTCATACAGTTGTTAGTTTTTGACTAGCAAGGTAATTGTTATTAAAGCTACATTTATTTCATCTCATGCACTTATATCATGTATTTCCAGAGCTTTTCTCCTTCATTGTTTTACCTTGAATTGCTTTTATCATGTATTTTTACTCATGTATGCTTTTTATCAGGTATCATGTTCTTTTTATCATGTATGTTTCATCTTGTACTATTACCATGTATTTTTCTAGGTTTTCTCCTTGGGTCTCCACTGAAAATGGGCCACCAGCCCAGTGAACTAACCCGGTTAACAAAAGACAAATAAATAAACAGTATGTTTGGACAATTCCCATCAGTTTCTCCTGCCAGCCTGGTTGACATGGGCATACTGAGACAGTGGAGCAACTGCCTCATGTTCACTGACAGCCCTCTTCTCCTAGCACATAATTCTTCTACTTGTGAGAAATGCATCTACATCACTAACCTGGAATCTATGCTCTCTCATGCCACAGCCAGTACTCCTGACAAAGAGGAGTTTGCCAGTACAAACACCATACCATGCACATCACATAGCCAAGCACAACATACACACACCTATGCAGAGGTCCTCAATAAAAAGTTTCCTAAACAGCAGAGACCTCTAAAACCCACTCACTAACATTCCACACACAACACCAAACACATCACACAAATCAGACAACACACTAGTGTCTCACAAACAGAGCCCATAATGAATAACAATAAGCCAATGCAGCCATAAGGCATAACAATAAACCAAACATACTAGCATTGGTAACTCAATTATGAGACACACTGATTGTCCCCCTCACCAGGCTCAACAAGAAGGTCACAGTCAGTTGTCTGTCCAGTGCCAGAATCCACCACATCACACATGCACTTAAGTCTCTCCACAACAGGTACAAGTAAGACTCTGCCATTGTCCATATTGGCGTGAATGACTTGAGATGTACCTCCCTGGAATATATGAGGAGAGACATGATTGAGCTCTCGTAGTATGTGTCCTAGGGAGGTATGACCCTAACTCTAAGCAGGATCCTACCTTCACCAAGAATGATACCACAATACCAACAAAAAATAACTGACTTCAACAACTGGCTTAGTTTCAGGTTTCTTTCCAAGGGGATCCAGTATCTGTCTACCAGGGATGACATTGTTCACAGGCCTCAATGCTTTGCCAGAGATGGCCTACACCTGCCACCCCTGGGATTCCAGATCCTGGCCAAGGCTCTTGCCTCCCCATTGTGCCTTTTTTAGACTATGTCCCAAAGACAGATCTTCCAACATAAAAGATCTGTCAAAAAGCAAACTGAAGGTCATGCTGCTTAACGCTAGAAGCCTCAACCTGAAAATGCACTCACTGGAGGCTCCCCTCACACTGGAAGATGCCAATATCTGTGTGGTCATGGAAACTTGCTTCTGGGCTGCAGAGCACCCCTGCCTTACCAGGCTGTACCTCATTCCACACATTCTGACCCCAAAATGAATTCAGGAAGACTAAGGATGGTGGAGTCTCTATCTTCATTAAAGACATACACACCTCCAGAATGGTTTGCCAGCATGACACACTGGAATTAATCCAGGTTGAACTGACAGTTGCCAAGACACTCATCCAAGTTATAGCCAGCTGTGGACCCCCTGCATGACTCAGGACACCCACTCCTCCTACCTGGACCTTCTTGATTCCATCAAGGTACCCCCTAACACCCTGATCCTTGGTAACTTCAACTACCCCACCATAGATTGGGTGAACTATTCCTGCACTAATGCACTTACCCAACAATTCCTTAACTTCATCAATTCTAACATACTAGATGAGCTCATCTCATCCCCCACAAGCTGAGATAACATTCTAGACTTGGTTCTCACCATCATGAGTGACCGCTGCACCACTCCCTTAGCATGTTCTTCCTTGGAGAGATCAGATCATCGGTCAGTCTCATTCGAAGTTTCTATCCCACCCACCCAGCTATAAACAGGCTAAAAATGTTCTCAAAAGCTGACTACAACCTCTTAAGGGAAGGTATCAGTAGCCTCAAACCACCGCCCCCCTCAGAAGATGCAGACAACTATGCAGAACAGTATGACAGTGCAGTATACAAGCATCTGTACAACTGCATGGACTCAGCCATAACCAACAGAACTAAAACTTGTTCCTCAAGGAAACAAAGACCTGTCTGGTGGACATCCTCTATCAACAGGCTTTACAACAAAAGAAAGAAAGTTTTGTCCAGGGGTAAAAAGGAACAAATTACAAATTGGAAAAACTCCCTCCTCAGCCTCAACAAGCAAATTAGATCACTAGTGAAAACCACCAAAGCCAATTATGAATTGAAACTAGCCTCCAAATCAAAGGAAAACCACAAAGCCTTCTTCAGTTACATCAGGAACCTCCATGGCAAAGCCAAGGTTTGATCCAAATTAGTATTTAATAGTACCACTTACACTGATCCTGTTGACTTAGCTATCCTGCTAGCAGATAGGTTCAGTGCAAACTCCCCCCATCCCCACAAAGGCCCATTCAACATCCCCGTTACTTGTCCCGCCCCTCACATCTCCATAGATCAAGTGTTATAGACCCTATCCAAGGCAAAGAACACAGCTTCCATTGGACCTGATAGTATCCCGGGCTTTATTCTACACCATCTCCAGCAAGAACTAGCTTCACCACTAAGCACCCTATTCAACCACAGCCTAAGTACAGGCTTCATTCCAGAATAGTGGAGAACTGCTATAGTCATCCCCTTGCACAAAGGTGGTGCCACTACTGACCCTGGAAACTATTGTCCCATTAGCTTGACAAGTCTGATCTGTAAAGCCATGGAGCGTATTATTATGGATCTTATAAAAAAGGACATAGGCAATCTCCAAGCACTTGACCCCACCCAGTTTAGATTCGTCAAGGGCAGATCTTGCCTGCTGAACTTGGTTGACTTCTTTGAGACTGCCACCAAGGCCCTGGATGAGGTGAAGTCAGTCCATACAGCTTACCTTGACTTGACCAAGGCCTTTGATACAATCCCCTACTCAGGCATCATTGAAAAGCTAGCACAGCTTGATGTAAATCCCTAACTCATCAGGTGGGTGACCAGCTGGCTCACTGATAGAACCCACTTGGTCAAAATAAGCACTTCCACCTCCTACAGCAGACCTGTCACTAGTGGTGTTCCCCAGGGATCTGTCCTGGGACCCCTACTGTTTGGCATCTACTTCTCAGAGGTCCAGGCAAAGACCAAATGCCTGCGGCTGACCAAGTTTACAGATGACTGTAAGTTGGATGCTGTCATTGACTCCCCAAATGATGTTAACATACTGCAAGAGGGTCTCACAGCAACAAATGACTGGTGCCAAAGTCATGGCCTTAAGTTAAATGCAAAAAAATGTATTATCATACCATTCAGCAAAAACATGGCCCCTACTAATAACCACATCAACGACAACCCCCTAAGCACACAACCTGTGGTGAGACACCTGGGTACTCAGGTTGACAACAATCTCACATTTGACCATTATGTAGCAGCAGTGGTCAGAAAAGCCTTTTACTTGGTTCATCTCATAAGTAAAGTGATTGCATCCAGAAAAAAGGAGGTCATTACCTCTCTGTACTCCTTCATTAGGCCAATAATTATGTATAATGCCCCATTTGGTATCTTTCCAAACACCTGCACCAACTGGTAAGGAAAGACCACAGAAGTACCTCACAAACATAATCCATGGCCTCCAAAACATTTTTGGAGGTTTTCTCCTCAGGTCTTCACTGAAAATAGGCCCCCAGCCCAGTGGACTAACCCGGTTAACAAAAGAAAAATAAATAAACAGTATGTTCGGACAATTCCCATCAGTTTCTCCTGCCAGCTTGACCAACATGGGCATACTGAGACAGTGGAGCAACTGCCTTATGTTCACTGACAGCCCTCTTCTCCTAGCACATAATTCTTCTACTTGTGAGAAATGCATCTACATCAGTAACCTGGAATCAATGCTCAAATCACTATCACTCTACTTGGTATCATACAGATTGCTCAGAGGTTATCTCTGTCTTACCTACAAGTCAATATCGGACCCTGCCCTATTAGAGATGCTCCATATTCATAAGTCTAACTCCTCACACATTATAGGTTCAGAGGTTCATAGGTGTGTACTAGGCTAACGGCCCTGGAGCCTATATAAGCCTAGCCCAAGAAGATTCCCTGGCAACATGCCGCCCAAAGTTAGTTCCCAGTGCCCCTGTTAAGCAAGGCCACTGAAGTGATCCCCAGGATGAACTTCCTATTGCCCATCCACTCATCAAGATTTCTCTTAAAGAGGACCAGTGAAGTGCTCTGTTTGACATGAATGGGAAGTTTGTTCCAGAGTATGGGAAATCTCTGGGTTAGGAACCTGTCCCTCCAGCATGTTCTGTATATTGTGGTAATGAGGTTTAGGTCCCTGGAGCGTGTGGCATGGAGGGATTGGGATTTCTTTAGGTGTAGCATATCTAGCAGCTCTGGGTCAGACATGGCTTTGTAGGTCAAGCAGAGATCACCTCTAAGTAGGTGATAAGAGAGACAGAGTATAGCTGGAGTTTTTTTAGTCTGTCTGTATAGGGCATGTGTCTAAGGCCTAAGATCCTCTTAGTGAGGTATTTTTATGGCCTTTCCAGTTGTTGTAGGTGTCTAGTGAGGTACATACCAAATGAGGCATTGTATTCTATAATAGGTCTAATGAGGGATGAGTAGAGAGGGATTATGACCTCTTTCTTCCTGGATGAGAAACCTTTTGTAATGAGATGTACCACATAGAAGGACTTTCTGACTACATTGGCAATGTGGTTATCAAAGGAGAGGTTGCTGTCAACCTGTGTCCCCAGGTCTCTTATCACACATTTGGTGTTTAGTGGACTACCGCCTATGTGGTAGTTCATGGGCATTTAATTTTTCCCAAAGGGAACGACAATGCACTTTTTGGCATTGAGCTTAAGGCCATGGCTCTGGCACCAGTCATTGGTATCAGTGGGGCCTTTCTGTAGAATCTCTACATCAGTTGGAGAATCAGTAATGGGTCCCAATTTGCAATCATCGTCCCTTTGTGTTGGCTTGAACTTCAGAGAATTAGATGCCAAACAGAAGAGGACCTAGGACCGATCCTTGTGGGACACCCCTTGTAAGTGGTCAGTAGGCAGATTTGGAGTCCGCTACTTTCACAGTGTGGGTTCTATCAGTGATCCAGTTGGTAACCCATCTTATGACATAGGGGTTTATGCCTAGTTTAATGAGTCTATCTATGATTCCTGAGTGAGGGATGGTGTTGAAGGCCTTGGCAAGATCTAGGTAGGCTGTGTAAACTACCTTGCCCTCATCCACAGCTCTGGTGACAGACTCAAAGAAGTCTATCAGGTTGAGAAGGGATGATCTACCTTTCACAAACCCAAACTGCATGGGGTCCAGAGTTAGGAGATTCCCTATGTCCTTATTTATAAGTTCCATGATGATGCACTCCATAGCCTTACATATCAGACTCTTCAGGCTAATGAGGCGGTAGTTCCCAGGGTCTGTAGTCACGCCCCCTTTGTAGAGTGGGATGACCATAGCAGTATGACATTCGATAGAAACAAAGCCTGAAATGAGGCTGTGATTGAACAGGGTACGCAGGTGTGGTGCCAATTTACATTGTAATTCATGTAGAACACAGACAGGGATATTATCAGGTCCCATGGAAGCCGTATTCTTGGCTTTGGACAGTGCATTTTTTACCCTGTGTAGCCATGATAATAGGAACTTGGCATTCCTCAGGTATTGTTATAGGCCCTTTAGGGGGTGAAAGAGGGGTAAAGTTCGCACTGAACCTGTCGGCCAATATGTTGGCAATATCAGTTGGTTCTGTATATGTATTGCCATTATGCTGCAACTGAGACCAGATCTGAGTATTGCCATGTAGATTATTGACATAACTATAGAATGCCTTGTGGTTGTCTCTAGAATCTGCAGCAATTTTGTTTTTGTAGCTAGCTTTAGAGGATTTGATGATAGATCTCAGTTTTTTGCTGAGGCTGACAAGGGAGTTTTTCCAGTCTTGGGACTTCACCCTTTTCTGCAACAGTTTTTTCCTTCTGTTGTAGAGTTTGTTTATGGTGGGGGACCACCAGATTGGCTTCCTTTTTTTGGAGGAGAGCGTCTTGGTTCTGTTTGGTATGGCCCGTTCCATGCACTTGTGTATGTGCTTATACAGTGCATTGGTGTATGATTCAGTCATGCACCTATTTTCCATTTGCATGGGTGTTGTGAAGTTAGCCACCTCTGTTTTTAGAAGTCCAAAATTGGCTTTGGAGAAGTTTTTTACAGTGGTTTCCTTTGGGGGGGGGGGTGAGATGTGGATATCCATGGTGATTAGCATGTGGTCAGATCTGACCAGGGAGGAGCTGATACTGGTGTAGAGCAACAGTCGCCCATGTTAGTAATGACCAGGTCAAGGATGCTTCTATCCTGGTGGGGGTAATAATGAGCTGGTCCAGGGCATTGGAATTAATGAATTCCAGTAAACGTTGAGCAAGTGTGTTGGTACATGAGTAATTTTCCCAGTTAGTGGAGGGGTAGTTAAAGTCTCCCAGTATAAGGGTATTGAGTTGTACCCTAATATTTTCCAGTGTGTTTAAGAATGTGGAGTGGGAGTCTTGGGACATGGTGGGGGATCTATAGCAGGCTACAACCTGGATTGCAGTTTTACCCAGTGTTAGTTGTACCTGAAGTGTCTATGATGTGTTATGTTGGGCTACTAGTCTGGAGGTGTGCATATCCTTTATGAATATGGAGACACCACTGCCTTTAGTGCTTCGGTCTAGGTTTAGGGGCCAAAAAGTTTGGCATGAATTATAGCTTGGTAGTGCTGTAGTGCTTTCCAGAACCTTGAACCAGGTCTCGGTCACTGCACAGATGTCGATGTTCTCTATTTTAAGGAGTGCTTCGAGCAAGTGCATTTTGAGATTTAGACTTCTAGTGCTGAGTAGCATTACCCTCAAATTTTGTTTGTTTGTAGCTGTTATGGTGATAATTTTGTCTTCAGGACATTGCCTAAAAAGGCACTATAGGGGTGGCAAGAGCCTTGGCCAGTATCCGGAATGCCAGAGGTGACAGGTGCAGGCCATCTCTGGTGAAGAATCGAGGTCTGTCGATCATGTCATCCCAGGCAGAGAGATACTGGATCCCCTTAGAGTGACACCAGAAACTTAGCCAATTGTTGAAGTCAATCATTTTCTGCCTATACTGTGGTATAATTCTGGGTGACAGTAGGCTGCTACTCAGAGCTAGGGTCATACCTGCCTGGGCTACAAGATCTGAGAGCTCCTCTATGTCTCTTTTCATGTAGTCCAGGGAGTTAAGTCTCAGGTCATTTACACCAACATGGACAATGACAGAGTCATATTTTTACCCGTTGTGAAATGACATAAGTGTGTGCGTTATGTGGTGGATCCTGGCACCCGACAGGCAGCTGACCGTAACTTTCTCCTTATTCAACCTAGTGAGTGGGACATCAGTGTGCCTTACTACTGAGTCACCTATGATGAGTGCATTGGGTAAGCTGTTTTGCCTTATGGGCTTTGGTTGAGTGGCACACTGTTTATGTGAGCTATGTGTCTCATGGTTTGTGCTGGGATGTGGTGGTTGTTTGCATTTCTGCCTCAGAGGTCTCTGTTTGGGCAGATTTTTATTGAGAGCCTCCGCAAAAGTAGGTGTGTGTTTTGTGTTACTATGTGAGGGTTGTGGTTAGTGGACGGTTATCCACTTGAAAGGCCTAAACGTAATATGCGACATCAACAAAACTTGCTGGAGAGACAGGTTTGTCTCCCACAGGCTGCCCCGTCTCTGCAACAGACTTCCCATACATGTCAAACAGAATACCTCACTGACCATCTTCAAGCACAACCTTAATGAGTGGATGGGAAACCACAAATTTGTCCCAGGGGTTCTACCCATGTCCCTCACTGACAGGGGTGACAGGTGCTTACTGAGGTTTTTTTTGGGGATAAACTCTTGGCTAGGCTTGGCGGGGGCCCCAGGGCCATTAGCCTAGTAACCTCCTATGAATCTATGATCCTATAATGTACTGTATGACTAACTCAAGTAAATGTACTAATTTGAGAGGGTAGAAAATGAATCAAACATTCTGTAAAAAGGAGTGGTAGAGAACATTAAAACAAATAGGTCATAAATAGCTATGTTTCTCTGAAAGGCAAACAGGATCCACTGCACTTATAGCATGATGTATAAACCACATAGGGTAAATTAAAAATAACATGTTATGATGCATTTATGTCTAAAAATGTTGACTGTTGATCATCTGTGACATCCAGCTTCTGCTGAGACGTAACAAGAAAAAAGTCCCTGTTAATGGCACATTAACATTTTTCACTCTTCATGTATCTTCTCCCACTTAAACTACATGAACATTTGGTTGTTACTCAGTTTCAACCTTCTCCCCTGTCCCTTCTTTAAAATGGCTGCATCTTTATGAGAAATCAGAAGCATAGTTACCAGTCATTTATGTTACACTTAAAACTGATATATTTTGTTTCATCACAAGAGATTTGTAATGGTTTACTATCCATTTCACCTGCTACTAAAACAATATCTCATATAATTTGTCTTAACTGCAAACAAAAATTTCCTTGTAAATTTTCAGTTGTAGGGAGACTATACCACCTTCTTGTTCTCCAGTTTTGTTTGGCATATATGGAGCCTCAATACACAACAAAGTTATTAGTATAAAAAAAGTGGGAAATGAAAACTAACAGTGAGGTTGTCACCAACTGTCTGCCTTTGGTGTCATTGATCCAATATTTACAACTTGGAGGTCATGGTTAACAGACCAACACATTGCTTTGCTGAGGATGGTCTGCATCTTTCCCCTCTAGGCTTTCAAATACTGGCTAAAACTTCATCAGTCCATATAGTGCATTTTTATGTAATGTCAAATTGATAAACTTATCGACATAGCAAAATCAACTCAACTGAACCTCATGGTGTTACTGCTCAATGCGAGCAGCCAGAACAAAAAACTGTACTCACTCCAAGCTCTCCTCACACTTGAGAATATAGATGTCTATGCAGTTACCAAGGTATGGTTTAAAGTTGCGGAGTTTACCCTAGCTGTGCAAAGTTTCAGGGTCTTCCACACTTTTAGAACAGTAGCTGCACAGAAAAGGACTAAAAGTGGAGGTGACTCAATGATACATCAGAAATAAGCATACATCTAGAGTGGGCAAACAGGATGACATGCTAGAGTTTCTCCATGTTCAGATCACCATAGACAAAATCCCTTACCATATCCTAATCAGCTATAGGTCACGCTCTATGTTCCAAGAAGCACACAATGCATACTTGGACCTACTGGAGACACTTACCATCCAACCTAACATCCTACTTATAGGAGACTTTAATTACCCCTCTATTGACTAGGAGTCCTACATGATCTAAGATCTACAGGTACAGAGGTTTCTGGCCTTCATAAATAGACACCCTTGATCAAATAGTGAATACATCCACTACAAGCTCTGACATACTCAACCTCGTGCTTACAAATATGGGAGAACACTGCACCCCTCAATGCCCCATTTTCTCTGGTAAGGTCCAACCATAAAGCTGTATCCTTCCAAATTAAGATTAACTCCATAATCCTATTAAAACTAGTAACCATTAGAAACTATTCCCAGGCAAATTACCTTTATTAAGTGAAGGATTGTCAAAATTCAATGCCCTCCAAACAAAGAGAACACAGAAGCCTACACTGAATTGCTCTCAGAAACTGTATACAGCCATGTCAGTGGCTGCATAAAAGCTGCTGTATCTACCAGAAGTAAGCCCAGGACTAGCACTAGAGGCAAATCACTCTGGTGGCATCCACAATTAAATAGGATATACAACAAAAGGAAAAAATTATGGCAAAAATCAGAAATTGTATTTCCTATAATGATAGAAACTCTCTCATCAAAGTAAATAGGCAACTAAGACGGCTAATTAGGTCAAACAAAGCTATGTCAGAAACCTGAAGGACAGCACACAGCAATGTACTGAACTGGTGGTTAATGCTGCGATATTCACTGAGCCTGGTGATATAGCAAACATGTGTTAGTGGACAAATTCATTTCCAACTTTACTCCCTTCTCACCCCCAACCATCCTCTCAGGAATACCCTCAAACATAACCCCTCCAACTATAACTGGGGGCATGTACTGGCTGCACACACTAAGGCCAAGAACATAGCCTCAATGGGCCTCAATAACATCCCAAGATGCTTCCTGAATTGTCTAAAATATGATTCATCAGGACTGCTGGTGTCATTATTTAACTATAGTCTTAAAACAGGTTTTGTGCCAAGTAAATGGAGGACTACAATAGTCATCCCCCTTCAAGCAAGAAGACTTTCAACAGATTCTGGAAAATACAGATCTATTAATCTGAGTTAGTCTTATTTGGAAAGCCATGAAAAGAATTATCATGGAAATTATCAGCAAGGACAAAGGAGACCTCCAGATACTGGATCCATCCCAGTTTGGCTTTGTCAAAGGATGGTCATGCTTACTCACTCTGTTGGACTTCTTTGAAAAGGTTACTAAGGCAACAGATGAGGGGAAAATAGTGCATACTGCCTACTTACATCTGGCTAAAGGATTTGGTACAATACCCCACACAGACATTGTCAACACGCTTACCGAACTTGGTGTAAACCCATTTATAACATGCTAGATAGCTAGCTGGCTCACTGATAGGACCCAGGAGGTTTGAATCAGTGAGGCCACCTTCACAAAGAGGCCAGTCACAAGTAGAGTCCCTCAGGCTCTGCACTGGACTTACTCCTCTTTGGCATCTACTCTTCATATGTCAAAACCAGTATCAAAGACCTTTGTCTGACCAAGTTCACAGATGGTTGCAAACTGGAAGCAGTCAGTGAATCCCCACAAGATGAGAATGGTCTCATACAGACAGACTCTTGGTGCCAAAGCCATGGCTTAAAACTCAATATTAAGAAATGTATTATAGTATCTTTTGGAAAGTCTATCACCCAGAGTAACTGCATCATTAATAAAACACCCCTAAAAGTTGATTCACTAGTCAGGGATCTAGGAACTCATGAAGATAATAACCCAGCCTTCAACTAACATGTATCTAAGGTAGTAAGAAAATCCTTCTTTGTTGCTCAACTTATAAGTAAGGGCATAGCATATAGGTCCAGAGAGGTCATTATGCAACTGTAGTCAGCCCTCATCAGACCCATCATAGAGTATAATACCCCTTTGGCATGTACCTGACCAGACACATACAGCAACTGGAATGTCCACAAGGGTTCCTTACAAAAAGAATATAGAGAGTAAACACAATGTCCTACGCTGATATCCTTAAATCCCATGCCTCTTTATTCAGTATCATACAGACTTCCAGACTTCTAAGGAGTGATCTTTCCCCTGGCACACAGGGCATTCCTGGATCCTGTTGTTGGTGAACCTTTCGCACACCTGCAGAGCAAGCAGCATCAGAACTACTAGATTAAAAGACCTAAATATTGTTTGCAAAATACCTAGAACATGTTGGAGTGACAGATATTTTTCTCATAGAATTTCCTTTCTCTGAAGCAGGCTTCCCATCTATGTGCAGCAGAGTTCCTCCCTATCCCTATTTAAATGCAACTTGGACCAATGAATGGATAATCAGAGAGCTCTGGCTCCTATGTCTCTGATGAACAAAGGCAGTCAGAAACCACAACCTACATAAATAAAATGTGTGGGTCATATTCCGGTTGCCTGGCTTATAAGAGCCCTTGTGATCGTTAGCCTAGTATACACCTATGAACCTATCTGGCATGTACAGCATAGGCCTGGCAAAAAGATTGATCTTTTTAATATCAGATAGCTTTTGGCATTCAATCATGTTCTTTATTTTAGAAGGATTTGTTTTGAAAAGATATGTGAAGAAAGTGGCTAATAGTGATAAATTAGGATTCAGCATTGTATAATCACCTGAAAACTCTGACCATGAGCAAGGTTATATTTTAGCTGAGTGCATAAACTTTCTTTAAGGCTGCCAGTTTGAGCTGAACTTTAAGTATATTCCAGAAGTGAAGATGGAAATATTAAACACACCTCCCTTGTCTATAAATATGTACTCACTTTCTTGAAATGCTTAGCTGCTTGCAAAATGACCAGTACTTCCACTTTTGTCAAATTTTACTGACTAAAATGCAGGTTATAAAAATCAATAAAAATGCAGTCCCAGTGGGAGATATGAATAACCTAGAATATGACTGGGTAAAACACTAAAAATCAAATAAATATACAGAATCATCATTAACTGGTTATGCTAACCTAAACAATTTGGAATGAATAATGTGAAATCCAGCTAGGAATGGTAATATCTTTGATATCATACAAATAGTATATGATCTTTCTGATCTCCCCTTTATTGCACCCCCATAATTACACAGATCATGCTAACACCATCTTATTATAAGATTAAAATAAATCAACTTAATATTAAATAAATCATCCTTCTTTTATTCATTCCACTAATGGAAGCTATTCACTAATGGAAGTTATGATGTAATATATGACACACGTATGAAAGCATTGTGACACTACACACAATGATCCAAATAAGTCTACTGAGAATGCTACCAATGAATTCTGTGGAATTATTACATTTTGCATACATGAACATGTACTAGTAAGGCACAAATGTACAGGTAAGAATTCAAAAACAAACTTTGGTAGAATTATTAAGTTAGCAAGATAGAAGACAGCACAAAATAGGTATAGATACATTTAAAGAATTATTGTAGCCATGAAAACAAGTCAGGGTTAAATATATTAGCAAATCCACTTCTCTTTTCAAGTCTTTCAGATACAGCTATAGGTTCAAACTAAATTTCAAACACTAAAGCAACAATGTTGTTATTATTAAGCAGTGAAGTGATTCCCTCAGCCTCAAGATATAACAGCTGTTCTTTCAGAAATTTTTGAAGAGACTTCAAAATAAGCAAAGGTACATGACTGAATTTTATAGAGACAAACAAGACTTCTTTTATATAACTGCCATCATGATAAATTTAGCCTTAAAATACATTGAAAACTGTATTTTCAAAGGACTCAAAATATGCCCAGAGGCTTCCTACAGAATCAGTCAAAACAAATGAATCCCTATCAACCATGCTTAAAAATGTTTGTATATGGGCATGTCTAAGACATATGGTAATAGGTTAATCAGGAAAATGCATACAAAATATCATTTATAGGTTATAAATCAGCTAGAATAACAAGATTTGTGTTAGTATGCATCTTTCTAATTAATATGAAGTCTAAAACTCAAATGTCTGTCATTAGTTAGCCCAGAATAGGTAGAAGTGTTGTTTTTCTCTTTTGTCCTTTACTAGGACTATGGCAAAGATTTGATGGCCAGTTAAAGTGGAAGCCAATTAAAGAGAGGCTGGATAAGAGGGAGTCTACTGTACATCTATCAATTCAGAAGGTGGGGGGGGGGGGTCATACCAAAACCCAACAAATTTCAGTCATTCAACCTGACCAGAATTGTATGTAAAATCATGGAAGATATTGTAGTTTATCCAAAACACCACAGGCACCTACTTTTCTTAGACATGGAGCAGTATCTGAAAGACTAGAAAAGAGAAGTGGGTTTGTTAATGGGATACCTTCCCTTCTGAATCTCGTGGCATTATTTGAAAAAACAATAGCTAGACTTAAAAAGGGGCATGCTGCTTGCACTGATTTAATAAGGTGTTTGACAGTTTTTTCCAAACAAAGTAAAAACAGCAAATTAAAATGCATTACCTCGTTAACACCTTTGCATTGTGGAATGTCACACCTCTAGCAGCCTCTACAGCCTTGTATTCCAGAGCATTTTCTAAAAATAAACTTGAAAAGCATTAGATAGGCAAATGTAAATATTTTGTGAGCAATAAAATCTATTAAAACTATACGAATAACAGTGTTACCAGTAAGAAGTATTTTATAGTGACAATAGTCAGATTATTCATAATTTTTCCATACAAATTATAATATATTATAATGCACGCAAACACAGAATGGCATTGTTTGTTAAACGTCTACAAACATATTGTCATATCTTGGAAACTGTACAACCTAGAAGCATATGTTTAACCACACATAAGCTTTCACATGACAACAACAATTTTTTTCTCTAAGTGCATGGTTACTAAGATATTTACAGAAATATGAAAACATATGCTTGATTGTATAATCAGCAATATAAATAACATTGAATATCTCTCAAGATGTGCAACTTTGAGGGCAAATATTAAAGCCAGTTTTCTTCAACAAAATCTAAGGTTTCAGCTGAAGCATTGCAATCGTTTTTAAATCAGTTGTTTTTGAAGTATTAAGTACATTGGGAAATACTGCATATTTTCATAATTATTAACTAACAAGTAGTGGTATCTCCAGTACAGTGTGATATAAATGGACAAGGGCAATTCATTTATTTCTGTCTCATACCATGGCATTTCACACCATGCCTCTAAATAGTACATAGGTCTCTCAGTTATGAAAATAAATATGAGATTCATAGGTTTATGCAAGGCTATCTGCCCTTGTGGGCCATTTTAAGTCTAGCCACTTAACCCATGTGAGAATCAAACTCTGTACCTTGCATTTGTAAGACATATCTTAGCCATTATGTGAATCTCCCTCTAAATTAGTACTGTTACTGTCATTTTTATAATAACTCCTTGCCCTTTCCAGTGACACCATTTATTATCTAGTAAATAACTTAGCTAAAGAAACTAGACCTAAAAACTGTCTGAATGCCATTAAGTGGTATGGATGTTAACTGGAAGTATACAGAAAGCATTATATGCTTGAATGTGTTAAATATCTATATATGCATCATACTACAACTGAGTAAAACTGTGGCTAAACAGTGACACACAATAAATCAGGGTTGGAGGTTTCTGTCTCAGTAGGAGTTACTAGGGTGTTCTGCTGGGCTATGTGCTGGGGTCTGTCCCTTTAAGAATGAATTCTGAATTAGATTGGAAGTGTAGAAAATGGGCTATGGATAACCACATGCAGTCATTACTGTAAACCAGTTAACATAATTAGTTTCACAAGATGGTATAAAATACATCTGGTGCAGTAAGGGACTCTCATTTAAGGTTTTGTTGGCACATGATTGCAAAAACAAATGGGTAAATCATATACGACCATGTCATTACTGAAAACATAGTCTATAATGCATCTAATCATAAACAGCATGTCTAGACACTCCTGATAGATCATTCTGCATCACAGCTGATGTTACCAAAGATTAAATATAATGTTGCATTTCATACCATTTATGTAAGCCACCTAAAACAACTTGAAAAGGTACAATGCTTCCTTAGTAGAAAAATGGAAAACTTGAAATATTCAGGAAATCTTCAGGAATTGGTTATTTTAATTGTGATATCTAGTCTGATCTGTCTCTGTTTGATAATTTGCAGTTGCAGTGCATTATATGGTTGCTAACACCAGACTGGTGAGCCTAATACAAGTAGTAAAAAATCAATGACTAAAAAAAAATTATACAAAGCCTTCCAGCATTATGAACTGTACTTCTTCTTACTGTCAGAAGTTACTCGCTGACTTCCTTCAAAAAATATGCAGGTATGTATATATATATATATATATATATATATATATATATATATATATATATATATATATATATATATATAACTAGAGTAGTCCAGTTTCAGAGTTGCTGATCCCTGGGCTTTGTTTTTAGTTCCTGTTACTGATCCATTGCCTTATTAGGAAGGAGGGAAGTTTCTTTGCTTACCAGTGGGAGTGGGAAGCACTGAGCGGCCTTTTTGTCTGATTTGGTGAAGTTTCAGCCAGAAACTAGTAGTCCATTGGTCGTTTTGGGCCAATTCCTAGCTCCCTTCAGCCCCCTGCTATAAAACACGCTAAACACGGAGTTACCACTGTTGCACACAAGAGCAGCGGCGGTTAAACAAGGCTAAACTATTTGGGCCATCTAAATTCCACTCTTCCAATTTTCCCTTAAAACTACCTTCCTCGAGCTGTACTGCTGATCTAACCAGCATATCCTATAACTGAAAAGTTCATCTCTACTTGATTCCCAAGTAGACTATTCTCTATCTGTAAAGCCTAGCACTTACTCCTACAGTACTTGCACCTTGATAAAGCACTCTTATTATAGATAGTACCCCACCAGCCTAAAACCCACTTCCCCAGAGTCCTTTGAAAGTCTCTTTATCTACTACTTCTAGTATGTCGAGGATCAGTTGCTAGTGTCCTCTCCAGCTCAACTGGTGAACCTGGGAATATTGAGGCAATGTTACAACTGCCTCATGTACACAGACAATCCTCTCCTTCTCCCACAAAACACAAATACATGCGAGAGATGCAACTATACGGCCAAACTGGAGGCTGAGCTCTCTCAACATAGGACTGGCAAGACCAGACAGGAGGAGAAGGTAACCACACACAATACATACCCAGTCACACATGGTACCATCACAACTTCAAATCATACACATACTCACACAAAGACATACTGGAGGCTCTGATCAAAAATTTACCAAAACAGCAGAGGCCACCAAAGCAGACACCCAAACAACTACCACCTCACGACCCAACACATGCAACACATAGACCACACAGTCAGAGTGTCAAACAGTCACAGCCCTTAAGGCCAAACAAAATGCCAGACACACTTGTCATTGGTGATTCCATAGTCAGACACACTGACGTCCCGCCACCAGACTGAGTAAAGAGAAGGTCACAGTAAGCTGCCTGTCAGGCACTAGAATCCGCCACATAACGCAAGCACTCAGGTCTCTCAACAGCAGGTACAAGTACGACTCAGTCATTGTCCACGCTGGTGTCAACGACCTGAGACGCACTCTCCTTGGACTACATGAAAAGGGACATCGAGGAGCTCTCTGATTATGTAGCCCAGGCAGGTATGACCCTGACCTTGAGCAGTATCCTACCTTCACCTAGAATGATGCCACAATACAGTGATAAGATGATCAGCTTTAATAATTGGCTTAAATTCTGGTGTCATTCAAAGGGGATCCAATGTCTGTCTGCCTGCGATGACATGCTGGACAAGCCACGCTGCTTCAAGGGACGGCTTGCACCTGTCACCCTGGGCTTCCGGATATTGGCAAAGGCTCTTGCCACCCCATAGTGCCTTTTTAGGCAAGGCTCAAATTCTAAACCTACCACCCTAGAACACCAAAAGGAAAAAACTAAGGGTAATGCTGCTCAATGCCAGAAGTCTCAATCTCAAGATGCACGCACTCGAGGCCCTTCTCAATATGGAGAACATCGATGTCTGTGCTGTGACAGAAACCTGGTTCAAGGCTCCTGAGAGCACCCCAGCACTAACAGGTTTCACCTCATATCATGCTCCGCCCCAAAATCCGGACAACACCAAGAAAGGAGGGGTGTCCATATTCATAAAGGACACCCACACCTCAAGGTTGGTGGCAACGATGATGCATCGGAGACCATCCAGGTGCAATTAACCATAGGCAAGACTGCTCTGCAATTTGTAGCATGTTACAGGCCACCCTCTCAAACTCAGGAACCTCACATGGTCTTCCTGAAAACATTGGAGGGATAAATGTATCTCCAAACACCATCATACTAGGTGACTTTAACTACCCTAATATAGACTGGGAACACTACTCAAGCCCAACACTCTAACCCAAAGATTCCTGGAGTTCATAAACTCAAATGCCATGGAACAACTAGTCACCATCCCCACAAGAGGAGAAAACATACTTGATCTCATCATCACGAACATGGGATCAAAATGTTCAACACCGGAAGTATACCCCTCACTGGTGAGATCAGATCATAAACTAATCTCGCTGGAGGCCCTCATCCCGCCCCACCTGAAACAAAAAAGACCACAGTGAAAAACTTCTCAAAAGCCGATTTCACACTTCTAAAACTAGTGTGGTCTCCTTTATGGCCCCTGAGCCAGTGGTAAACATTACTCAAACCGCTGAATCACTTACAAATGCCTTCTACCAGCACCTACAGGACTGCATGGATCAGGCAATCCCAAACAAAACTAAGACTCTCTGTACCAAAGGCAAGCGTCCAGTCTGGTGGACCCCAGCCATAAACAAGCTCTACAACAAAAGGAGGAAGCTACTACAAGATAGAGCAAAATCCTTGAAAGGTAAGACACCTTTGATCATTATAAGTAAAAACTAAGAGCTCTCATAAAATCATCCAAGGCAAATTTTGAGAGAAAAATCGCCAAGGACTCTAAAGAGAATCATAAGGCCTTCTTTAGCTATGTTAGAAACCTAGGAGGAAACTCCCAGATATGCTCAGAATTAGTTCAAAATGATGTGAAAATTACTGAACCTACACACATTGCCAACATACTGGCTGACAGGTTCAGTGCAAACTTCTCCCCTCCCCAAAAGGAGAGATATCTATTCCAGAGGATTGTAGCCCCCAAACATCTCCAACGCCCAGGTGAGAACTGCCCTCACTAAGGCAAAAACACAGCATCCATGGGACCGGATGGTGTCCCCGGCTGTGTGCTTCATGAACTCAATGAGGAATTAAACCCACAGTTAGGACAGCTGTTTAATCTTAGCCTCACCTCAGGATACACTCCAAGGAGTGGCGCACGCGACTGTGGTCCCACTTCATAAGGCGGTGCCTCCACAGACCCTGGAAATTACCGCCCCATTAGCTTGACAAGCCTTATCTGCAAAGCCATGGAGAGGATCATAATGGAACTCATAAATAAAGACATAGGGAACTTGCAGACTTTGGATCCAACTCAGTTTGGCTTTGTCAAAGGCAGATCCTGCCTCTTAAACTTGGTTGACTTTTTCGAGACAGTCACCAAGGCCATTGATGAGGGAAAGGCAGTCCATACAGCCTACCTCGACCTGGCAAAGGCCTTGACACAATACCCCACTCAGGTATCATTGAAAACTCATCAGCTTGAATGTAAACCCATACATCACAAGATGGGTTGCAAACTGGCTAAGTGACAGAACCCACATGGTCAGAGTTGCTGGAGCCATGTCAGACTCAAAGCCTGTCACAAGTGGTGTCCCACAGGGCTCAGTCCTGGGTCCACTCTTGTTCGGCATCTACTTTTCTGAAGTACAAGCAAACACAGGAGGGTTATGGCTGACAAAGTTTGCAGATGACTGCAAACTGGGCCATAGTCGAAAACACATCTGACACAAATATCCTCCAGAAGGGCCTCACAGAAATGGATAACTGGTGCCAGAGCCATGGCCTGAAGTTAAATGGCAAAATGCATAGTCATACCCTTTGGGAAAAACAAGGCTACCCCTAGCTACCATATAGGTGGCAATCCACTGAGCACAGAAAAAGTCATCAGAGATCTGGGGACCCAGGTTGACAGTAGCCTTCGCTTGACACTCATGTTGCTAAAGTAGTTAGGAAAACCTTCTATATCACCCACCTGATCATGAAGGGATTCACATCTAGATCAAGGGAGGTCATCGTCCCCTGTACTCATCACTTATTAGACCTATGATTGAGTACAATGCCCCGCTCGAATGTATCTGACCAGACACCTGCTGCAGCTTGAAAGGCCCCAAAAGTTCCTCACCAAAAGGATAAAGGGTCTCAAAAATATGTCTTATGCTGCCCGACTGAAAGAACTCCAGCTCTATTCAGTCTCATACCGCTTGCTCAGAGGTGACCTGTGCCTGACATATAAGGCCATGTCAAACCCAGATTTGATGAATATGCTTCACCTCAAAAAATCTAGATCCCTCAGAACCACAAGGGCGGGAGACTTAAACCTTGACACTGTTATAAATAGAACGTGCTGGAGGGACAGATTCATCACCCAGAGACTCCCTATGCTGTGGAACAAAATCCCGGTACATGTGAGGCAGAGCACCTCTCTGGTCTTGTTCAAGAGGAATCTTGACCAATGGATGGGAGACTGCAGATATACCCCAGGGATTACTTCAGCGTCACTGCTTGACAGAGGCACAGCAAAATGATAGGCATAGTTTTTATTCAAACTAAAGGGGTGGCGAAAGCCACATAACTATGGGCTAGGCTTATAAATGCCCTTGGGCAGATAGCCTAGTATGAACCTATGAACCTATGAACCTATGAACCTATATATATATATATATATATATATATATATAGGTCCACTATAGAATTTCAAAATTCCACAATCTTGACATTCTAAATACAGACACTCAGAACCTCGAGATTGTGGAATCTCAAAATTAAAAAAAAAAAAAAAAGAATACATCAAAAAACGCATTTTTGCAAGGCCACACCCCCTGTAACTTAAATATAATGTTCCCATTCCGCACTGTATGGCGATCTCCACTTACAGGTTTCCAGATTCCACAATCCCAATGTTCAGAGTGTCGATATTCGGAACATCGAGATTGTGGAATTTCAAAATTCTGTAGTGTACCCGTATATATATATATATATATATATATATATATATATATATTAAAAGAAAGAGTTAAAAGGTCACACTGAAAAACCAATGAGAAAAAAAACTAAATTAAAACTCCAGCCAAGCTAGAACTTTCAAAGAGTGACCTCCCAAACCTCCTGTAACAGAGGCCCATGGGATATATGCAAATGACCCTTATGAACATCAGGTGTTTCAGCTATATGGCGATTCTGAATACCCATGACTTTTACGTTTGAAGTCATTTTAATGGACAATTTCAGGCCAATAAAGCCAAACCCCACTAGCTATGGATATGCATATTTCGGCCTTGTTATGACCTCTTCAGCATAGCATAAGCAGAGTGTATATATATATATATATATATATATATATATATATATATATATATATATATATATATATGTGTGTGTGTGTGTGTGTGTGTGTGTGTGTGAAGTAATATGTGCCTTTGTGTTAATGTGTGGCTAGTAGAAAATTGACATGGGTTATGGCACTCAAGACATTTAAAGGCCAGTAGACTGTATCTTTAACAATATAACATGTGAACCTAATTATTTTATGTGTTAAGGGTACACGTCAGACTAAACTTAAACTAATTGGATTATTTATGTTTTTTTTTCTAGAATTAAGAAACAGTATGGACAGTATATCTGTTGTACAATGAACTGTGGCAAATGTAAGTGCAAACAACAATTCCCTTATAAATTTCAAGAAGTCATAATTTGTTCTAATTGTAAGTGAAAGATAGTGTCCAGCTCCAGAAATATCCTGCATATTGTGGATGACTGAATATGTTCCTGCACAGCATTCAAGGATGTGGAGATTCAGAAAAGTTCCAAAAATTACTTTGTAGAAAGATGCCTACTGGCTACTCAATTAGGAGTTTTTGCAGGTATTATGCAAATGAGGGACAGATATGTTATCTAGTGGCTACAGAAGTAATTCGAAGATAGCTCTGTCACAGAAAATTTCTGCAAATGTGTGTCATTATGACCTATGGGCTAAACTTAATTAACTGACACAGAGATATCTGTGCAGACCTGCATTTCTTATGGTCTCTGCTGATATGTATGAAACAACAAATGCTGCAGGGAAACTCACAAAAGAACCTGAGAATAATTCAAGCAGAAAATATTTTTATTTCTTTTGCTTTTCTTCATCAGCACATCATTACATCTGGCACCCCAGACAGTACTATCCTTTAAGAAGGATCGCTCTTTGCCACTGCTGCATTATGTAGCAACCGCTGGGTCTTTAATCATAACCAGCCTGTAATTTGTTCAAGACATGAATGTCAAAACATATGCAAAGTAAGTTATGATCAGAGAAACCTGGATCACAATTCTTTGTAGTGCATGGAACGTTAGCTGCCGTGATGTATCACTACTTACTGAAAAAAAGTGTTAGAGCATGAAGTGTTTTACAGCTTAGATAGATATAAAACACTTAGAACTGCCGTACGATCAGGAAAGAGAATCTATGTCTCTCTGATGATTGAATGGCTTTAAAAACTGTTAGATACTTCACAACAATGTTTTTTGTTTTTTTGTATGTGTGCATGTGTGTGTGTGTGTGTGTGTGTGTGTGTGTGTGTGTGTGTGTGTGTGTGTGTGTGTGTGTGTGTGTGTGTGCATGTGTGAGACAACTAAGAGTATTACAGCTTTTCAAGCTGTGGAAGTGTCTTGCCACTGTTCTGTGCTGGCCACCACTAACCATTGATAGCGTTTTAGTCTGAGACTACAGCTGAACAGCACTAAAAGGCACTTAAAGTTATTTTCCTCCCAAATTTCAGCATAATCAGGGCACACCATGCACTACAGTTTCACTACAGATTATTAGTTCCAGTTTGTCTCATTACTAACAAATATACATATTTGCAATCACCACTCTGTGATAGGCACCTTTGGTTAATCCATACATGTACATCTACCCCAGGATTTACTAATCTTCCATGTAAGACTAGATTAGTCTTACATGGAAGCACCAGTCTAAGAGTATGATGGCAGCATGCCATGCATATTAATGAGGGTGCACTGCCTCAACTCTAAAGCTTACACAGAGCGTGGATGAGTGTAGGGGGCATGTCGGACTGCCGAGCAGTCCAAAAATCCACACCCCTGCATTGACAAAACTCGAGAAATGTTGAGTTACATGAGCGAGTCCACTCACATGTGTACATTGTAACACTATGCTCTCCCATATGTTAAAGCTTACACAGAGCATGGATGAGTGTAGGGGGCATGTCGGACTGCCGAGCAGTCCAAAAATCCACACCCCTGCATTGACAAAACTCGAGAAATGTTGAGTTACATGAGCGAGTCCACTCACATGTGTACATTGTAACACTATGCTCCCCCATATGTTAAACCTCGTACAAATTTAAAAATTAAAAGAAATGTATTATTTTTTTTGTTTTATTTCCGATATAGCTGCCCGTATTTGCGCGTGTTTGTGCGGGTTTGCCCATTGCTTAGCTACAGTTAGCAGCTTAGACACCGAATAGGATAATAAGAAAAATATAGACAAACTAAGCAAAATAGCAATAGTGTAGTGGTTAGAGCCTTCGCACAAAAGAGGAGGCATTCCCGGTTCGAGTCCGACTACTGTACGTTCCATTTTCTGTTGGAAATCTGTATACAAAAATATTTCCTGACATTTATCATGTATAAGTTTTGTAAAAAGCATTCAAATGTTATATGTAGTAGTAAAAAAATCATATATATATGAAGGTAAAATGGTTATGCATTCTGAGGCACGAGTAGCTTATTTTAAGTAATATAAAGCACCGCTAAGCACATTTTACCAGTACTGAGCATATTTAAATCCAATTGCTCGTAGCTGAGCACCACATTAACAAGTGCAATGTCTTTGCGTGCAGCTGCGCACTGCGCTAACCAGCGCAACATCGGGCAACGTCGAGCAACGTTGGGCAAAGTCGAGCAAAGTTGAGCAAAGTCGGCTAAACAAGGCCACACCTCCTTTACTGTACCTTAACCATTCAGGTCCGGCCAGTAGGAAAATAAAAAGCAGTGACAGGGATCGAACTCAGCATACTGTGTACTATAGTCACAGTACATAACCACTAAGCCATGACAGCATTTCATAACCATGCACTTTCAACAGACACATATCTATCAAAGGAATTTTAAACATTGCCAGCATCAGCTAAGCAGGTGTGCCTACAGCTGAGTTTTTTTCAAAACTGGCCAATCACAAATAAGTGCAGGAAATGAGGCATATTTAAGCTCCGCAGGCGGGAATACTTGCCATAACTGGTTGTAGCTCCCTTCTGCAGTCAGCATGGCCGGTGTTGGAGAAAGCACATGATTCTGAGCACAATGCTGGGGCATTGAGGAGTCCAAAGTAATGGTTTAGCTCCTTGTCCACAATCATGAGGAAAGACTCCTGTGGAGCCATTACCAGGGCACTCAATATAAAATGGAGGTCTGGAACAGTCTTGCTCATGATCTCACCAGTGCCACTGGTGTTCCTCGGACTGGTGAGAAGGTCAGGTACCATTATTCTGACCTGAAGTGACGTAAGGAGGATCAACTGGACCAGTGGATCCAGGAATCCTGTGCGATGCCTAATGCCCCAATACTGAGTAAGTAGCCATTCTATTAAGTAGTTAAGAATTGCTATGCTTGTCTATACTATGGATAGGTATGTCTCAATATCACTTAATTTACTTCACAGCTGCAGGTGTCCGGGCTATGAATCAGCAAGCCCATGAAGATAGGTTGCAAAGGCTGCATCATCAGGCAGGTTAGTAATTATTCTGCATGTACTGTTATATAAAATAAATCAGAGAGCCTTCAAAAAGTGTTTTAACACAATAAATAAAGGTGTAATAGGTTCATAGGTTCATAGGTTCATACTAGGCTATCTGCCCTAGGGCATTTATAAGCCTAGCCAGAATGTGTTTGGCTTTCGCCACCCATTTTAAATTTATTTTTCTATGCCCTTTTTCGAGGTTAGTATACTGTGCCTCTGTCTAACAGTGACACAGAAGTGATACCCGGGGTAAACCTATGATCTCCGATCCACTCATCAAGATTCCTCTTGAATAGAGCCCTTGTTCGGCTCAGGAGCAAAATAAAACACCTCTGTCAGTCTCGAACCTCGGACCTTGTACACACTACAAAACATGAAGTACCACTAAGCCATGGTAGATATACAAGTTGGTGCTGAAATAAATATAGCATGCATCAGAATGAGTGAATGTAAAGGAAAAATAGGAATGCCATACCACACAACTTGTTCTGTGGATCATTACCAACAGTTGTTGTGGGATTACATTACATAACTGTGATAAGAGAAGCAGCCATTCTAGCAGGAAATAATGTTACACCATCACTTTACAACCCCACACAGTATCACAGCAGGACAAACACTGGCATATCTGTTTAAAGCAGAGGCCATACCTCCCAACTGTCCCTAATTTTCAGGGAGGTTCCTGATTTTGACACAAATGTTAGCTCTGTCCCTCTGAATCCCTTCTAAAACTACTGACTTTGGGCAGAAAGGTGGTGAATTACACTTAATTAATAATGACAATAGTTACGAGTTAGACACTTCTTTTACTTCAGAAAAGGTGTATTAATTCATATGCTCTGATTCTCTCAATGTTTCAGCTTAATGGCACTAATATTTTAAAGGTGTCCCTGAGTTTTTCTTTACTTTTCCCTGAGTCTGTTCAAATATGTACCTGAGTGTTTGAGAGGTCTGGCAGAGGCAGAAACACAGAGGCATATCAGCCTTTCTGCTGTTACACATTGTGCAAATAGCTTTGGAAGGAGTTTTGGAAGCATACCCTTATGTAGGAATACAACACTGAAATACAAAAGGATGTAGCCATGTACTGGTAGCAACCAACTGTAACAATGCCATTGCTCTAGTGCTGAAAAGACCTGTGTGGTGCACAGACAAAAAATAACAGGCTATTCTCTGGCTACCATGTGGATAGGTCCACAGTTGGGAGTTACGCAGACAGACTACTTGCCTTGATAAACTAACATGTACACAGCAACCCAGCAAGATAAAATCCACACAATAATACTTACGCTCTCTGTACTTCTGCACCCCTACCCAAATGTAGAATATACCTGTGTGTGCAGGGTCTACCAAGGATGTAGATAAGATTACTCACAGTACTGAAATGTGTCCAGTTTTTCTGAGCAGCTTGTGCTAATGTCAACACTAAAAAAGCACAAACTGTTTAGAACTGAGTAAATGAATATTCACAGTATAGCAGTTCACAAACAATTCTTGTGCCAAAGGAGTACATCTCAATAATTAACTTTGTATGGCAGTTAATTGTAAAAGTTGAAAAGAAAGTACATCTTTCCATGTATCTTGGGGTAGCATTTGAGGGATAAGTACATTTCTACACTGACAAGTGGGTACTGGAAGCAGCAACATTAGGTTTGAGTACAAAATGTAAATCTCTGGCTACACCCCCAGCTTCTGATATAAGAACTATACCATACCTTCTGTCTTAAACAATGATGTCCACATCAAACAAGGATGATCTCCATCTTGGAAAGCTGAAAATGCCACACCTACCTGAGTTAGAAATTTATAGTACTGGGTTGCTATGACAGTGATTATAGATTCATAGGTTCATAGGTTCATACTAGGCTATCTGCCCTAGGGCATTTATAAGCCTAGCCAGAGTGTGTTGGGCTTCTGCCACCCATTTTAAATGAATTTTGCTATGCCCTTTTTCGAGGTTAGTATACTGTGCCTCTGTCTAACAGTGACACAGAAGTGATACCCGGGGTAAACCTATGATCTCCCATCCGCTCATCAAGACTCCTCTTGAAGAGAGTCAATAAGGGACTCTGCCTAACCTGGACTGGGATTTTATTCCAGAGTGAAGGGAGCCTCTGGGTTATGAATCTGTCCCTCCAGCATGTCCTATTTATTTCAGTGCTGAGGTTCAAGTCTCTCGTGCGCGTAGCTCAATGGGATTTGGATTTTCTGAGGTGCAGCATGTCCATTAATTCTGGGTTGGACATGGCTTTATACGTCAGGCACAGATCACCTCTGAGCAGGTGGTATGCCACTGAGTAGAGCTGGAGTGTCTTTAACCGGGCAGCATATGGCATCTGTTTGAGCCCTTTGATCCTCTTGGTGAGGTACTTTTGAGGTCTTTCCAGTTGCTGTAGGTGTCTGGTAAGGTACATCCCAAAACGGGCATTGTACTTAATTATGGGCCTGGTGAGGGATGAGTAAAGAGGCACAATGACCTCCCCTGATCTAGATGTGAATCCCTTCATGATTAGGTGGGCTATATAAAATGTTTTTCTAACCACTTTGGCCACGTGGTTTTCAAATGAGAGATTGCTATAAACTTGGGTCCCCAGGTCCCTAATTACTTCTTCCATACTTAATGGATTACCACCTATGTGGTAATTTGTGGGCACTTTGTTTTTGCCAAAGGGGATGACTATACACTTTTTAGCATTTAGCTTGAGGCCATGGCTCTGGCACCAGTTGTCTGTTTCTATGAGGCCCTTTTGTAGGATGCTTGTGTCGGCTGGAGAGTCGATTATGGTGCCTAGTTTGCAGTCATCTGTGAACTTGGTCAGACACATTCCTTCCGTGTTGGCCTGTACCTCTGAGAAATATATACTGAACAAGAGTGATCCCAGGACTGAGCCTTGTGGGATGCCACTTGTAACTGGTTTGGAGTCTGTCATGGCTCTAGCAATTCTAACCGTGTGGGTTCTGTCCTTCAGCCAGTTTGCAACCCATCTAGTGACATAGGGGTTTATATTTAAGCTGGTGAGCTTATCTATAATGCCCGAGTGGGTTATTGTATTGAAGGCTTTTGCGAGGTCCAGATAGGCTGTGTGGACCACCTTCCCCTCGTCAATGGCCTTGGTGACTGTTTCAAAGAAATTGACCAGGTTTAAGAGGCAGGATCTGCCCTTAACAAAGCCGAACTGGGTAGGATCCAGTGTCTGTAGGTCCCCAATATCTTTATTTATGAGGTCCATGATGATTCTATCCATAGCTTTGCAGACCAAGCTAGTCAGGCTTATGGGGCGATAGTTTCCAGGATCCGTTGAGGCACCACCTTTGTGGAGAGGGACCACTGTTGCTGTACACCACTCTTTGGGTACATATCCTGTAATAAGGCTGAGATTGAACAGTAGTTTTATGTTTGGGTTTAGCTCTTCTTGGAGTTCATGTAGGACGCAGCCCGGGACACCATCTGGTCCCATTGATGCTGTGTTTTTTGCTTTGCAGAGGGCGGCTCTTACCTGATCATCTGAGATGTCAGGGGGGCAGCACTCTGCTGGGATAGATATTTGCCCTTTGGTGGGAGGGGAGAAGTTTGCACTGAACCTATCAGTTAGGATGTTGGCAATGTCTGTGGGTTCGGTGTATTTTTTGTCATTTTGGACTAATTCTGAGCATATCTGGGAATTCACACCCAGGTTCCTAACATAACTAAAGAAAGCCTTGTGATTATCCTTAGTGTCCTGTGCAATTTTTCTCTCGAAGCTGGCCTTAGACGATTTTATGAGTGCCCGTAGTTTTTTGCTAATACTGATCAGAGATGCCTTCCCTTTTTGGGATTTTGCTCTATCATGTAGTAGCTTCCTCCTTCTATTGTATAGTTTGTTTATGGCTGGGATGCACCAGATAGGACGCCTGCCTTTGGAGGATTGGGTCTTGGTTTTATTTGGGATTGCATGATCCATTCATTCCTGAAGGTGTTCATAGAAAGCGTTTATAAAGGATTCTGCAGTCTGGGTCATATTTTCCACAGGCCCGGGGGCTTTGAAGGATTCCACCTCAGTTTTGAGGAGTGTGAAATTTGCTTTAGAGAAGTTATTCACTGTGGTTTTCTGGGCAGGGGGTGGGGTCGGGATGTGAATATCCAGTGAGATTAGTTTATGGTCTGATCTTACCAGTGAGGGATACACTTCTGGTCTGGAGCATAGAGCCCCCATGTTGGTGATGATCAGATCCAGTATGTTTTCCCCTCTTGTGGGAGTGGTAACAAGTTGTTCCATAGCATTTGAGTCTATAAATTCTGGGAACCTTTGGGCTAGGATGTTGGAGCCAGAGTAATGCTCCCAGTCTATGTTTGGGTAGTTGAAGTCACCCAATATAATGGTGTTTGCAGAGACCTTCATATTTTCCAGTGTTCTCAGGAAGGCTGAGTGGGGTTCCTGGGTTTGGGAGGGTGGTCTGTAGCAGGCTATAAACTGGAAGGCAGTTTTACCCACTGTTAGTTGCACATGGATAGTCTCTGATGCTTTGTGCTGTGCCACCAACCTGGAGGTGTGGGTATCTTTGACGAATATTGATACTCCCCCTCCTTTTGTGGTTCAGTCCAAGTTTTGGGACCGAAAAGCATGGTATGAGGTATAACCTGGTAGTGCTGGGGTGCTCTCGGGAGCCTTGAACGAGGTTTCTGTTACTGCACAGATATCAATGTTCTCCATGCTAAGGAGAGTTTCAAGTGCGTGCATCTTGAGTTTTGGACTTCTGGCATTGATTAGCATTACTCTTAGTTTCTTATCCCTTGTGATACCTATGGAGGTGGGTTTGTCTTTTGAGCCTTGCCTAAAAAAGGAACTATGGGGGTGGCAAGAGCCTTTGCCAATATCCGAAAGCCCAGGGGTGACAGGTGCAAGCCTTCCCTAGTGAAGCATTGTGGCTTGTCGAGCATGTCATCCCAGGCTGACAGGCATTGGATCCCCTTTGAATGACACCAATACTTAAGCCAATTGTTGAAATTGATCATCTTGTCTTCATATTGTAGCATCATTCTTGGTGAGGGTAAGATGCTACTCAAGGTCAGGGTCATACCGGCCTGGGCTACATGCTCAGAGAGCTCCTCTATGTCTCTTTTCATGTAGTCCAGGGAGGTACGTCTCAGGTCATTCACACCAGCATGGACAATGACTGAGTTATATTTGTACTTGCCTTGGAGTGACCTGAGTGCTTGTGTTATGTGGCGGATCCTAGCGCCCAACAGGCAGCTCACCGTGACCTTCTCCTTGTTCAGCCTGGTGAGTGGGACGTCAGTGTGCCTGACGATAGAGTCACCTATTACAAGTGTATCAGGTGTGTTGTTTAGCCTTAAGGGCTGTGACTGTTTGGCACACTGGCTTTGTGAGCTATGTGTTGCATGTGTTTTGTTTTGGGGTAGCAGTTGCTTGGGTGTCTGGTTTGGAGGTCTCTGCTGCTTAGGCAGATTTTTATTTAGAGCCTCTGAGTATGTTTTTGTGTGTTTATGTGTTTGGTTTGCTGTCGTGGTAGGTCTATGTGAGACTGGAATTGTAGTGAGTGTGGTTTCCTTCTCCTCCTGACTGGTTATGCCAGTACTGAGTTGAGAGAGCGTAGCCTCCAGTTTGGCTATATGGTTGCATCTCTCACATGTGTTGGAATTTGTTGGGAGGAGGAGAGGGTTGTTTGTGTACATGAGGCAGTTGTAACATTGCCTCAAGATTCCCAGATTCACCAGCTGGACCGGAGAAGAGATTGACAACTGACCTTTGGACATGCTAGAATAGTATTGGGAATTCCTTTATAATTGAAAAAATGGCCAATGGGGAACAAGGTACTCAAGGGGAGTTTGTGAGGGTGTAGTGCTTTTAATTTTTTAGTGCTGACTTATATAATTGCTTTAGTGAGCAAGTGCCAGGCTTTAGAGTAGGAATAGGGTGTTTATTATGAGAACTCAATCAGTTCTAAGGGAAAAAGTGAAGAGCAGACTTTGTGGAGCCGAGAATGGTTTAAACCCAATTAAGCGGAGCTGCCCGATGCTGCGCTATGCGCAAAATTGCGTCAAAGCAGGTTTTATACAGGGGAACTTGAAAGAGCTAGAAATTGGCCCAAAACAGCCAATAGACTACCAGATTCTTGTGCTGGGAACACTCCTCCAGGGATAGATAGGCTGCTCTAAGCTCCCCACTGCCACTGGTGAACAAAGAAGCCTCCCTTTATCCAAGAAAGGAAATGGGCAACACAGGAACTTTCCAAAAGTCCAGAATACAGCAAAGCCTGTATTTGGACTACTCTAGGTCAGGAAAGATGGGAAATAAGGATATTTTTTTTGTTTTTTTTTTTTGCAACAAACAGCAGGAAAATGCAATAAATATGTAACACAGGCTAGCGCACTTGAGTGTGTAGCCTCAACAGGTAAATGCAACAAACAGGACAAACTTTAAAAGTGCAAAAACAACTTTAAACAGTTTAAAACAGTTCAAGAAGCAGAAATACTTGCAGTTTAGCTAGATCGGACAGTCGCCCAGGTAGTAGCAGGAAAAAAAAAACACTTTTATCAGGTTAGCAGTCGCTCTTTTAGCCTCTCTGCTGCTAGCACCACTCTGCAGGACCACAAGGAGCTTGGCTGAGTAGTAACAAGCACAAAAACTGCACCAAAGCAGGTTTTATATTGCAATTACTACACAGCAGGCTGCATGCAATTAGCAAATGGTGGCCACTAATTCGTGCAGAGGCCATCACATGCTCATGTGCAAATACCTACAAAAGCAGGCTGCAATCTCTGCCAACAAAGGCAATCACTCTATTGCAGAGACTGACAGAGAGAGAGAGACAGAGAAAAGGAAAAAGAAAAAGAAATGTTACCAAATCATACAAAGGAAGGGTATGTGACACATATGTATTTACTGGCATGCAGTAGATGTTATTGAATAAGTCTACATAATGTGAACCGTTCATATGTGGCAGCAGTACTTATTTATGCATAGATGTTCTGCTTAACTACTGCTATGGACAATACAGTGTGTACCTGTGGGCAGTGGGACATACCTGTGAAATGTGTAGCCCAGCATTAAATGTCAAAGATCTGATCCATGTTATCTGTGTTCTGTACAGTAGTGTGGCCAATGGCTGTTGGGTGGATTAGCGCTGACATTATATAAACATGAGTGTGACAGAACAACACATGCATGATAGTCATATTAAAGTGTAGCCTAGCATTGGCAACTGCTGTAGCAGTCTAGTATGCTTATCTAGCATTTGTAGCCATATATACCCCCCTAATGTTAGTGTGTGTTCATATGTGACACCTGTTTGTGTTGCAGCAAGGCCCAACAGTTCAGCTGTGAGGTCCAGGGACTTACAACAGTGTGGACCTTGTGTGTGTATGCCACACACATATGGAGAAATATATATGTGTCATATATATTCACATCTGTATATGTGCATAGAGCAGGGGACATATTGCAACTGTTTGTGAAGGGTGGAGATACATATGTTGGTGAAGGTTAGTATGCGCATATTTGTATGTAGGTTTTAGTGTGTGACAAACAAGACAGCATACAGTGCTGGTATATGACATGTGGTGGTTAAACACTGTGGGTGGTTTGTTCAGTTTGCAATGTTGAAGCCAGTGAGGCCTGCTAAAGCTACCTGGGCTATGAACACCTTCAATGCATTTATCCCAAGACTGTGCGATTTTATTACATTACTGTACACCTCACATCCTTTGTATAATTGATATTCTCACTATGAAAGGTGAAATGTATATGTGCCTACATATATATGTATATGTACACCAATGGATGTGTACATGTATATATACATATATATATATATATATATATATATATATATATATATATATATATATATATATGTATATATACTCATACACACCTACATCTACTTGTTGCAATAGATTCTCTGTACTGTTGACTGACTGTGATGGTCAATGTGTTTGTGAATACATCAAATATATGTATCTGTGGGACAGCTTAGTGGGAAACTGTTTATGTCATGGTATTATGGGTCCTTGCTTTCATCCTAGCAAAAGCTGTGTATTCTGTTGTTAGGCAGAAAAAGTGCTATTGCATACAGTATGATTAAGTCCCTTGTTTTTAACTAGGGTATGTCATTGGAGGCTAAAGCACTACATCTATGATTAATGATTGGTACTGATGTTGAATCCAAATCCTGTGTGTACTGTAGTATTACTTGTAGCTCTGGGCGTGTACAGCAAATTATGGTGTATGTCCACATTGCTTGCATCCACTGTTTTGTGTGGTCCCTGTATTCATCACAGATTACATTTCTCAAGATTAAGGTTGTGTAAGTACTGACACACAGTACTGTATAGTACACACTGAAAGCTTATCTGGGTTGTCTTACCTTTGTGTCCTGTAATTATCTCTGATGTGTGTGTGGGTATGTCTGTAACATGTCCTTTGACATATGTGTGGTAAAACATATAACTGCATATGTAGCAACATTCATAGTGTACTACAGCAGTATGTGACATATATTTACAATTGTGCACATATTTTGGCCACGGATTTGCCATAAAAAAGTTGTGTGGTATAATAGTAATACATTTACTGTACCTTACACTCATTGTGATGGATGATATATTTCTTTACACATCAGCTTGATGTATATCTGCTGTGGCTAGGGGGTGCATCGTATTGCATACAGTGTGCCAGGTACTCTTGTATAGTCTTGTAAAGTGATTTTATTTTGTTGCTGTGCAGAACATGGTTCATTAGATAGAGAGTGAGCCAGGCACTTTCAAGCAGTTGTGGGGTGAGCAGTGATAAGTGGCAGTTAAAGTGTTTCACTCTCGGTTAGCTAATAGGTTGCTATATATGGCAGTTCAGTGATATCTGTACTGTATAATGTTAAATGTGCCATATGACTTGCTCAGACATATTTTCATATTTATGACTTCCAGGGATCATGGTGCATCGCAGGAACCCGAGTTGCAGTAGTGCTGAAGATGATATAATTACTAGCAGTATGATTCAGCACTACCGTCTCATGTTCTCACAAACCAGCCAGGACCAGCAGGAGCGTACTGCAATGTGACAAGATGTTGTCTGCAGGGTAAATGAGGTAGGCCTGCATAACTGGACATATGAGCAGGTACGCCACCACTGCAGTGATCTTCTCAGACATGTCCATCAGAGTGCTGCTGATGTGCGGAGACAACAGCTTGCAACAGGAGGTGGTGTTAATATCCATCCCCCCTCACCAGAGTGGAGGAGCTGCTCCTGAGCCTGGTGGCACCTGCCCAGCAACAACAGCAGCAGACATACACCATGATGGAGGTTAGAGCCACCCAGAAAGCACACATGGAGCATGCAGGTAACATGGCATATCTGTAGACTACCGTTATCTGTATTGGTAGATCATGCATATGTGAGATGTGGAGTGTGTCGTTAAAAGATGTGGAGCCTGTTGTTGTGCAATACTGATCATTTGGAACATAATCTGTAGCCCTGTGAATGTAAACTGTTATTGTACTGTACACAGTAGCAAAGCCACAGTTGTGGCCACTGACAAACTGTCTCATCTCTATGTAGGTCCCTCTGGGGTGACATCAAGGCAGCTGACAGATGCTGGTGAGTGTGTTCTACATTTATTATTGTAAATAAAAAGTGCATGTCATAGTTAAGGTGTAGGCCATGTACACATGTAATACACCTACCCAAAATGCATGCTGGGCATGTTTAGTGTAACACCATGCACATCTCACTAATGTGATTAACTGTCTCAAACACATGCAATACCCAGACCATCTCAAACAAATGTGGCTAGACTGTAGTGACAATTGAATAGGCACAGTTGATACTTAACATGCACATAACATACACATATATGTCATACATAGAGAATTTTAACATGCTACACATAAAGGATTCCCAAACCCTCTGTGAAGACACACTCCAGTATCCAATATCTCATCCACACATTACACATAATATACCTGCGGGGTAGAGGCCTATCATGCGGCATATAAACACTCTGCAATGCACTACACATTCATGTCAGGGAATGCTCCTTATTGGCCTCCTTACAAACTCATGTAACAACTGGTTGTGAAATGGTGAATGTAGCCAAGGTAGTAGAGTTCTGATACAGCATGATTAGTGCTGGTTTTGGAAACATTTGTAGCCTTGAGTGACCACATGATGCTTCATGATATGATACTATACCCCATCCAGTTATTGTAACCACAGTACTACACACACCTTTCATTGCTATACACCTTAATGTTGTGTGTGTGCACACATATGCACCTCTAAACAATATGCATACCAATCACTATTTGCACAACTGACACATATATGTCTTGTGATGCTGTTGAGTGGCTAGGTCATCTGACACGTATTGGGTATGTGTAGTGTTTAAATATACAGTTGTGTTTTAGCATGCCATGTCAAGGATGACATTGGCATGTCCACAATATAATCTACACTCACCATAAGTACCGCACATTGGGTATGTGGCCGAATGGTATTTAATCAATTATCCATGCACCACTGATGATGTTGTGTGAATACTCATCATGCATGTACTAAAAATGGGTCTACAATTATTTGCTAAAGACACAGAGGCTGTTATCAGCATTGGATAACTATCTGACACACAGATACACATCCAGCCATGGTATGTACACCTGTGAGTTATGGTGCACAGTACATTACAGAGTTTTGAATACCTACAACAAGCAATGTTGTGTCCATGTATGTATTGTGTTCCAGGGGGAGGCCCATCACCTAATAACAAAACACATGCATCAAAGCCATGTATACTGTTAGTAACAAGGACTGTCTTCACTTGCACTGCATACTGTTGAGCAACACATATCCCGCATGCTGACATGTGTGATATGACTGTTTTGCTTGTGATACTGTACCCCACCATCACCTGCTATTGTGTATGTTTTGAAATTGCTGGTATTGTGTGTGTCTGCTTTAGGGAGGAGTGTATTTCTGTGTGTGCGCATGCGGTCTGACATCATGTTCAGGTCTTAAAGTGTGTTTCCTGTTTTCCTCTCACAGGTGCCAAGGTGGGGCTGGTTCGGTACAGCGGGGAACCTGATGTCACTGAGACAGACAGTGATCATGAGGATAGGTGTGTTGAGGCACAGGCAGGTTTGTCAGGGTCTGTTGTTGGGCCACCAATTGACAGTACACAAGTCTCCACCCCATCCATGCACACAGTCATACTGCCTGTGCATCCATCATCATCATTGCCCTTAGCTGAGGGACAGTGTACAGTTGGCACTGGCCAGGACAGTGTGGTATCTATGGCACATGTATCAGGACAGAGCAGCCATAGCCAGATGTCTGGAACAGTACCCCATAGGCAGATACCCAGGGCTTCTCGTCAGAGCACTGCTGGTCATCATGCCCCTGGCAGACATGCCACACCTCTTTCTACCACAAGCATGTTCCAGGCTGTCATGGAGGCACAGACACAAATGGAGCAGTACACCAGACAGGGACTAAGGCCACAGAGGGCTCATAACACCTCTGTAAATGACAGTATCCATGACCTAGCAGGGGACATATGTAATTACACTGAGGTCATTGATAGACATTGGGGTGAGACATTGGATGTCCTCCACAATGTCATGTCCATGTGTCAGGACAGTGCGGGATGGGTGAGACGTCGATGTGGATGTATGCCAGCAACATCAGCAGCTGGAGGTCACCGTGGATGTCCAGCAAGTCACAGCTGCTCCTGTAGTGCCAGTACCAGCCCCAGCAATGTTGGGGGGGGCTGTCCATAGACCATCCTAGAAGACCACATGCACGTGGCTCTGGCCAGTCCCAGCAGGAACCTGGATCCAGTGGACATATGTCAATCTCTTCGGATAGTACCCAGTCTGGATTAGTACCTGATACTGTCTGTAGCACCCCTGCCAGGCACAGGTTCCATATCCATGGCCAGAGATGGTGATCTGTAAAGCCTGCCAGGTACAGTCTGTAGCTGTCTCACAAATCCCCATATATGGCAGCCACATGGTGGAACTGTGTGCATGCAGACACACACAAATAAACCAGAAACCTAGGGCAAGCACATACCCACACACATTACATCAACATTGGCCCATAACAGTACTCATGGCCCTTACACACACACACTCACACATACATGTCGATTGTATGGCCCAGTATAGGCCTCTGGCAAACCAACAACACACCCTGTGCATATGATGAAACCTGTGCCACCTCCTGCCATCTGTAACATTGATGCAGGAACAGGCTAACATGGTGCTGATGCACAGGGTGACTTTAATAAAGTATAGCAATGGTTGAATGTGTAGCATGTTGTCAGCAGTAAAGTGTAATGATATCCTTGAAGGTGTAGCTGAGCAGGCATAATGCATTAAAGCTGTAATTAGCAATGTTGTATTGTTTCTACCAGTGTTTATTCCAATTGTGTTTTGTTTGCTCATGTGCCACTTGGATGATGTGCTTAGTTGTGTCAGCATGTGCTATACAGTGGACAGTAAGTGTGGGGTGTGTGCAGCACAGGTTTGCAGGTGTACATTTGTGAACATGGTGGAGGTGCACTGTCTGCATGTACATGCATATTGGACACATGGGCAGGGTGACATGCCCTGTATTGGCTAGTGTTAACACTCCATAGTTTCTATTGGTGGCCAGTATGCATTGCACTACACACATTTTGGAACTTGAGTACGCATGTGTATGTATAACATGGGTTGACACTGTGCTGTGGGTGATGCTGTTGTTGCTATCTGTCATTGGTTTGCATTACTAAGGTTAACACTGTCCCCGCTGCATAATCCTTTATTAATGCACACTGTTCACCTATAGGGTTGCATGGGCCGTGCTATCACAAACACAAGAAATTCTAACTTATACAGTAAAAGTGCATTAGTCTCATGGACTCCTGCCATAAACTAAATATATAATAGAAGGTGTGAAGTTGCACCAAAAAAGAGTTGCATACCAAGAAGGGATAACCTCTCTGGTCAGTATCATTGGGAAAATACAATCCCTCAATAAACATACAAGGCAAGCTTCAAAATACAAAATGGCAAGGATTCCAAAGACAACACTAAAGCTTTCTTTCGTGTTGTTCATAATCTACAGGGGAAATCTCAGATCGGGTCACAGTTAATGTAAATGGTCACAAAGTACACTTATCTGACTGACATTACCAATTCCTTGTCAGACAGTTTGAATGCGGATTTCACCACCCTGTCATTACACAAGGGCCACATTTTCAGACCTGAAGAATGTAAAACCTGATGATTCACAGACACTCTAGTTAAAACATCTCTTTAAGAAAGTACACACCACAGTGGCAATGGTACTGGACAGTGTCCCTGGCTATGTCATACACAAGCTGACATATGAAGTCACCACTCACCTAAACGCTCTGTCCAGATGCAGCCTCTATACAGGTTACATACTTGTGGAATGACACACGGTAATGGTGTTCACAGTCCACAAGGGTTGAGCTACAATGTCTTCTTCTTCTTCTTCTCCTTTCAGATGCTCCCATTAGGGGTCGCCACAGTACATCATCTGTCTCCATTACTTCCTGCCCTCTGCATCTTGCGCTGTCACACCATCCACCTGCATGACCTCTCTCACCACAGCCATAAACCTCATCTTAGGCATTCCTCTTTTCTGTTACCTGGCGGCTTCATCCTTAGCATCTATTTCACAATATACTCTGCATCCCTCCTCAGCACATGTACAAACCAACTTAATCCTGCCTATCTGGCTTGGTCTACTAACCTTCAAACCTGACCTGACCCTCTAATATATTTATTCTTAAACCTGTCCACCCTCGTCACACCCAGTGCAAATGTTAACATAAATTGATTAAGGGTAGAACTACAACAGGTCCTGGAAACTCTCACCCTATAAACCAGACAAATGCTATCTGGAAGGCTATGGAGCACAGCATTATGGAACTCATTAACAGAGACATTATGAACCTGCAAACACTGCACCATACCCACTTAGGTTCTCAAAAGGCCAGATAATGGCTCCTACAGCTAGTAGACTTCAAGCCAGTCAACAAGGCTATAGATGAGGGAGGGGAGGTCAACACAGCCAAGCTATAGCTCACCAGCAATTCATACCCATCTCACATACTGGTATTATACATAACCTCAACAGACTGACCATAAACGATTGTTAGATGATGGCTTGACAGCTGAGGCACAGATGTAGGACACACAGTAACATTTGCAGCCTCCATGTACTATTCCATGCCAGTAACAAGTGGTATTCACCTGCACTCAGTCCTGGGACCACTCCTGTTTGGCATATAGCTTTCTTAGGTACAAGCAAACACAGTAGGGATATGTCTGCCCATGTTTGATGACAATGCATACTGTGGCTTATACTTTATTCTCCAGATGACACACACATCCTCCAAAAGGGTATCATACAGACAGATACCTAATGTCAAACTCATGCTGTAAAGCTATAAGCCAAAGAAAGCATAGTTATCCACTTTTAGAAAACAAAGTATCCCCAGAGTACCACATAGATAGTAGCCCCCAAAATGTGGAACAGGTACTAATGTATACATAGAGCCATGTGTTAAGTCACCTCTCCTTTGATAATCACATTACCAAAGGGTTTTGGAAATCCCTCTGTGGAGCATATAAGCAATAAACGGTTTGCATGCAGATCCACAGAGGTTGTTGCACACCTATAATGATTAGTCATCTGTGCCAGGCTTTGCTTGCTTTGGAACAGGTTTCAAATATACCTCAAGCATAAACCCTCACTCACACTCTTCAACAGAAACCGTGATGAGTGGATGTGAAACGGAAGACATAGCCCAGGGATCACTGCAGTAGCTAAGCTTGTCACAAGCATACAGAAGTGACCTAAGGTCTGGAAAGCACCAGCACGCTCTGGCAAAGATAACAGATGTGTTCATGGAGAAAGCAGAGAACCCACCTATGAAATACTTGAGGTCACATGTATGTATATGGATTTGCCCCACAGCTACCTTACATGTGTAATGCACATACAGTTGTCATTGTGATATGTCATACACTAGAAAAAACAAAACCCACTCCACATTGGCCAACAGTGTCACACACCTGGAGCACACACACACACAGTTAGCAAGTGCAAGATTCAAACTCTTTCCTAACTACATTATGTTACTACAGCAGTATGCATTTATACAACACACTATACACATTACTGGGATTGCACCTTTCCACAGGTATATTTGTAGGATGGTAACATCATCAGATTTGTCAAAGATGAGTATACCACTTTTAAGGTGTGTGAGTAGTCTCCAAAACGATTGCGCCTCCCCAGGGAGGCGCACACACAGAGTTGGCAAGTGCAGGATTCAAACTCCTACCTAATGACATTATGATACTAGAGCAGTATGCATTTACATGACATGCTATACACACTACTGGGATTTCTCTTTTCCACAGGTATATTTGTAGGATGGTGACATCATGAGACTTGACAAAAATGAGTATACCACTTTTAAGGGGTGTGAGTAGTCTCCAAAAAAGTTGCTCTCTCCCCAGGGAGAGATAGACACACACACATAGCTGGCAAGTGCGGTGTTCTTAATCCAAACTAAGTACGTCTTTACACTTCAGCAAGCAATATGGAGTTACAGGGTTCAATACAGACATTACTTGCTGACAGTTTGCCCAAAGGTTTTTTTTTCATATTTGCTAACCTCAGCAGGCTTATCATACTAGGTGTATTGTGAGTGTATTGTATGCATAGGCCATGACCATATCATATATGTGTTGATGCACCACATGCTGGCACACACAGGGTCAAACCAGTGGCTAAGCTCTGTCAACCCAATACTGGACAATACAGTCAGGAGGAGTAGGGTCATACAACCACAACACCAACTGTCTCATATAGACCTACAATATAAGCACCAGCAAAACACACACATAAATACACATTACCATACTCGGAGAATACAAATATTAATCTGAAAAAGAGAGAGTGTCCTCCTAAGCAGACAAGCAATCAACATGCACCTCCAAGCACATGCCAGAAAACACATAATACATCAAAGCAGAGTGCCTCACAACAGGCCCTAATGCAAAACAACATACCCAACACACTAGTAATAGGTGACTTCATAGTCAGGCACACAGATGTTCCACTCACTCAGCTGGACAAGAGGAAGGTTACTGTCAGTTGTCTGTCAGGTGCTATGATACACCACATAACACAAGCACTTACATCACTCCAGAACAGGTACATATATGACGTGTTCTTTGTACATGTCAGTGTGAATTATCTGAGACATACCTCCCAGGACAACATGACAAGAGATATATATTAGCTCTATGATCATGTAGCCCAGGCTGGTATGACCCTGACCTTGAGTAGCATCTTACCTTCACCTACATGATACTGCAATATAACAGAAAGACGATAAACTTCAACAATTGGCTGAACTTCTGGTGTCATTCAAAGGGGATCCAGTCTCTGTCTGCCTGTGATGACATGATAGACAAGCCTTGTTGCTTCACTACAGATGGTATGCACCTGTCGCCCCTATGCTTCTGAATACTGGCCAAGGCTCTTGCTGTCCCCATATTACCTTTTTTAGGCAAGACTCAAAGGTTCATAGGTAGGTACTAGGCTATCTGCCCAAGGGTATTTATAAGCCTAGCCATAATGTGTTGGCTTTTGCCTCCCCTTTAAATTAGTTTCCTGGGCCTCTGTCTAGCAGGGCCACTGAAGTGATCCCAGGGGTAAATTTACAATTTCCCATCTACTCATCAAGATTCCTCTTGAAGAGAGAGTCAGCGAGGGGCTCTGCCTAACATCAACTGAGATTCTATTCCAGAGTGAGGGAAGTCTCTGGGACAGGAATCTTTCCCTCCAGTACGTCCTGTTTATTGCTGTGCTGAGGTTTAATTCACTGGAGCGTGTGGCTCTAAGAGATTTGGTTTTCTTGAGGTGGAGCATGTCCATTAATTCCAGGTCGGACATGGCCTTATACGTCAGGCATAGATCACCTCTGAGCAGGCAGTAAGCAACCGAGTTTCTTTAGTCGAGCTGCATAGGGCATCTCTTTGAGGCCCATGATCCTCTTAGTGAGGTACTTCTGTGGTCCTACCAGCTGTTGCATGTGCCGATTAAGGTACATACCAAATGGGGCATTGTACTCTATTATGGGCCTAATGAGTGATGAGTAGAGGGGCACAATGACCTCTCTTGATCTAGAGGTGAACACTTTCATGATTAGGTGGGCTACATAGAAGGAATTTCTAAACACTTTGGCAATGTGATTATCAAAGGAGAGTCTACTGTCCACCTGTGTCCCAAGGTCTCTTATCACACTTTCAGTGTTAAGTATAATACCGTCTATGTTGTAGTTCATGGGTACAGAGTTTTTACCAAAGGGGATGACGATGCACTTTTTGGCATTGAGCTTGAGGCCATGGCTTTGACACCAGGCATCTGTCTCAGTGAGGCCTTTTTGTAGGATGTCCACATCGTTAGTAGTTTCGATTATGGCTCCTAGTTTGCAGTCATCTGGGAACTTCATTAACCAAAGACCTTCTGTGTTAGCCTGTACTTCAGGGAAGTAGATACCAAACAGGACAGGACACAGGACTGAACCCTGTGGTACTCCACTTGTCACTGGTCTGAAGTCGGACTTGGAGTCTGCTACTTCCACAGTGTGGGTTCTGTCAGTGAGCCAGTTGGCAACCCATCTTGTGACATAGGGATTTATACCTAGTTTAGTGAGTTTATCTATAATTCCAGAGTGAGGGATAGTGTTGAAAGCCTTGGCAAGATCTAGATAGGCTGTGTGAACCACCTTACCCTTGTCTACGGCTTTGGTGACTGCTTCAAAGAAGTCTATCAGGTTTAGGAGACATGATCTGCCTTTTACAAACCCAAAATGGTTGTGGTCCAGAGTTTGGAGATTACCAATGTCTTTTTGTTTATAAGTTCCATGATGATACATTCCATGGCCTTGCACACCAGGCTCATGAGGCTAATGGGGCACTAGTTCCCGGGGTCCGTGGTGGCTCCCCCCTTGTGTAATGGGATAAACATCACTGTGTGCCATTCAGCAGGCACAAAGCCTGAGGTGAGGCTATGATTGAACATGGTACATAGGTGTGGTGCCAGTTCATTTTGTATTTCATGTAGAATGCAGCCTGGGATTTTATCTGGTCCCATGGATGCCGTGTTCCTGGCTTTGGAGAGTGGTTTTTACCTGCGCAGCCGTGATGACAGCAACTTTGCATTCTTCCGGTATAGAGATGGGCTCTTTCATGGGTGAGAGGGGGATAAAGTTAGCACTGATCCTATCTGCCAAGATGTTGGCAATATCAGTTGGGTCTGTATATTTAGTGCCATTGTGCTGTAACTCAGAGCAGATCTGAGTGTTGCTATTGAGATTCTTGACATAGCTATAGAATGCTTTGTGGATGTCTTTAGAATCAGTGGCGATTTTATTTTCGTAACTAGCTTTGGAGGATTTTATCAGGGATCGCGGCTTCTTACTGAGGCTGACCAGGGAGCTCCTCCACTCATGGGATTTTAACCTCTTTTGCAACAGTTTCTTCCTTCTGTTGTGCAATTTGTTTATGGCAGGGGACCACCAGATTGGCTTCCTTTTCTTGGAGGATAGCGTCTTGGTTCTGTTTGTGATAGCATGATGCATGCACTCACATAAGTGCTTATAAAGTGCAATTGTGAAGGATTCAGTAGTCGTAACTGTATTGTCCATCTGCATGGGTGTCCTGAAGTTCACCACTTCTGTCTTAAGAAGCATGAATTTGGCTTTGGAGAAATATTTTAACATGGTTTCTTTAATGGGGGGTGGGGCCAGAATGTGGATATGTAGGGTAATTAGTTTATGGTCAGATAGGACCAATGAGGAGCTGACTTCAGGTGTGGAACACCAGTCACTCAAGACAAACCAAACCCTGTGACCAACACAAATAACCACAAAGTGAGCTTAATGCTACTCATTGCCAGAAGTCTCAGCCTCCAAATGCACACACTCGAGGCACTTCTCAGAATGGAGAATGTTGATATCTGTGCAGTAACAGAAACCTAGTTCAAAGCTCCAGAGAGCACACCAGCACTACCAGGATACGACTCATTCCATACCTTCCAGCATCAGAACCTGGATCATAGCACATAGGGTGGGGATGTATCCATATTCATCAAGGATGCCTACACCTCTCTCTACATCCTCTCTACATAATATATACCCATAGAATGTTGCACAGCAATGTTCTTTCCACTCCACAGGGGTGGGGCCACAAAAGACCCTTGGCATTCATGCTCTATGATCCTGATGAGTCTGATCTGCAAGGCAATGGATGCAATCATAATGGAAGTCAACAATAAAGACATTGGAAACCTTCACACAGTTGAGCACACCCAGTTTGGCTTCATCAAATGCAGATCATGTCTCCTGAACTGGGTGGATTTCTTTGAGACAGTTACCCAAGCTACAGATGATTGAAATGAGCTCCACACAGCCTACCTATACCTCACTAAGGCATTTGACACCATTCCCCAGTCAGGTATCATAGATGAACTCACCAACCTGGGCATGAATCCATACATCACAAGATGGATTGCAAACTGGCTCACAGATAGATCCCACAAATTAAGAGTTGCTGGCTACATGTCAGACTCAACACCGGTAACAACTGGTGTCCCCCAGGGTTCAGTCCTGGGGACCCTCCTGTTTGGTATAGACTTCTCAAAAGTGCATGCCAACACAGGAAGGTTGTGGTTAACTAAGTTTGCTGGATGACGCAAATATTTTCCAGAAGGGACTCTATGAGACAGATGTGTGCTGTCAGAATCATGGCCTCAAGCTCAATGTGAAAGAATGCATAGTAATCCCCTTTGGTGAAAACAAAGTACACACAAACTACCACATAGGTGTTACCCCCTAAAAACTGACAAGGTAATAAGGGATCTAGGGACACAAGTAGATAGTCATCTTTCCATTGACAACCATGTCGCCAAAGTGATTAGGAAATCCTATGTGGCCCACCTACTCAACAAAGGGTTTGCATCAGGATCAAAAGAGGTAGTGATGGCCCTCTACTCTTAAGTCATCAGACCCATCATTGAGTACAATGCACCATTTTGGATGTACTCGACTAAGCATATCCAGCAGCTGTAGAGACAGCAGAGGTACCTCACCAAGAGGATTACTGGCCTCAAACAGTTGTGTTATGCAACACAACTGGTAAAACTAAATTTGTTCTCCATTGCATACCGCCTACTCAGAGGCACACTCTGCCTAACATACAGAGCCATGTCCAACACATAACTGTTGGACATGCTCCATCTACGGATAACAAAATTGAGTTGCACTACACACTCCAGGGATATGAACCTCATCACAACAATGAATACAACATGCTGGTGGGACAGAGTACCATCCCAGACCCTTGCCTTACTGTGGAACAGAGTCCCAATGTACATCCGACAGAGCCCCTTGCTGACACTCTTTAATAGGAACCTTGATGAGTGGATGGGAAACAAACAATTCATGCCAGGCATCACATCAGCAGCCCCACTATAAAGAGGCATAGGGTACTAACTATTAGAACTAGGGGTTAGGAAACTACCCAATGGGGTGGTGAAAGCTGCACAACTTGCCTAGGCTAATATATGCCTTCGTGAAGATAGTCTACTACATACCTATGAACCCATGTGACAGGTACATGTCTACAGATAGTAGATGTGTACATTGTACAGTCATGTTGTACAGTAGGCACATGGACCACATACACTGTAATGCTTACAGATACTGGTGGCTGTTATGTACAGTCGGTGAGATGTGCACCTCATGTCTTTTGTGCCATTGGGATGTGTGATGTTTGGGACAGTCCTGGATGGCTCCCTGTCATGGTCACCCTCTTACACACATCTCTGCCCATCCATCTTTGGCTTATTATACTGTATTCCCCCTACATATATATAGATACATAGCTGGGTAATAAGCTATCTGCCTGAAGGCATCTATTAGTATGGCCAGAGTGTGCAGCTATCACCACACATGTGGTTAGTTCCCTAGGCCTCTGTGTAGTGGAGCTGATGAAGTGATCCATGGTGTGACAGTTCAGTTTCACGTACACTCATCAAGGCTCCTCTGGAAGAGTGTCAGTGAGGGACTCAGCTTAATGTAGGTTGGGAGCCTGTTCCAAAGCAAGGGAAGTCTGTGAGTTAGTAATGTATCCCTCAAACATGTTCTGTTTATTGTTGTGATGATGATATCCCTAGAGCATGTGGCACAGTGAGCTTGGGTTTACTTCAGATCGAGCATGTACATCAGTTCTGCATTGGACATGGACCTGTCTGTTGGGCAGAGATCGCCTGAGTAGACAATATGCAACAGAGTACAGATTGAGTTAACTTCAGTCTTGTTGTATGGGGCAACTGTTTGAGGCCAGTAATCCTCTTGTTGAGGTACTTCAGTGGTCTTTCCTGCTGCTGAAGGTGCCTAGTCAGATTCATCGCAAGTGTGCTGTGATACTCTCTGATGGGTCTGATGACTGATGAGTAGAGGGAACCTCCTTTGACCTACATGCAAAGACTTTGGCAATTTGTGGGAACACATAGCATGATTTTCTAACCACTTTGTGAATGTGTTTCTGGAAGTAGAGATGACTATCCATATGTGTCCATAGATCCCTTATTATTACCTCCATATTTAGGGTGTTGGCACCTATGTGGTATTTGTATGACTGTAGCTCGAGGCCATAATTTTGACACCACATCTGTCTGACTGAGACCTTTTAAGGATGTCTCTGTTGTCCCAAACATCAGTTATGACAACCTTTCTGCAGTCATCCACAAACTTTGCTAACCATAGCCCTCGGGTGTTTGACTGTATTGCTGAAAAGTATACACCAGACAGGAGGGGTCCCAGGACTCAGCCATGGGGGACAGCAGTTGTTACCAGCTTACAGTCCAACAGGGAGACCACAATTCTTACCTTGTGGGATCTATCTGTGCCCCAGTTGGCAATCCATCAGATGACATACGTGATTTTGCACAGGTTGTTGATTTTGTGGATATGACATGTGTGTGGGATGTTGGAAAAGGGATTTTCAAGGTCTATGTAGGCATTGTGTAGCTCATTTCATTGATGTATGTCCTGGGTAACTGCCTTGAAAACTGTCTGGCAGGTTTTGGAATCATGATCTGCCCGTGACCAAACCAAAATGGGTAGGGTTGGGTGTTTGTAGGCTCCCAATAGCTCTGTTTATGAGTTCCATAATGATGAACTCCATGGCCTTGCAGATCAGGCTTATTAGGCTTATAAGACAATAGTTCCCATGGTTTGTTGAGCACCACCACTTGTGGAGTGTGCCAAATGTTGCTGTAACCCATTCAACAGTTTCATATCCTGTACAGAGAGTGAGTCTCAACAGACTGTTCAGGTGCAAGGTCTGTTTGTTTTGGAGTTCACATATGACACAGCCAAGGAAACTATGTCATCCTATAGACGACGTGTTTTAAGGTTTGGATAGAGATGTTTAACCATTGTATATGTGATTTCTGGGTTTTCACAATCTCCATGTATGGTAATGGGCCCTTTTGTCAGTGAGAGGGGGGTAAATATTTATGAACCTGTCTGACAAGATGTTGGCAATGTCAGTCATGTACATGTATTCATTTACACTTTGCACTGACTCAGAACATATTTGAGTTTACATTGATATTTATGACATAGCGAAAGAAAGCTTCATGGTTCTCTATGGACTCTTTGGCAATATTTTTGCCAGAACATGGCTTGGATAATGTTAGGAGTGCTCATTGTTTCTTGATGATACTGATCGGAGATTTATTGATCTTCTTTGGATTTTCACTTTCTTTGAGCAACTTAAGTACTTGTAGTACATAGTTTGATTATGACAGGAGTCCAATATATTATATGGGTCTGTTTTCATATCACTATGTGCAAAAGGCAGGATTGGTGAATAGTGACAAGTGTCTGGAGTAAGAACTGCAACTGCCAGATATGTGCGGCCCACTGCTGTACTCAGACATGGCGTAAGTGTGTGAGCATGTCCAGTACGAACTATCAGTATGTTGCTTGACTGACATTTACTTCATTTGTTTAAGTGTATGAGCATGCCCAGTATGACCTTTCAGTATGTTGCTGACTGAAATTTGCTAAATTTGTTTAAGTGTGTGAGCACGCCCACTATGGGCATATATACTATATGTGTGTGAAAAATCAAGTTGGTTTTTACTTCAGGGCTCACCTTTGTGTTGTACATCAACAGGAAGCACGCTGTGCCTGCAGGGCTTTCATGAGTCAATCTGCATAGACTTATCAACATTTCTACATACAGGGGGGACAGCAGTTGTTTGTACATTTCTACCCGGGGGGACACACCTGATTGTTACTGTGGGTGTACATAGGATGAGGGGTACACCTGACACTTATACACGTTTGATAGGCCTGCACTGCTATGTCAAGTACTCCATTTCAGTCTGTATTGTTGCCTATCGTACTGGCTTGAGGCATACCACTGTACTACAGACCTTAGCTTCCAATTACACACATATTAGTTTGTGACTTAATAGCCTACCCAACCCACATCACACTGCCTGGCCTGCTGTTATCTGTCTGCATAGGCCTGGGGGGAGGTTACTCATATGCCTCTTCAGAGGGCATGATGCAGCATTTGTTTGTGTTTGCATTTGTCTACAATTGTCCTGCTGGCTGTGACTGTTAGGTATGTGATCCCCCCTAACTGGTATGTGTGAGTGACTTAAGTTGTGTCTGTGCCAGTGAAATGCTGTCATGGCTTAGTGGTTCAGTACTGTGACTATAGTGCACAGTATCCTGAGTTCAAGCCCTGTCACTGCTTATTATTTTCCTGCTGGGCAGACATGACTGGTTAAGGAACAGTAAAGCAGGTGTGAGCATGCTTACTCGACTTTGCCCAACATTGCCCAACTTTGCCCGACGTTGCCCGACATTGCGCTGGTTAGCACGGTGCGCAGCTATGCGCAATTGTATTTAAATATGCTCAATACTGGTAAAATTTGCTTAGCAGTGCTTTATATTGCTTAAAATAGGGACTCATGCCTCAGGTGGTGCTGCAGGGCTGCCTATGTCGGATGCACATATTACACTCCCTATACATGTTTGAAAAAAACAAATCAGTTACAAGTGGTATCCCACAAGGCTCAGTCCTGGGACCTCTCTTGTTCGGTATATATTTCTCGGAGGTACAGGCCAACACGGAAGGACTCTGGTTGACCAAGTTCGCAGATGACTGCAAACTGGGCACCATAATTGACTCTCCAGCCGACACAAGCATCCTCCAAAAGGGCCTCATAGAAACAGACAACTGGTGCCAGAGCCATGGCCTCATGCTAAATGCCAAAAAGTGTATAGTCATCCCCTTTGGCAAAAACAAAGTGCCCGCAAATTACCACATAGGTGGTAATCCATTAAGTACAGAAGAAGTAATTAGGGACCTGGGGACCCAAGTTGATAGCAATCTCTCATTTGACAACCACGTGGCCAAAGTGGTTAGAAAAACATTTTATATAGCCCACCTAATCATGAAGGGATTCACATCTAGATCAGGGGAGGTCATCGTGCCTCTTTACTCATCCCTCATCAGGCCCATAATTGAGTACAATGCCCCTTTTGGGATGTACCTTACCAGACACCTGCAGCAACTGGAAAGACCCCAAAAGTACCTCACTAAGAGGATCAAAGGGCTCAAACAGATGCCATATGCTGCCCGGTTAAAGAAACTCCAGCTCTACTCAGTGGCATACCGCCTGTTCAGAGTCGATCTGTGCCTGACGTATAAAGCCATGTCCAACCCAGAATTAATGGACATGCTGCACCTCAGAAAATCCCAATCCCATCGAGCTATGCGCTCAAGAGACTTGAACCTCAGCACTGAAATAAATAGGACATGCTGGAGGGACAGATTCATAACCCAGAGGCTCCCTTCACTCTGGAATAAAATCCCAGTCCAGGTTAGGCAGAGTCCCTCATTGACTCTCTTCAAGAGGAATCTTGATGAGTGGATGGGAGGTCGTAGGTTTACTCTGGGTATCACTTCTGTGTCACTGTTAGACAGAGGCACAGTATACTAACCTCGAAAAAGGGCATAGCAAAATAAATTTAAAATGGGTGGTGAAAGCCAAACACATTCTGGCTAGGCTTATAAATGCCCTAAGGCAGATAGCCTAGTATGAACCTATGAACCTAAAAAAGGTAGTGTCAAGTTAGGCATCCCTTTTACTGTATGTGCGAGTCAGAGAGAGGTGTCATTTCCAGGGTTCCTACTGAGTCAGTTTATGTGCTATGCATTGCCTCTTTGCCAAGGCCAGGGCATACTGGGCATGCCTCCTTCTGCCTACTGGGGCAGGCTCAGGTTGTTCCTCCTCCGAGTCATGCTGTGCCTGTGCAGGCCTTGGCAATGGTGGGGGCTGTTTGGCCCTGCCCCATGTTGTTCCTGCTGCAGCTGTTTCCACAGGATCATATTGTGTAGCATGGCACATACAATGACAATTTGGATACATGTAGTTGGTGAGTACTGCAAGGCTCCACCAGATGTGTCCAGGCACTGGAACCGTGACTTGAGCAACCCAAACACATGCTCAGTTATGTTTCTTGTTTGTGCGTGTGCCTCATTATGGAGTTCTTGTTCGGGTGTGTGTGCATTTCTGATGGGTGTCATCAGCCATGGCTCCAGTGCATATCCAGCATCCCCCACTAGGTGACCATCAGGGATGTCCCTTGGCAAATCTCTGGTACAGCTGCTTCAGATGCCAGATGTTGGAATCGTGATAGCTTCCAGGGCAGCCAGCACACACATTCATTATTATGCCCTGGGCATCGCACATGACCTGGCAGTTGATGGAGGGGAAGCCCTTGCGGTTGATGTAGACCCTACCCCACTCACCGGGTGGTGCTTTGATGTGTATGTGCGTGCAGTCTATTGCACCCACTACCTCAGGGTATTCTGCTATTTGGTGGAAAAGACGCATATTGCTGGCCAATGCCTCACGGGAACTGGGGAAATATACGTGCTCACCGACATGTGCTGACATGGCATCCAGGAACTGGTGCAATACCCTGGATGCTGATGCCTGTGAAATCCCCATCATATCACCAGTTGGTCTCTGGAAGGTACCTGTAGCTAGTATTCTTAGGCCAACACATACCTTGGTATCCACTGGGATGGGTTCCCCTCTGTTGGTTCTGTGTGTGAAGCGTGGCCGGCACAGCTCAACAATTTGCTGCAGGAGGTCTCTGTCCACCCTATATTGCTCCACTATCTCCAGCTCATGTAGCCCCTGGTAGGTTACCCCGGGTCTGTGCACTCTTCTCCGTCTCCTCACTGTGGGTTGCTCAGCAGCATTCACAACATCACCACCCTCAGCACCTTGCACATGCTGGTTTATGATAGCAAGAGCAGCCACTAACATTTTGTCTGACTTTAAAGTTTTTAAGCTTTCCCTCTTTGTATACTGCAGTGTTGCAGAGTTCTTGGGAAAAAACAGGGAAGAATACTGTTTTCAGAGTTTAAAGTGCTTGGCTGGGCTGGGCTAGTCTGCTGCCTGTGTAATTGGCTGATTCTTATATATTTCACCTGGCAGTTCTGCTAGTTCTCCTTGGTTAACTTCCTACAACTTCTTTTCCTTCCTTTTCCCTTTCTGTTTCTGCTTGGGGCAGCACCGCACAAACATGCGCACACATGCACACATGCTGTGTGCACGTTTGCAAGAAATTTCAGATATTTTCACAGTGTGCACCTTTGGTTTCTGGTTTTCAAAAAGGACAACTGTAGACATGCTTCTTGCAATCCTGAGCAACTCAGGGCAAACACAAGACACTGTGCTCCAATTAGCTTACAGCCTTTCTGACACACCCCTCATGATGTTACCTATATTCTACTCTACTACTCACCTACTCCTACACTTACACTCTTGGGACATGGCTCACATGCTGGGGAAAATTGGGATTCACTATCCTTATCCTCATTTGCATAGGATTGCCTACTAATGCATGGTTACATCTCTCACACTGAGCTTCCCCCCGCCCTTAGCAGCCAGTACTCAGTGGCCATGTTGTCTTCAGACTTTTGTCTGGCTTATGTGCAGACAAGGATGACATCCAAGTGTTTGGTATTAAAACAGCACAGACTGGCCTTACTGAATGTCAGAATTCGGATCCAGTTGACGGTTGCAATTTACTATTTAGCCAGTTGGGTAAAAAAGTTAAAACCCTACGGACAAATATATGACATTCTAAATTATTTAAAGCTTATCAGAACCAACAAATTTCACCTAGAGGCCTTAGGTCAAAGGTACAGAACCAACAAATTTCACCTAGAGGCCTTAGGTCAAAGGTACAACCATTAGTTAGTATACTGGATGACATTTTACTAAAAGATTGGCAACAAGCTCAACAGGAGGCTTCAATGTCATTTGTCAATATACTGGCTTCCTTCTACGATCGTACAGTCCAAACTAACATTGGAGATGTTGAGAAAATATGTAACGATTTGAAAAAATTTGAGTAACAGGCCAATTTCAGGGACAATCTGAGCAAATTGTCCAAAGAACTTGTTTCTCTTAAAAATAATCTCAAGACCAAAAAATTACACAAATTCTCTCGTGATAGGGAGGATTATGACAAAGGTAGACAGTTTGAGTCCTATAGGGGTGTGAGATTTGCTGCGGTGGGAGGAGGACGGCCGACATGGCCCCGGAGCGCGGGAACCGGGCGGGTGGACGTCGGGACCCGCCCCGGGGAGGGCAGCCCGGTGGCGCTACCACCGACAGCCTCTGAGGGGGCGGGCCCGACGCACGCCAGCTCCCTCCCATCCTCGGATGGGCTTCCCGGCTCGGGGCGGCGGGGGACTCGTCTCCTCCATCCGCGTCTCTCCCTGGGGGGATGGGGGGCCCGCCGCAGGCTCCCTCGACTCCCCGGCCGTGCCCTCCATGGGGGCAGGATGACCCCCTGGGGCGATGGAAGGCACGACGACCCTCAGACAGGCGTAGCCCCGGGTATGGTTGCAAAGCTGAAACTTAAAGGAATTGACGCAAGGGCACCACCAGGAGTGGAGCTTGCAGCTTAATTTGACTCAACACGGGAAACCTCACCCGGCCCGGACACGGAAAGGATTGACAGATTGATAGCTCTTTCTCGATTCTGTGGGTGGTGGTGCATGGCCCGACCTTCAATGTCATTTGTCAATATACTGGCTTCCTTCTATGATCGTACAGTCCAAACTAACATTGGAGATGTTGAGAAAATATGTAATGATTTGAAAAAATTTGAGGAACAGGCCAATTTCAGGGACAATCTGAGCAAATTGTCCAAAGAACTTGTTTCTCTTGAAAATAATCTCAAGACCAAAAAAATTACACAAATTCTCTCGTGACAGGGAAGATTATGACAAAGGTAGACAGTTTGAGTCCTATAGGGGTGTGAGATTTGCTGAGGGCACTAAGAACCTCTCCTCTGCCCGTAGAAAAAGACCCAGATCAATACTCAAAAAAGGGGTCTCATCCTTTATTACTTCGGGTGAGGAATCATCTACCACGGACACAGAATCTACAATTAATTGCATCTCACCTGATTCCAAAAGAGGGCGCACATCCACTGACCCTTTAGGAACAAACAGCACAGAGGGGGGCGCAAACACAAGGGTACAAAGCTTAGAAGATCTCTTTCTCTCCATAACGAAATAGACAATGGTTTTACCAATATACATAACATATCTCAACATGTTTTAACATCTGATGAGTTAACACTACTTAATAAAGGACTTGGATTCATCCCTGGCTTTTTTGTTGACGAAAGTTCTTTTGTATCTGATACCATAGCATTTTGCAGAAAAGTTAACCTTAAATTATATTTCGGGCAACAAGATCCGCAAACCATATCTCAAAGATCTTCTGAATTCAAATTTCATAGATCTACTTTCCATCCACCGATGGATAAAAATGTGGTGGTGTTTCAACAAGCCGTGATTAAGGATCTACATTTTTATATGGGGTCAGAGAATACTATAAGACATAACTTATCTTCAACAGAACAACAAGCCCTAACTTGCCTCAAAAATAATACATTGTCATACTTCCAGCTGACAAGGGCAGTGCTGTGGTTGTCATGGATTCCGATTATTATTGGGAGGAGGGAAATAGACAGTTGTCTAACCCTCATCACTACATGAGAATGCCCACTGACCCTACTTCTAACTTTAAAAAAGAAATAGATCAATTTCTACAAGAGGCGGTTGATCAAGGGATTATCACAGCTAACACTTTATCTCATCTGACCATTTCGGATTCTGCCAAACAATATTTGTACTTGTTAACCAAAATACACTTCGTACTAAAAATGCACAGTTCCAAATGATGATAAATTTAAAATGTTTACACAAAATTGATGCAAATCCATCATCAATGTTATTAAAATATAACTTACAGATATTATAAAAATCATTTTCAAATTCAAAGTCATATTAATATTGATTCACAACAAAAAATTTTGGGGTGTAACATAATTAATCTAATATGAAATTCTATTTTTACCTGTTTTCTTTAGCTTTGAGAATGTCACTACTAGATCCTTGTTAATGAGAAATGCACATTGGTGGTACCTGCCACATGCAAAAGTCCCTTTTTCTTGTACAATCCCACTTGTTCTTCTGTTTTATTCATGTTTTGTTCAAACATTCCCTTTAAATTAACATTTCTTTTTCTAATAAATGAAATTTGTTCAGGAAAAGTTTTTGTGAATTCTTCCTTTTCTCATCTAAAAATCTTGCAGAGGAAATCATGTATATAATATTGCTTACTCTGTATGTTCAATTCACATTTAATGAGATAAATGTTAGTGTTTTGCAATAAATTATAAATGTAGTTTCTCATATTCCTGGTTTGTGCATCAGCACTATACCCCACTGTGAGGGTTTCCATTTACCCTAATTCTATTTCTTTTTTAATGTATCCACTACATCATGTAGCTGTTTGGAGAAATTGGAAGAATGCCAAGTTCCTTTCTTTGTTAAGTTTTCTCTCAAAGTTTTTTAGGCATTGTTTAGGCAGGAAAGTTGACCTATTAGGTACAAACTGAAGCCCTTTCGTAAACAATTCAAAGAAATCATGTAGCACAATTGAAGTTTTTTTAGCTAGTGTGAACCAGGAAATTGACAATTCAGACTTATTAATGACTACAATAGATATTGTGGAGTTATTTAAGAATCAGGCTTAAACAACTACTTAATTAATACCATACTTGATATATTTCAATGAAGAGCCTGCACCACTGCATATGCAAATATAGTTTTACACAAGTGGGAGATGGAATTTATTCATTCTACGAGTTGGAAACAACACATAATTTTTATAGAAGGTTCTTGGATGATATTTGCATCTTGTGGTCGGGCACTGAAGAGCAATTTGTAAACTTCATGGATTACTTAACAAATACGACCAATTTTCTTAAATTTACATATAATTTAAGTAATAAGACTTTAAATTATTTGGATATCAAACTCACTAAAAGATCAAACCAAAAGGGTTTTACATCACAAATATTTAGGAAGGAAACATATTGTAATTCATATTTGCATTTTGACAGTGGGCACCCTTGGCACATCAAGAAGGGTATTATTAAAGGACAGCTTGTGAGAGCGTCCAGAATGTGTAGTACAAATGAATTATTTTTTGATGAGGTGGAATTTTTAAGAAAAGCATTCTTAAGCAGGGGATACCCACCCACATTGTATCAAGCTATATTGAATGAAATTATAAATAAAAGGGAGCAAGATTTTCAACCCATATTGGGAACTGGGTCAGCATCAATTAAGAGACAAGAAATTAAAAATTTTGACAGACACAGTAACTTTGTGTACACATATTCCCAGGATGGAAGAATTCACAAAAACTTTTCCTGAACAAATTTCATTTATTAGAAAAAGAAATGTTAATTTAAAGGGAATGTTTGAACAAAACATGAATAAAACAGAAGAACAAGTGGGATTGGCAGCTAAAAGAAAAGGGACTTTTGCATGTGGCAGGTGCCACCAATGTGCATTTCTCATTAACAAGGATCTAGTCCACATTCCTTCCTGCAACATCACCCTGTATGCCAAACACAATTTTAATTGTAATTCATCAGAAGAAACAAATGCCAAACATGTCTATAAAATTCTTTGTGATTGACAGAGTGCTTCAAGATCTGAGAGGTGGAGACTGGGAGACAGCTCTTGGAATAAAAGAATTAATCTGGCAGTTAAAACTTAATGCAACAAAGAGCCCAGGATTGAATGATGGGATTAGTGTTAGTGACATTCTCAAAGCTAAAAGAAACAGGTTAAAATAGAATTTCATATTAGATTAATTATGTTACACCCCTAAATGTTTTTAAGTTGTGAATCAATATTAATATGAATTTAATTTGAATTTTGAAATGCTATTTATGTATAAGTTAAGTACATTTTAATAACATTGATGAATGGATTTGCATCAATTTTGTGTAAGCATTTTTAAATTTAACACAAAACTCATTGTCAAATGGAAACAGATATACATCAGTAGTATATGAAAACATATTTATTACACACCCATTTAGGTTTTTGGTCATAGTTTTTAATGAGCATTTTTAAACAAACAACAAGTCTAATATAAGTTATGGTATCAAAGTTCTGCAAGCATTTGTTACTTGGCACAATTATTTTAAAACATAATGAATTCTGTCTTGAAATGACAACTAGCACAATGTATATAGTAAAGCATTGTAAATGTATTAACTGCATTTGATGGTTGACAACGCTGTTCACATATTTTACATAATGAATTTTAACTAATTGATTGTAATTGTTTAATTAACAGAATCACATGGCAGGGCTGTTTTAGTTAAAAGCAGAGTCTTTTAGCAACCTAGGGTTTTACTATTAATTCATAGTTCTTGTGTGACTGTAGCTGGTTTTTGGTTGTTACCCAAAATACACAAATCTATTGACAAACCACCAGGTAGACCTATATTTCAGGGATAGGATCACTCACGGAACCCTTGTCAGCATTCCTTACTGAGAAACTTAAACCCTTGCTACAACTAGTTAGAGCAAGACTCAAGGATACTACGGATTTTTTACAAATAGTATCGGACTCCCAGTTAGAACCACACTGGTTAATGTGGACTCTTGATGTCAAATCATTATATACGAATATTCCACACTGGGCTGGACTAACTGCACTTGAATACTGGATGAACAAAGCTGACATTTACCCTTCTGGTACCAATACATTGCTCATCTGTATGGCTGAACATGTTTTGTCCAAAAATGTTTTTTATTTTAAACAGGACTGCTATTGGCAAATCTTTTGCACCCATTTATGTGGACCTTTTTATGGGGTATGTGGAAGAACATATCATTTATGCTGAGCTTCATAATCTATACATTTCAGATATCGACATTTGGAGAAGATATTTGGATGACTGTTGGCTTATTTGGAAAGGAGGTAGTGAATATCTACATGAGTTTGTGGAACATCTCAACAGTAATATTTGGGGAGTGGAATTTACTGTGAATTATCATCTGAATGAGATGCATTTTTTAGATGTGTCTTTACATCGTCAGGAAGACAACACCCTTAAATCATCTGTATACCACAAATTCCCTCAGTATAACTCTTTGCTACATGCCAACAGTCTTCATCCAAGACATACTATTAATAATGTTCCAAAATCTCAATTTTTACGCCTCAAACGAATATGCTCCTCCCAACCAGAATTATCGCAGCACCATGAGGACTTGGCGAACAGATTTTTGGCAAGGGGGTACACTAAAAACAACGTCAGTTCAGCTATGCGTTGGACACAAAACCAGTCAAGAGACAGTCTACTGCAATATCAACAGCATTCCAGCAAAAAATCAACAGGACATGTTGAGATTTGTTACCACATATGGGAGAAACACTGCTCAACTTTCAGAGATAGTTAACAAGCATTGGAATATATTAAAATCTCACAATGACTTGGATGACGTTTTGGGCAACAGATGTTCATTTTCATACAAAAAGGGAAAGACATTGGGATCACATTTTTCTTACTTTAAGAAAACAAAATTTAGGGAAGCAGTTACTCATCAACGAACTTTAACGGGGGACAAAGTAATAGAATCATATCCATGTGGGCATTGCAGCTTCTGTAACTATATGTTTAAAACTAAAACATTCACCAGCAGGAACACTGGACAATTATACAACATATATGAATTTGTCAACTGTAGCACGGACTGGGTTGTCTACCTAGCTACATGTACTTGCCAAACCTTCTATGTGGGTCAGACTTCCAGACAGTTCAGGATTAGAGTGTCGGAACATTTAGGGGATATTAGAAATGCACGCATTACTAATGCTTTGTACAGACATACTATTAACCATCCTACAGCCAAATTCTCATTTATTATTATTGATCATATTATTGGCAATCGGTCATTCAAAACAGGTTGGCACAACATACTCAATAACAAGGAAAGAAAATGGATTATTAAATTGGGGGGCCTTTTTTCCCCAGGACTAAATGATAAATTGTAAGTTTTCTATTCTATTAATCATATTTATTTGCACTTTATTTTCAGCTTGTCTGTGCTATTAGACACCATTATCAATTAGGTTCTGATTAATTATACTTCATCTTTTGTTAACAATTATTTTGTATGGATTCATGGTAACTATTTAATTTTTTCATAAGACAGGAAATTATGTCATATTCTTTATTGAAACTTGTGTATAAATTACTGGCTCCTGCCAGGGTTTACTTTTATACTACTGAAGAAAGCTATATGCTGAAACTGCTCTAGTTCACTTGTTTCTATAATAAATGTATTCATTTCAGCTCATCTTGGGTGCTGGCACTTTATTTTGATGCACACTAGTTTGGTTGCCTTGCATCAGCCGTACTTGCTAGCTTTTTGTTGTTGTAGCCATGTTGTCTTCAGCCTGCCATTCACCTGCATGGCAGGATAAGCTTTTTAGTGAAAATGGCTATTTTTGGCTATTTTTAAATTATTTTCTTGTTTTTAAAGCGCCGCACATTTGAGCGGTGCTGTGCTACGCTTAAACATTGGAGATCGGGGGAAAAAAAAAGTTAGATTTTAATAATTTTAAACATTTATAAATGCCAATGGCCTTATATTTGGCCATTGGCATGCTTCCTCAACTGTATGCATCCTATATTTGGAGCTGTCATAGCTCCGTTTAACTATTTGCAGAACTGTACTCCGTTACCAATGGACTACATTTCTGCAGATAACACTAATCTTTCACGGACAGGTTAGTGTTTCCTGGATTGCAAATTTACCTCATTTGCATAGCTTTCAGCAGCAAATGAGGTAATTTGCATACCATGACACTGTCCGTGCAAGAGTAGCTTTAGCAGCTGTCGTGCACGCCCCTGCCGGCTGTTCCTGGATCGCACGTCAGACATATTGCCTGTTTGAAGTCTTACTCTACTCTACAACTCCATGCAAGCTTTCATAAATCCGGCCCCTAGAGTCCCTTTAATGCCATAAACAAAGTCATTATTAAACTTCTTTGCTAAGTAGTTTCCTACTATATATATAGGGACATTTCTCTCAGTTATGTGTTGTTTAGAAAAACTTCCCAGTTTATCTCTAAGCTTTATACTCTCTCTTGTGACATAAAAAGTATATTTTGTTAAACAACATACTAGAAGCTTATTGCCTACTGTCCTGTATTCCTTATCCATTTCATTTCCTATGAATCACTTACTGAGTTGCCTTTCTGGTCTTAGACCTTCTCAAATCCCCTATTTCTACTTCTTCTCCTGTAATCTCCTTTCATTGATTTAACTGTTTTGGGCACTTCTAAACATATTTAATGTGTATTGCATTTGTTTCTTTTCCTTATGCAATCACTTTATAAGCCTGAGTTAGTTTAGGATAATGATATTGGTAGCCTTCCAAGAAATTGTCAGCTCATGTCACTTCCTGTGGATTATGGATATAATAGTTCTGTCTGTGCTTACTTTGAATCTTATATCCAGAAAACTAATTAATTATGTTGGGCAACTGAAATATTAAGTCAATGTCATAATGCTTTTTTTTAAACGTTTCAGAAATAAAAAAAAATTCAAAACCAATTCATGGGGCCATTGCACAGAAATATGAGGCTATCTAGAAATCAGGCATATGACTCAATAAATAATTTGTAGAATTCTGTACTATAGATGAAATTGTCTTTAGTCTCCCTCATAAAAATATTAGTGTATACAGGGACAAAAGTTGCTTCTAGAGACCTTCTTCTTGTTTCCATGCAAAAGTTACCTTTAAATGCAAATGTTTTCTTTCCAAGCAGAATTCTAAACACTCCAACATGTAATTCATCAAAGGGCCATCCCACACTTTACATGCAGTGGCTGCCAGACCATGAGCAAGATCACTTATGACTTAACATTTGCAGTTAATCAATGAAAAACATGTTCCTTTTCATGTTACACTATCTCTGCAATGAATTTCCATTATATTAACCAATTTTTATACTACTGTCATTAAATATTATCCTAATAATTTACCCACATTTTGACACAGCATATTCTTTTAGATACTATAGGATGACCTGGGGGTTAGCCAAATCCCTTTGAGCATTTGATATGATACAAAATATGGGAATTCTGAATATAAAAGTGTAAGTTGTTTTTTCTTTATGAATTTCAGTAGCGCAACCTCTACTGACACCTTTGTCTTGTACATTCTGATATTGCCCTCTGAGTTGTTCATTTGGTTCTTTCCTTAATCATTGATAATGTTCTGTATTCCATAACAAATTTTAAACACATGCTATTCACCTGCCTTCATTGTAATCCCCCCCCCCCATCTTCCCTTAACTTGCTATGATGTCAGTGTTGCTGTGCAGCATTTGAAACATATACAGCCTCACATTCTGGTTTAGATACATGCTAACTTCTGTCATCCCTGTTTCAAACATAGTTATTCTATCGCATTCTACATATGAAAAGAAAACACTGTGGTATTCAGAAACTGATAACAAGGACAATGTGGCTAAGTTAACTATAAGCACTCAAACTAGTTGCTCCTTTATTGTTGCATATGGCAGTTCATCATTGTTTCTGTTTCTTTAGAAAGAATGGTCTGGGCAAATTTGAGTCCCTTTAGTAAGACAAACCTTAAACTTGTCAGATAGTATCTGTGGTATTATTTATTTATTTATTTATTTATTTATTTATTTATTTATTTTTCCAACTACTCTGCAAAAGCTAGCTGCTTTTGTTTTTGCCCATTGCTTGTTACTGATTAATGTTCTGCTATCAGCTTTGAAATGGTATCATCTTCAGCTATCAATTCACAAAGTTAAGTAGGAGAAGAATTTACAGATGTTGATGTCATCAAACCAGCAGTGGAAAGGACACACTTGAGAAATGCATTTTGATTGGTAATCCACCTCTGATTGTGATCTCCTGCTCATTGAGCTCTGTTTTTTGAAAAATCTAGCCATTTTCTAACCCTTGTTGTCTCACTCAAGTTTATTTTCCTTTTTCCATTTGACTATTACTTTTTATTCACTAATGCCATATGCATTCCAAATATATTATCATGTTGTTGTCATTGCAAAGAATTTAATCATTCATTAACCTCTTTCTCAACAAATTGCAAGGACTGTTGCAGGCTATCCATTTCTTGTACAACATGTAGATGTTGCCTACTGTACTGTTGAATAATAACTTCCTGGCATTCCTTCAGGCATCACAGCATCATCTGGAAACATGCAAATCTGGTCACATTCACTTCTTAAGCTACATAGAACCATGCCCAGCAGTAAACAGCCTTTAATGGTGCTCTTTATCTAGTAATTCATTAACTCAGACTGCCAAACTATTTTATGGAAATGCTCTAAGTACTGATAATAATACTTTTTGGAAAAAACACATTTTGTAATGTCCCAGAGTGTTGAACAAGAATAAAAAGAGAAAAGTAAAAAAAAAAAAAATTTTTATTGCTTGAAATATTCTTTTACATTATCACAGGAATTGAGGGTCCACTTGGAATGAGGCAAGGTTTAGAGATGTGTAATAATGCATATTTTTGAGTATTTTCTCAAATCATGCATCTCAGCTTTATAGAGTAACAGGTGTCTCTGAATCTCATCCAGTGCACTCCTCAGATTCTTCATTCAAAGGTATTTGGAAGTGACTTATCTGAAAAATCAGGAAAAGTACATTAGTGGGTTGTGTGAGGTGAACTGTTACGTCCTACTCTGTACACATTGGGCATGACCTGAATATAAGAATGCCATTTCATTTAGCACATATCTTGTCAGTTAATGCTCTCACATGTACACTTTCACTTAATAATAGCTTTTTTATACATGCTGACACTTTTTCTTAATTCCCCATTTAATGGAAATTAATATGACATATAATCTGATGGCTCAGGTGATCTGACTTCGGTCATCACTGGTTGCAGGAATACTGTGTGGACTTGTGCCCAAACTCTGCATGTCATCACAGCAGAATTTCCTTTGATATTATTTCACACCCCCTCCAGGAGCCACCTACTGTTGCCACTATTTCCTTTTTGTTGTTCATCATGAACAAAAATCAAAAGTCCTTCCCTTTGAATTCATTACTGAAACTATTTTTTATTTAGTTCACCATGCTCCTTCCCTTTTCACTTAATCATATATATATTTCCCCCTTACTTTTTGATCCTGTCAGTTTGATTTCTCAGTTCTCTGGTGAGCTGACACCGTCATTCCTCCTGGTGTGCAATGATGTTTTATAGGGGCACAACTATCTTCTTTTTTCCACCATATAATCACCTTTATACCAGTCAGTGCTTTCCCCGGGAAAATGCATTTCTTCAACCTAGTTTCCTCTTCCCTTTCAGTTGGACAACTGCTGTGCTCACAATTCAAGACCCTTGTCAAATTCTGGAAGAGCTGCCTGCAAACATTCCTACTTGACTTCAACAACAATCTCTTGAAGCAGCAGTCACCTCCAAGCAGTCATTTTTTTAAATCACATGGCCACTGGATTCTTTATGCTCTGTTCCTGGTTGCTTTTTTAGGACTGATTCCTGCTTTCTGCCTATTTCTTGACATCAACTTCAACTTCCTATGTATTTCTTCTGTTACTGGCAACAATGATGCCTTTAGTCATATTAACAGGACATTAACATTACAGCTAAAGTTTACGTTATTGGTTATACCTCGGCCATGGCACTGGCACATTGTCTGGCATCAGGCCTTGTCACTACACAAAACACAGGCACTGTGACCTGTATCATCATAGCTCATGACATCAGGTCTAGTATAGTATTCTTTTTCATGTTAGGACAAGTGCTAGTTTTCCCAACATCAGGCCTAATGCTAGATATACCAAATATCTGGAGTAGTGTTAGTGTACCTCCTATTAGCTCTGGTATCTGTCATTCCTTTGGTCATTACATAATAATATGCCTGTCTCCTTCTTTGTCGCTTCCAGATTAGATTGCACTACTGTTACGCTCAGCTCCCTCAAAGGCACAGTTCTCAGTGCAGCTGCATATAACTATGGTGACACGATACTCACAGCTGTAATCACGGCAAGTACCAAAAGAACCACCGATATATGGATTTTCTACAACTTCAGTTTGTATTACTGGATCTCAATCTGGAGTTAACAGTAAGCAGTCCCACCCACCTGCTAGTCTTCTCCTGCCTAAGAAAAGTTGCAAATTAGTGGCACAGACCCCCCATATGATGCGTGAGACCCAAATGGTTTGGGGGACACAGCTAGGCTTGTAACGGCTTTAGTGGTCATTAGCCTTGTAACAACCTATGAATCTATGAACCTATTAAAAGACAAAGTAGCCTTCCAAAGAGCCCAGCTCTATGAATTCTTGTCTGCTAGAGATAGTACTAGAAGTTGATGATGACGAGGAGGACTAAGGATTTCCCACATTGACCCCCCCCCAGACACATCTTTCTTTGGGGGCTTAGGAAAGAGCTCAGTGGTTCATCACATGCTTTGCACTTGGCAATTACTTTATTAAGACTGTAGGGCCTTGCTCATGCTTCATCAGTGGTTCCTGCTCAATTATATCTTTCTAGATGACATCAGGGCAGTGTTGTTATGTCATTAAATGGTGCAACATGCCAGTTATAATTGAGACACACAAACATGCAACTATACCTTACACCACTGTTACAATGGCTGCACTGAAATGCCACCTCATACTCAATGGTCATTGAAGTCTGTCACCCTAATGGAAAGTTAAGTGCTTCGGTAAGCATGCGTTTACATCAGTGTAGTCCACAAGGACACTACATTTTCTTCCCTTTAACAAGCTGCACTAGTGATACATGAAAAGACATAAAAGGAGACTTCCAGCATTCACTAGTGAACACTCAGCAATGCCACAGGGGGGACACAATGAGACTTCCAGGCATCCAGTATGGAACACTCACCAATGCCACAGGAAGGATACTCACTTCAGCCAATAAAACAACTGATGCTTTTATCTGATGCATGCTAATTCCAGTCCCAGTCTGCGATCACACATTCTACACAGACTTCATTTTCTTTACAGGGTTTTACAACATTTATGTGGTATAATTCTTCTGGCTTGCTTTGAGCAGCTACCAAAACCTTTAGTTTATTTAATCTACTTTTATTATTACTTCAAAAGCCCCTTACCACTTTTTAAGAAACTTGTTTTCAGTAGTGCGTACTAACATGAATACGCTATCCCCGGTTCAAATTCTCTGAGATGAGCATTCTCATTATATACAGTCCATTGTATCTACTGTGCTCTTTCCAAGTGTTCTTTTAATATGAATGTTAGTTGTCAACCTGTCCTGCAGGTCTGAAAATGTTTTATCACACATTTAAAGAGGATGTTTTCCTGCTTCCATGTTTTCTTTTGTTGTATTGAACGAGACTCAGGCATCTTTGCCATATAGCAGTTCAGATAATGGGAATTCCGCTGACAACTGGGATATTTTCCCAATAGCAAAAAGGAGACATTGAAGCAACAGGCTCCAATTTCTCCCATGCAGCGTTAAATCTTTTCATGAAATAGATTTTAGTATTTTGTTAAAGAGCTCATACAGATCATCTGTTTGAGGCTAGCAAACAGATTTCCTTAGCTGTTGCACTTTAAAAATTGACAAAGTTCATATAACACTCATAGGTTCATAGGTTCATAGGTTTATACTAGGCTATCTGCCCTAAGGCATTTATAAGCCTAGCCCAAATTTTTGTGGCTTACGCCACCCTTATATGAAAAATACTGTGCCTATTAGTTTGTTGTGCCTCTGTCCAGCAGTGACACAGATATGATTCCCGGGGTAAACCTACGATCTCCCATCCACAGGTCTAGATTTCTCTTGAACAGAGTCAGCGAGGTGCTCTGCCTCACATGGACCGGGATTTTATTCCACAGCATAGGGAGTCTCTGAGTGATAAATCTATCCCTCCAGCACGTCCTATTTATAGCCGTGCTAAGGTTTAAGTCGCTTGCTCTAGTGGTTTTGGTGGATTTGGATTTTTGAGGTGGAGCATGTCCATTAATTCCGGGTTGGACATGGCCTTGTATGTCAGGCACATGTCACCTCTGAGCAGACGGTATGCGACTGAATAGAGCTGGAGTTTCTTCAATCTGGCAGCATATGACAGATTTTGGAGTCCCTTTATCCTTTTGGTGAGGAACTTTTGGGGTCTCTCCAATTGCTGCAGATGTCGGGTGAGATACAGGCCTAATGGGGCATTGTACTCGATCATTGGTCTGATAAGTGAAGAGTACAGTGGAACAATGACCTCACTAGATCTGGATGTGAATCCCTTCATGATCAGGTGGGCAATGTAGAAGGTCTTTCTAACCACTTTAGCAATGTGAGTGTCAAAAGAAAGGCCACTGTCAACCTGGGTCCCCAGATCCCTGATAACCTCTTCTGTGCTTAGTGGATTGCCACCTATATGGTAGCTTGGGGTTACCTTGTTTTTCCCGAAGGGTATGACTATACATTTTTGGCGTTTAACTTCAGGCCATGGCTCTGGCACCAGCTATCTGTTTCCGTGAGTCCCTTCTGAAGGATATCCATGTCCGATGCACTTTCCACTATGGCGCCCAGTTTGCAGTCGCCTGCAAACTTTGTCAGCCAAAGTCCTCCCATGTTGGCCTGTACTTCTGAGAAGTAGATGTCAAACAATAGGGGCCAAGGACCGAGCCTGTGGGACACCACTTGTGACCGGCTTGGAGTCTGACACAGCGCCAGCAACTCTAACCCTGTGGGTTCTGTCCTTAAGCCAGTTTGCAACCCATCTTGTGACATATGGGTTTACATTTAAGCTGGTAAGTTTTTCTACAATACCCGAGTGGGGTATTGTGTCGAAAGCCTTTGCAAGGTCAAGGTAGGCTGTATGGACTGCCTTTCCCTCATCAATGGCCTTGGTGACTGTTTCGAAGAAGTCGACCAAGTTCAAAAGGCATGATCTTCCCTTGACAAAGCCAAACTGGGTCGGGTCCAATGTCTGCAAGTCCCCTATATCTTTGTTTATGAGCTCCATTATGATCCTCTCCATAGCTTTGCAGACTAGACTTGTTAAGCTTACAGGGCGGTAATTACCAGGGTCCATAGAGGCGCCTTTGTGGAGTGGGACCACAGTTGCCGTCGCCACCCTTGGGCACGTATCCTGTGGTAAGGCTGAGATTAAACAGCTGCCTTATGTGCGGGTTTAATTCCTCATTTAGCTCGTGTAGCACACAGCCGGGGACACCATCCGGTCCCATTGATGCTGTGTTTTTAGCTTTAGAGAGAGCAGCTTTCACCTGCGCATTTGAGATGTTCGGGAGGCTACACTCGGCTGGGATAGTTCTCTCCTTTAGGGCGGGAGAGGGGTGAAGTTTGCACTGAACCTGTCTGCCAGTATGTTGGCAATGTCTGTGGGTTCAGTGATTTTTGTATCATTTTGGACTAATTCTGAGCATATCTGGGAGTTTCCACCCAGGTTCCTAACATAGCTGAAAAAGGCCTTATGATTTTCCTTTGAATCCATGGCAATTTTTCTCTCAAAATTGGCCTTAGTTGATTTTATGAGTGCTCGTATTTTTTACTAATAATGATCAGGGGTGACTTCCCTTTTATGGATTTTGTTCTATCATGTAATAGCTTTCTCCTCTTATTGTAAAGTTTGTTAATGGCTGGGGTCCACCAGACTGGACGTTTGCTTTGTGGAAAGAGTCTTGGTTTTATTTGGGATTGCCTGATCCATGCAGTCCTGGAGGTGTTCATAGAAGGCATTTGTAAGGGCTTCCGCAGCTTGGGTTGTGGTTTCCTCTGGCTCAGGAGCCTTGAAGGATACCACACCAGTCTTGAGTAGTGTGAAGTTTGCTTTAGAGAAGTTCTTCACTATGGTCTTTTTGTTTGGGGTGGGGGCGGATGTGGATTTCCAGTGAGATTAGTTTATGATCAGATCTCACCAATGAGGGATATACTTCGTGTGGAGCATTTTGTCCCCATGTTTGTGACAATGAGATCTAGTATATTTTCTCCTCTTGTGGGAACAGTGACTAGCTGTTCCATGGCATTTGAATTTATGAACTCCAGGAACCATTGGGCTAGAAAGTTAGGGCTTGAGTAATGTTCCCAGTCTATATTCGGGTAGTTGAAGTCACCCAATATGATGGTGTTTGGAGATACATTTATACCCTCCAGTGTCTTCAGGAAGGCTGTGTGGGGTTCCTGAGTTTGAGAGGGTAGCCTGTAGCATGCTACAATTTGTAGAGCAGTTTTGCCTATGGTTAGTTGCACCTGGATGGTTTCGAAGCTTCGTGCTGCCACCAACCTGGAGGTGTGGGTATCCTTTATGAATATGGATACACCCTCCTTTTGTGGTGTGGTCCGGGTTTTGGGGCCGGAACGCATGATATGAGGTAAAACCTAATAGTGCCGGGGTGCTCTCAGGAGCCTTGAACCAGGTTTCAGTTACAGCACAGACATCGATGTTCTCCATACTGAGAAGGGCCTCGAAAAGTGCATTTTGAGATTTAGACTTCTGGCATTGAGCAGCATTACCCTCAGTTTCTTCCCATTTTTGTTTTCTAGGGTGGTAGGTTTAGAATTTGAGCCTTGCCTAAAAAAGGCACTATGGGGTGGCAAGAGCCTTAGCCAATATCCGGAATCCCAGGGGTGACATGTGTAAGCCGTCCGCGCCATAAGCAGCGTGGCTTGTCAAGCATGTCATCCCAGGCAGACAGACACTGGATCCCCTTTGAATGACACCAGACATTAAGCCAATTGTTAAAGCTGATCATCTTGTCTCTATATTGTGGCATCATTCTTGGTGAAGGAAGGATACTGCTCAGGGTTAGGGTCATACTTGCCTGGGCTACATAATCAGAGAGCTCCTCTATGTCTCTTTTCATGTAGTCCAGGGAGGTACGTCTCAGGTCGTTCACACCAGCATGGACAATGACTGTGTCATATTTGTACTTGCCGTGGAGTGACCCGAGTGCTTGTGTTATGTGGCGGATTCTAGCCCGATAGGCAGCTTACTGTGACCCTCTCCTTGTTCAGCCTGGTGAGTGGGACGTCAGTGTGTCTGACTATGGAGTCACCTATGACAAGTATGTTTGGTGTTGTATTTGGCCTTAAGGGCTGTGACTGCTTTGCACACTGCTTTTGTGGTTTATGTGTTGCTTGTGGGGTGTCTTGAGGTAGCAGTTGTTTGGGTGTCTGCTTTGGAGGCCTCTGCTGTTTAGGTAAATTTTACTCAGAGCCTCCGAGTATGTCTTTGTGTGTTTATGTGTTAGATTCAGTGGAGTGGTAGCATTATGTGAGGCTGGTTTTGTGGTGTGTGTAGTTGCCTTCTCCTCCTGTCTGGTCTTGCCAGTCCTGAGTTGAGAGAGCTCAGCCTCCAGTTTGGCTAAATAGCTGCATCTCTCACAAGTATTTGTGTTATGTGGGAGGAGGAGAGGGTTGTCTGTGTACATGAGGCAGTTATAACATTGCCTCAAGATTCCCAGATTCACCAGCTGGACCGGAGAGGAGATTGACAACTGACCTTTGGACATGCTAGAATAATATTGGGAAATCCTTAATTGAAAACAAGGGCCAGTGGGGAGTGAGGGTGTAGTGCTTTTAATTTTAGTGCTGACTTATATAATTGCTTTAGTGAGCAAGTGCCAGGTAACTTGAGTGCAATGTGTTACAAGTAACTAAATGCAAAAACGACAAACAGTAACTTTCTTTCAAGTGAAACAAGGAAATAAGTACAGTAAGCAATGCAGAAATCACTAGTGATCCACAGAAGCGCTGAGAAGTTGCGTATTAGGTGGAATTAGCTTCCAGGGAAATAACAAGCAAACAAACAACAATCATATAAACAAAGCTAGATTCAGCAGGCCTGGATCTAGTCTATGCTAGAGCAAACAAGGTGAACCAATTTCAGTAAGATACAGTTCAAATATTTAGGCACTATAAACCTTTAACCAGAAATTCCCAGCTCAGAAGGGCAGAGTCCAGCCTCTTCTCCCACAAGAGTGCAGACCACGAACCTTCTTAATGTAAAATAACTGGCCTGAAGCCCAAGCGCCTAAACCAGAACTAATACACTTGGACACTGGGCTCTCAATCAGCAGTTCCCAACTTAGAAGGATGAAAGCTACCTGTCCTGCCACCACAGTGCTTGCCACAAACCTTCCTAATGTAAAACAACTGGTCTGAAGCCCAAGTGCTTAATCCAAAAGACTTGAATGATAGCTACACTTTAATCAAGTTACAACCAAGCAGTAATAAATACCATTGAATACTTTAGAGAATGTCTGGATTAGTGCTCAAGTTACACAAACAAAGCTAGATCCAGCAGGCCCGAATCCAGTCTATGCCACAGCAAACAAGGCGCACTAAATTCAGTAAGAAACAGTTCAGATATGCATGCACTATAAGCCTTTAACCAGAAATTCCCAGCTCAGAAGGGCAGAGTCCAGCCTCTCCTCCCACAAGAGTGCAGACCACGAACCCTCTTAATGTAAAATAACTGGCTTGAAAGCCCAAGTGCTTAAACCAGAATTAATACACTTTTAGAATAACAGACACTGAGCCCTCAATCAGCAGTTCTCAACCTAGAAGGATGTAAGCTACCTGTTCTGCCACAACAGTGCAGACCACAAACCCTCTCAGTGCAAAACAACTAACTGGTCCGAAGCCCAAGTGTTTAAACCAAAAGGCTTAGAATGAGTTACACCAAGCAGTAATAAATACAATTGAGTATTTTAAGATGATGCAAAAGTAAAAAGAAGTAGGTAAAAACACAAGTACAGTAAAAGCAGATGAAATTTTTTTCAGGACATGAATGGGATATTTTTGTCAGTAAGAATTTCTCTGTGAATTCCTACTTTAGAAAAAAGCAGCACTAGTTCTTCTGCTATGAATACTAGGATATAGTCATATACCTTATATCTGATTTTATAAATGGACCTGCAATATCCTACATGATCCTAAAAGATCGTATCAAGACCTCTTGAACCATTTTTCAACTATGACCTCAAAACAGACTTTGTCCCATGAGAAAAGACTACAGTGGTTATCCTACTTCACAAGGGTGGACCATCAACTGACCCTAGAAACTACAGACCTATTAGTCTGATTAGTCTAATATGCAAAGTCATGGAATGAGTTATCATGGAAATGATCAACAAAGACATAGGCAGCCTTCAGACACTGGACCCAACCCTGTTTGGCTTAGTCAGGGGAAGGTCATAGCCATTAATCCTGGTGGACTTCATTGAGAAGGTCACCAAAGCAATGGACAAAGGGAAAATGGTTCATACCACCTACCTGAACCTGGTTAAGGCATTCAGTACAATTCCCCACTCAGGTATAGTTGCCAATCTCAATGAAATGGGCATAAATCCCTACCTAACTTGCTGGATTGCCAGCTGACTCATAGACAGAACCCAGGAAGTCAGGACTGGTGACATCAACGCCACTAAGACACTGCTCACCAGCAGGGCACCTTAAAGCTCCATGCAGTGATTGCTCCTATTTGGCATCTAAATTTTGGAGGTAAAACACTCTAACTAGAAGCCCCTAACCCCCCCCCTTGACAATGCTGTTACCTACTTTAATACTACATTTACCAACCTGATAAACAGCTTTGCTCCATGTAATGCTAAAAGAGTTAAATGTAACACTGTCCCTTGGATAACCAAGGAAACAATAACCCTCATGCATCTCCGAGACAAATCATGGAAACAATACCAGAAATACAAAATTCCTGTCTCCCTGACCGAATATAAGCAACTTCATAACAAAGTAAAAAAACAAATTGTCGCTGACTTCACTATTCCATATTGAAAAATAACCACAAAACTAATCCTAAAAAGTTCTGGAATAGTATCTCTTCCGGCCTCTACCTGGGTAAATAAGACAACCCCTGTCCTGACCCAAACTCCCCTGATCACACCTTGGCTAATCAATTCAACTCCTTCTTCATCGACTCAATAGCCAAACTCACCTCAGCCTTTCCAAATATCACTCCAACTTCAGCCCCATCCACCACTCCTAATTTGACCTTCTCTAGCATCAAAACCACTCAAATCCCCCCTTTTACTGCTCACCTCCCCTCTTTTACTATTAAACCTGTCCCTATCTCCACCATAAAAAAATCCTACAAAAACACAAACCAAGCTCAAATGCCCCAGATGAACTTCCATCTAATTTTCTTAAACTAGCTACCGATGGCATCACTTTCCCTATTTCAATCCTAATAAATCATTCAATTCAAGAATCATACATCCCCCTACTCTGGAAAAAAGCCTTTATCATCCCCTTCACAAAGGGGGCAACAACACAGATATCTCTGACCAATAGCTATCCTATCTTATCCCCCATCTCTAAAATTCTTGAAAAATGTATTCACCTACAACTCCTTCCCTACCTCATAGACACTCAGCTGCTAACCCCCATACAACATGGATTTGGACCCAGGCACAGCGCTACCACCGTTCTCCTTTCCTTTCTAGAAACAGTCATCCAGGCATGGGACTCTGGTAATATCGTATCTACTCTACTTCTCAACTTATCTAAGGGTTTTGACACCATTTCTCACAATCATCTTTTGTCAAGACTCTCTCATCTTAATCTGTCAAGCCCCACTATTAACTGGTTTTCCAGTTACCTCTCTGATAGGCAACAAGCCATCAGGTGGAAAAACTGCACTTCCTCCTTCCTTAATACTCTGACTGGCATTCCTCAAGGTTCTATATTAGGCCCATTACTATTTTATGTGTTTATAAATGACTTTCATCAGTGTGTCCCTAATGCTAAACTTGTCCAATACGCAGATGACTCCACAATTATCTGCTCTGCCAAATCCCTCCCCACACTCATAGAATTAACTCAAGAAGCCTTCTGTTCTACTGAGTACTGGATGCTCAATAATCACCGATCTCTCAATGCAGCTAAATCCAAAATCATGCTATTCACCCCTTCCACATGCACCAAAATTGACAAGAATGCTTTCCCCATAAACAACACTTCCATCGAAATTGCCCCCCATGCAAAACTACTAGGAGTCATTTTTGATGAGCAATTAAAATTTGATACTCACTTACAAACTAACATTAAAATAACTACCAAAAACTAAGTATGCTTTATCGCCACAATTGTTACCTTACTCCCCCAACCAAGCATGCCCTCTCTATCACCTATCTAATCCCCTCCCTCATGGATGGAGCCCCTCTCCTTACTAATCTTCAATCCTCACTTAAGACAAAATTATCTTCCTGCTACAACAAAATTGCTAAGTTTGCTACCAGCTCCAAATTCTCCTCTCACCATTGAGATGCCCTCCATACCTTAAACTGGCTAGAACTGTCTAATCATCTCTCCTACATCCAACTATCACATGCACATAAACTCATCTTTAGACCTGTTCTATTCCCCTTCCTCGGCTCTACTCTCAAAATGCACCAGCCTAATCGACTACTCAGGTCCAACAATCAGAATATGCTAGAAGTGTACAAACCCGCATGCACTCCTGGTACATTTCTACTATCCTCCTCCCTAGCACATCTCTGGAATTCCCTTCCACCACACATTCGTATCAGCAACAACCACTCCTCCTTTAAGATCTTGCTCCATTCCCATCTCTCTTCTCACTGGGAATGCTCTTGCTCTCTCCCCACCGGACTCACCTCTATCTTACCCTTACTAACCTGCTCTATCCTCTCATCTCATTCCAATTCTTATCTCCCCACTGTTCTTATCTTCCTCTCTCCTTCCTATGTTATTCATTCCCTATTATTTCATGCTTAGTAATAAACCTTAATCTATACCGCGGTGGTGGTGCTGCAGTGGCGTTGTCGCCTCACAGTAAGACGCTGTCCAGTTCAATTCTCAGCTAGAGCGTCTTCTGCATAAAGACATGCGTGAATGGGCGTACCTTCATTGAAGGTTGTGCGTCAGGCCTGGCAAGCCGGTACGTAAAAATCAACTTCCAATCATTAGCGGACCGGAGTTCCGCTGTGGCGACCCCTGACCGGGAAAAAGCCGAAAGACACAAACAAACTAATAAACCTTAATCTACTAACCCAGCATATCTCACTATTCTTTAATACTGTAATACAGTTCAGGCAGCAACAAACTTCAAATGTTTTATATTTTGCTTAAAAACTTGTTATTGTTGATATTGCCTTAAATGCTCTGATACACGTTGATACTATATAATTTTTGTTTTACCCAAGTTCGTTTTCTTTTTTCCTGTTTTATTTGCATACTATTTTCTTGAAGCTATGTTATAACTTGTTTACTTGTTGATTGTACAATTGTTTATATGTATAATGGGGATTTTCTCCTGGGCCTCCATTGAAAATGGGCTCTTTTTGGCCCAATGCTCTTTCCCAGTAAACAAACTGTAAATAAATACAAATAAATAATGGCAAATGTCAAGAGCCTTTAACTAATCACATTTAAAGGCAACTTCAAATTGGGAGTTACCATACATTCTCCCATGATACAAAGATCTTACAAGGTCTAAAACAGATGGTTGGTGCCAAGGTCATGGATTAAAACTCAGTCCCAAGAAATGCATTATAGTGCCTCTTGGGATAACTGCTGCCCAGGCTAATTACTCCATCACCAAGACAACCCTAAGAGTTGAACTTGTAATCAGGGTTCTGGGAACATATGTAGACAGTAATCTGGCCTTAGACCAACATGTGGCCAAGGTAGTAAGAAAATCATTCTATGTCACCCAGCATATAAGTAAGGACATGGCATCCAAGTCCAAGGAAGTTATAGTTCCATTTTATTCAGCCCTCATTAGACCCATCATTGAGAATAATGTCCCCTTTGGCATTGACCTTACCAGATATATTTAACAGTCGGAACCCCCACAAAGGTTCCTTGCCAGGAGAATTCACGGTATAAACACATTGTCCTATATGGATGACCTTAAAGCCCCATCTCTATGCTCTGTCTCCTACAAGTTACTGACAGGCGATCTATGCTCACTATACAAGTCATCCTCAAATCCAGCTCTGATGGACCTTTTACACATCTGAAAATGAGCAGCATCAGAACCACTAGATCCAAGGATTTAAGCTTTGCTTGTGACATACATAAGACAGGTTGACCAGACAGATATGTGTCTTCGAGGATTCCCAAGCTGTGGAACAAACTCCCTATTTATGTTATGCAAAGTCCTTCCCTAACCCCATTTATATGTAACCTTGAACAATGGATGGAAAATTAGAAATTCACCTCAGGTCTGGCCTCCACATCTGTGATAGTCAGAGGCACGCAGTCATGCCCAAACTAACATAACTTCCTCCATAATCTCTAGAAACTTCCTAAATAACAAATCCCTTCTTAATTAAATGTCCATGATACATAGGAACACGACTGGTCTGGGTTGCATGACAAGACTTATAAAAGCCCTGGTAGTCATTAGCCTAGTATATACCTACAAAGCTATGAACCTATTCTCTCAAATGGGTCTTCTACTCTATGTAAGGTCATAAAACATCTTTAAAACTCTGGGATGGGAACTATCCTTTGACAATCTGGGCAAGCTGCACAAAAGTTTTCTTTGTCTTTCATAACACCAGACCAGTAAAATTTAGGTTAATATTCTAATGTTAGTTTAATCCATTTCTAAATGCCCACATAAATGGTGGCTATATAGTTGCTTTATTACAGAAGTCTTCAAAGGCTTTGGAACCAAAAAGTAACTCAGTACTTGATGTTTGGCTTTGGTTTAACTGTATAGCAGGTTGTTTATAAGTTGAACATATGGGAATGAATTTGGGCTCTTCATTTCTCTTATTTTCCATTTACTCTCACTATAATGTGTCTAGCTCTACTTAAAATATTGTTCTCCCACTGAACCTACTTGAAATTGACATGGTTTATCTGGGGATCAGCCAGGTCAGCATTATTTCATCAATATTTTGATGTGATGTGGAGACTGTAGCTTCTAAATACAGTTGTAGGTTTCTCCCTTCATCTAATTCTTCATGTTTGGAAGGTAAATCATGAAAAATGTTTTCTTCTGCAAGGCTTACTTGTAGGTTCTCTTTGTCTTCTTCAGTAGTTGTTTTGTTTTATTTACCCTTAGTGTCCTGCTTGTTTCTGACTGGATGTTTGGTGTAGCAAAGCACAGCTTATGACTGTTCAGGTTCCCTTTCCTCTTTCTTTAGGTCTGAGATTAATCTATCTATTCCTCAGTTTCTACACTTCTCTTATTCTATTTCTAACAATGAACTTTTGTTCCTATCAGTCTCCGTAGTGACTTTATACTATGTTTACTACTGGAATCATTTGGCATGACACAGTGTGAGCTTTATCTAGCACTTCTACTCTCAATCATATCGTTTCCATTTATGTCTTCTAGTCCTACATGCTATGACTTGCTTGGCCTTCATAGAGTAAAGCTGATATTTGTTGCTGAAGCCTGAGCTGGTTCTGGTTAGTGTTGCATATTTTCCCTGAAGAGCTACAGTTGAAAGTTTTATTACAGTTCTCAATTACTTTTCGCATGTTGAACAAAAACAACACAGACAATTTCAGTATAAATAAGCTTTAGTTTCATAAAAGAATATCACCAACAGAAAATGTCTTCTGTAAACAACAGTTCTCAAAGTCAAGAGGATCCCTTTTGCCAGAGCAAAGCCCTATATGGATCAAGTTTTTTTTTCTTTATACATTTCATCCAGTTTGCAACACAAGTTAAGAGGAGCCAATAAGCCAGATCAATTTAACAATCACTTTGACTTATAGCTTTTCACTCAGGAAATATGCCCTTTCTCCATGTAGTGCAATCTCAGAGCTAGTATATGTAATTAGCAGGGATTGCGAGGTGGTGCAGGGGGACTTGCCCTCTGCAGCAAAGTAGTTTTTTGTTTTGCTTCAAATCTTTGTAATTCAAACTGTTATGGCATATGTCTTAGCATTCAAACATTTGAGAGTTCAAACATCTGTCATACACACACACACACACACACACACACACACACACACATATAAATATACAGATATATAGATATGTCTATATATATATATATATGTGTGTGTGTGTGTGTGTGTGTGTGTGTGTGTGTGTGTGTAATACATTGATGGTGCTTGTTATGTTACAAAATCAGACTGTCTAAGGTTGTGCAACACACAGCTCTCTAAGCTGAATTGTCTGGAAAAGGCAACATAATATAACAAGTCTGTATACTAACTGAGTGTGTACAAGTGACCACATCAGTAGGAAAAATAGAGGTACCAACATAAACAAAAACATTTTAAATACTCTTGTTTCAAAATTAAATTATGTGTTTTAAAAAAATATTTTTACAAGAAATATGCTTAAAATAAAAAAGGAAGTGGAAAAGCTAAAAAGAAGCAGCTTCTGTAAACGGACTAAAACAACTTTTTTCTTTATTTTACCATCAGATTTAAAAATAGGTACAAGATTAAGAAAATCCAAGTACTGTAAAGAATAATGTCTGGCATGACCACGCTTAGCAGGTAGGTATTTTGTGAGGTGGGTATGAATAATTATGTACCTCAGGTTTTACTTATAATGGTATGACTTCCTTCCCAGTAAAATTTGTAGTACTAGCAATTACCATCCATCTGTGTGTGTGTGTGTGTGTGTGTGTGTGTGTGTGTGTGTGTGTGTGTGTGTGTGTGTGTGTGTGTGTATGTGTGTGTGTGTTTGTGCACATGTGCTAATTACAGAAGATAGGTTCCCTGTGTGTGAGTGTGTGTGTGTGTGTGTGTGTGTGTGTGTGTGTGTGTGTGTGTGTGTGTGTGTGTGTGTGTGTGTGTGTGTGTTTGTGCACATGTGCTAGTTACAGAAGATAGGTTCCCTGTGTGTGTGTGTGTGTGTGTGTGTGTGTGTGTGTGTGTGTGTGTGTGTGTGTGTGTGTGTGTGTGTGTGTGTGTGTGTTTGTGCACATGTGCTAGTTACAGAAGATAGGTTCCCTGTGTATGTGTGTGTGTGTGTGTGTGTGTGTGTTTGTGCACATGTGTTAGTTACAGAAGATAGGTTCCCTGTGTGTGTGTGTGTGTGTGTGTGTGTGTGTGTGTGTGTGTGTTTTTGCACATGTGCTAGTTACAGAAGATAGGTTCCTTGTGTGTGTGTGTGTGTGTGTGTGTGTGTGTGTGCACGTGTACTAGTTACAGAAGATAGGTACTGTGTTTGCTACATTGCACATTGCTATGGATGGAGACAAAAGAAAATAATAAGAAAAAAGATGAAACATATCTGGGCTGATTAACTGGAGATCATGAAGCTAAACCCCAAACACACTCTCTGGTATAACACTTTTCAGGAGGATGACAATAAACTACCTGACTGACAGACTGAGAGTTAACACTCATTTGGCTTAAGATCTCTTTAGCACTGATGCATTTATTTCCAGTATGCATACATTTCTCAGAGATCTGAACTCTGATGAAATGAGTGAAATGACTTAGTCCTTATTTTATTCTTTAGTTATTATATGCAATAAAACAGCTCATTAAAGAGCCAGAGGAAACCTCAATGCACTGTTTCTATTTTTTTATCATTTTTGATCAAACACAAAATGATCTGAAACACAGATGTTCCATTTATTGCCAAATATTATATTTGTTTTCTTTTTGTGCAAAGACTGGAAGGCAAAGCCCTCTGATACCATTGCAGTGCAAGATTAGTTTACTTTTCTCTATATACTGCTTGCCATTTCCTTCAGTCCTCACATACACTGCAGATATCGAAGTAAGAAAGGGGTCACAATTCTGGAATCATGCCTCACTGCAAACATTTGTTTTTACACTCCATTTTAGGACACAGACTTCACATTTCAGGTTTACCGCAATGTTCCATCAACTCTGACCTCCACTGTAAGCCTATCTAACCATCTGGACATTAATTTAATGTTCTTCCCCAATTCCATGGAATTGAGCTGACCTGCAGCCTTTCCAGTCCTTCTCTTCCCATCCAACAGCAAAATCATTCATCACTCCGGGGTAACAATGACTTTAGATGGTAGCTTTTCCTCTCATTTATTAGGCCCGTGTACTGCCACCACATTAATCTAAGAGTCAGGAAACATTTTAATCCATTCCCTCCAATGGAGCTCTGGGAGTTTGCACTGAAACTTCTAATGGCTGGACCCTAAACAGTGTGATAGAATTAAATTATGTCCTCACATTTCAAACAAATGTTCATATCTCTGGAACCATAGGGGTTGCTAAAGAAGTATAAATTGCAAAGTCTTCAGCACAACCAATTTTTATAGTGGTAGCATTCTTTGAGTTCTAGGTCTTAAACTAGATTTTATAAATCACAGTAAATACTGTACCTATTAAGTTTGTAATAATTTGTAAACAGCTTAAAATATCTCAGCAGCCACTCAAGTTGCACACATACTGTCAGCTGCATTTTATCGATCCAACTGCGAGCTTTCATATGAGGATAAGTAGTCCTGTCTGTTCTACTTAATTGTTGAGATATTTGGAAAAAAAATTACATTGATGACAATATAAATAAATATTACATGAAAAACTATTAATATCTCTTTACCTGCACTATATAGAGGTCAAATATGAATATAGTTATATTTGCCACTGTGTAAACTTTAATATGAAATCTTGTAATACTTTGTGTGCAGCATGTTTTTTAGAATTATTAATGCAAATACGAACAATCGATATTTGACACCTATAGGCATCAGTAGGATGTAAGTGCAGAGACAGCTGGAGGTGTTACTCCGCTGTAATGAGTTAAGTGAAGCAAAATGTATGCTTTCTAGAAATATTCCACAATAAGGAGACATCAGGTTAAAACCGAAATACTTATGAATAACACATATAGTACATCTTCACATCAGAAGTGGCATGCCTTTAAATGATAAACTCACCTACTGAAATTCTTCTACTAATGTGTTAGTTCTTCAGCATGAATCAGATACACAAGACTGTAATGGTTATGTTGGTTTGCCACCAAACTATCACTATAATCACATGGAACACACAAAGAAAGAACAATTAAATACCACTGGCTAATTATTACAGCATTTAGTGATAGAGGATCAGAAATGCCTACCAGGTCTCACATAAAAATGCACTAATACATGCAATTAGTGAGGGATGGTCGAGTAAGTATTCAATGTAGTGAACGTCTACTTAATGGGGGGCACTAATAGTACTGGGGATAAAGCTATGCTTCCTGATAGTCTATTTTAGCTATAAACTTAGTAAGAATGTATAAACTTATGAACCATATTACTGGGTCTGAAAAGCTGAACTGTACATAAATGGGGACAACAGGTCCTCTGCTAAGTTATGTGCTCCACGGTTATGAATTTCTTTCAGGTAACTGAAATGTCAACTGTGACCCTACAGAAACACTATTGGTGGAATTATACAAAACTAAAGTGGTTGAGATCATATGATAAAATGTAGACATTATCTTGTTGGGTTAATGTGCAAGATCACAATCAAGATATTGTTGAAATCATTATCGAAGATATACATATGTTCTTACAATAAAAGAAGCCTTTCTGGCATTGATTTTCACAGGTTTACTAATGGAAATTTTGAGTTCTACTTAAGTTTTCAAAATCTGGAATTCAGCCTAGAGAAACTACAAAAGAAAAACAAAATAATCTGTTTGAAAACTTTTTTTTGCATGGAGACAAGACCACCTGCACCCCACCACACACACACACACACACACACACACACACACACACACACACACACACACGCACAGAGCTATGCATTTTAACTCAAAGTTGTACAGTACTGAAGTAAAAAAATATACACTAAAGCACTTTCACAAAAATCCTCACAAGGGATTTTAACTTGAAGTATTATTATTCATGATCTGTAATGTTAGCATTGTGACTTAAACCTGAAACATGAAATGTGTGTAGTGGAATCTGTGGACCAAAGGTGTGTGTCTTCCAGTTAGTCTTTTTGTTGTATTTCTTGAGCAGTGAAGGCATAATGGACTAATTGTCAGTGACATGGCATTACTTCAGCTTGACAGTCTCTTTTACCTTCAGTGCTTTTAATATTTTCAGTTAGATCACCTACCAGTTTATAATTATAGTACATAAACATTAAGACCATTAGGGTAAAATATTAACTCCAGGTCTTGTTAGCTTGGAAGCATTTTATGAGATGAGAAAAAAATTAAATCATGCAATTAACAATGAGGAGTAGGCATGCATTGTCAGCTTTAATGTATTTTTTTATTTTATGACAACTAACCAAGTTCCAAATATTCCAAAACATTGCTGTTAAATGTCAATAAATGCACACTAAACCAGCTGACACATGAAAGTGCTACAAAAATATCATCCAGAGAAACAAATGTAGTTGCCAGTAGTCGCTGATCCATTCACTGCCAATTGTTTTTTTTCCAAAAATCTTTATTTATTTATAATAAAATCCAACAATAAAGATAAAGCACATATCATAAAATGCACAGGTGAGAAAAACAGAAAACAAAACATCAATATGTCAAGAAACTAGCTATTTTACATCTCTTTGTCATTCATCCTAACATGCATATAAGAACCTATCCAAAGAGTTGAAGAAAGAAGGGTAGATGTGAAGCCGGGTTTAACATAGAGGAGATGGAGAGGAAGATTCTCTGTTACTTTAGTGAAAAAGATTAAAGTAGGGTGATAAACCATTACATGTGGAGTCATCTCACAGGGAGTAGCAAAAAAGGATTAATCAACTAATTTAGTATCAGGTTAAATAATGTTTCCCAATACTCAAGAAAAGAAGACTGTCTTTTCTGTTTAAAAATCACAATTTTATGGGCTAGCAAGTGCTTAGTTCCCATTTGTTTGAAACCTCCCAAGAGATTGCTGATCTGTCCATCCATTTGGATGCAATGAATAATTTAATTAATAGAAAGAGGGCAATTCAGATACATGTTTGTGATATTGGTAAGCCTGGAGGAAGAATATGAAGTATTGCAAACTCCCATGACAGAGTGGATTTTTCATATCCCTTTTTTGGAGCTGGACCTTAAGAGAGTTCCAGAGTTTATATACACATTTACAACTCCAAAATAAATGTAGTAGACCAGCTTTTTGGGAATCACAAAAGGAACAAAAAGGTGAGAAACTGTGATTACAATTTTGTAGAACTGTGGGAGTGAAGTATGCATTATTAAGAATTATAATATAGGTTCATAGGTGTGTACTAGGCTAATGGCCATAGAGCCTTTACAAGCCTAGCCCATATGATTACCCTGGCATCATGCCACCCGACCTTAGTTTCCAGTGCCTCTGTCGAGTAGAGCCGTTGGAGTGATCCCCGGGGTGAATTTACTATTTCCCATCCATTCATCAAGATTTCTCTTGAAGAGTACCAGTGAGCTGCTCTGTTTGACACGTATGGGAAGTTTATTTCATAGCATGAGCAGTCTCTGGGTTATGAACCTGTCCCTACAGTATGTTCTGTTGATTGTGGTAATGAGGTTGAGGTCTCTGGAGCATGTGGTGTGGAGGGATTGGGATTTCTTTAGAAGGAGCATTTATAACAGAGCTGGGTCAGATATGGCCTTGCAAGTCAAGCAGAAATCACCTCTAAGTAGGCGACATGAGATAGAGAATAGTTGGAGTTTTTTGAGTCTGTCCATACAGGACAAGTGTTTAAGGCCTATGATCCTCTTTGTGATGTACTTTTGTGGTCTCCCCAGTTGTTGCAGGTGTCTAATGAGGTTCATGCCAAATGGGGCATTGTACTCAATGATTGGCCTAATGAGGGAAGAGTAGAGGGAGACAATGACCTCTTTCTTCCTGGATGCAAAACTCTTAGTAATGAGATGTGCAAATAAAAGGACTTCCTGTCCACAGTGGCAGTGTGGTGGTCAAAAGAGAGGTTGCTGTCAACCTGTGTTTTCAAATCTCTTATAACGCCTTCTGTGTTCAGTGGACTACCATCGATGTAGTAGTTCATGGGAACTGGGTTTTTCCCAAAGGGGATGAGGACACATTTTTTGGCATTGAGCTTAAGGCCATGGTTCTGACACCAGTCGTTGGTCTCAGTGAGACCTTTCTGCAGGATATCAACATCACTTGGGGAGTTAATAAAGGCTCCCAACTTGCAATTGTCTGCAAACTTTGTCAGCCAGAGTCCCTTCGTGTTGGTCTGAACTTCTGAGAAGTAGATACCAAACAGGTGAGGACCCCGGACAGATCCCTGTGGGAATCCACTCATGACTGGTCAGCAGTCTGACTTGGAGTCAGCTGCTTTCACACTGTGGGTTCTATCTGTTAGCCAGTTTGCAACCCACCTAGTGATATATGGGTTGATGCCTAGCTTAGTGAAATTTTCTATGATACCTGAATGGGGAATGTTATCAAAGGCATTGGTCAGATCAAGGTAACCTGTATGAACCACCTTGCCTTCATCCACAGTCTATAAAATTAACATATAAAATAATCCCCTTAAGGAAACTAGTGATCTAAAAAATCCCCTTAAGGAAACTAATGTGCATTAGTTTCCTTAAGGGGTTATTTTAGATGTTAATTTTATAGACTGATTTATTTGTTGATTAGAGATTGCTGGGTTTATTTTAAGACAGTAATTTGAAAACAACGTATTATTTTGATATTTAATCACTGATATTAAGTTGTATGTATTTGAAATCATTTTGTCCTTAAAAGCATTAGTTTCCGCAGAGAAGTGCATGTCTCAATATTTCTGTTTGTTATGCTATTGTTAGATAGATATTCGTGGCATAATTCTTTAATCTGTCTTATAATAATAGTGTAGCTTTTAGGCAGATTAAGTTTATCCCTTATTTGTGTGATGGTAGAATTGCAAAAGGGCAAGATATCAAGAATATTTATTTTTTAATCATGGTAAGTTATTTACGTTTATCATTGAGTTATTAAGTTTTAGATTCAGGTTTAGATGTAAGGGCTGAAGAGTCTTCAAAGCCTCAGATAAGTTTAAGGATGCAAACAGTTTTGTAGGTTAACTATGAAGAATTTTATTGGGGTGATTATCTTGAGAGTCAGCAGATTCTCTTTATGAAAAAAAAGGGAATGCTTTAGGGTTAACGTTGCATGATTTGATATATTTATAAGTTTACCCATATAGGTGACCAAGTGTTATTTGTTAAGTCATGTTCAGCAATCTTTATTATTCTACTACTACTAATTATGTCAAAATATAGTCTAAAGTCTGGAAGGTCAAGTCCCCTGTTAATTTTTGGTTGTATTAACTTATTGTAACAAATCTTTACAGATTTAGGGGACCACAACATTTTTGCTAAGAATGAGTGTAATTTTATTAAAGAATTTATTGTAAACTATAACCTGAGAAGCCATGAAAATATATAAAAATCTAGGCAGTATATTCATCTTCACTAATGCAACTTTTGAAAGGAAGGGTACTTTTAAGTTGTCCTCTCTATTACAGTCTTGCCTTATATCTTTCCAGATTTTTAAGATGTTGTTTTGGTAGAACTCCCCCTTGTTTTCATAGAAGTAAATCCCCACACATTTAGTAAAATGTTTAACTTTAATTATATTTTGATCAGAATACCCTAGGGGAAGCTTAGAAGAATTTAAGGGAAATATGTTAGCTTTTTCTAGATTGAGTTTATAATTAGATAAATTTGAGAAAGTTTCAATAGCCTTCAATAGCATTGTAGAAACTGAGCTTGGCAAAGTAAAGTATAAGTTCAGGTCATCCACAAAGATATTTTCTTATTAAAGTGTTTTGGGGGATTATAATAAGTATGTTGTTTGATGAGTAGAAAGAGGAGTTCCAAGTATAAATTAAAAAGGTACAGTAATAAGGGGCATCCTTGAATAGTTCCATTTTTTTAAGTAATTCTATTTGACAGATTTTTATTTATGTAGAGGGTTGTATAGGCTTTATTGTAGAAAATGTTTATAATTTGGATGAAACTATCTGGGAAAGCAAAGTAGGCTAGAATGGATAATAGGAAACTTATGTTCAGTCTGTCAAATGCTTTGTATGCACCCATCACTAGTGTAAAGGCTTAATATTTTCTTTGTCATGATGATTAGTGATCAGCAGTATGGCTTCATGCCAGGAAACAGCAGTACAGATGCGATGTTTGCTCTGAGAGTGTTGATGGAGAAGTACAGAGAAGGTCAGAAGGAGATGCATTGTGTTTTTGTAGACTTAGAGAAAGCATATGACAGGGTGCCTAGAGAGGAGTTGTGGTATTGTATGAGGAAGCAGGGAGTGTCAGAGAAGTATGTAAGAGTGGTACAGGATATGTATGAGGGTAGTGTGACAGCGGTGAGGTCTGCGGTGGGAGTGAAGGATGTGTTTAAGGTGGAGATGGGATTACATCAAGGATCAGCTCTGAGCCCTTTCTTATTTGCATTGGTGATGGACAAGTTGACAGACTAGATCAGACAGGAGTCCCCGTGGACTATGATGTTTGCAGATGACATTGTGATCTGTAGTGAGAGTAGGGAACAGGTGGAGGAGACCCTGGAGAGATGGAGATATGTTCTAGAGAGAAGAGGAATGAAGGTCAGCAGGACTAAGACAGAATATATATGTGTGAATGAAAGGGAGGATAGAGGAATGGTGAGGATGCAAGGAGTAGAGGTGGGAAAGGTGGATGAATTTAAATACTTGGGATCAATAGTTCAGAGTAATGATGAGTGTGGAAGAGAGGTGAAGAAGAGTACGGGCAGGCTGGAGTGGGTGGAGAAGAGTGTCAGGAATGATCTGTGACAGATGAGTACCAGTAAGAGTGAAAGGGAAGGTCTACAAGAGGGTAGTGAGACCAGCTATGTTATATGGGTTGGAGACAGTGGCATTGACAAAAAGGCAGCAGTTAGAGCTGGATGTGGCAGAGTTAAAGATGTTAAGATTTGCACTGGGTGTGACGAGGGTGGACAGGATTAGGAATAAGTATATTAGAGGTTCAGCCCAGGTTAGAAGGTTTGGCGACAAAGCCAGAGAGGCAAGATTACATTGGTTTGGACATGTGCTGAGGAGGGATGCTGAGTATATTGGGAAAAAGATGCTAAGGATGAAGCTACCAGGTAACAGGAAAAGAAGAAGTCCTAAGATAAGGTTTATGGATGTGGTGAGAGAGGACATGCAGGTGGTTGGTGTGACAGAGCAAGATGCAGAGGACAGGAAGAAATGGAAACAGATGATCCGCTGTGGTGACCCCTAACGGGAACAGCCAAAAGAAGATGATGATTTTCTTTGTCATGCAAAAGTCATTATAGCTTCAAGAGTAAGGGTATTATCACATGTTTGTCTGTAGGGGATAAATCCTGATCGTTCTGGTGAAATAATGTGTGTTATTATTGATTTCAGTCTATTAGCTAGTATTGATGTAAGAATTGTTATATCTAAGTTAATTAGGGAGATGGGTCTTTAGGATTTCTATGTTCATTTAGTGTTAAAATAGTTTTCGAAGAGCTGAAATGAACATCAGAGATGTTATTATTAATAATGTGATTAAACAGGATAGATAATATTCTGGAAACTATTGGAGAAAAGGTTTTATAAAATTCAGCCCTAAAGCCGTCTGGGCCAGGTGCTTTATGCGATTTTAAATTTTTAATTGTCATACCAATTTCGTGCTGGGAAATAGAGGCTGACAATAATTTCTGTTGATTGATACTGAATTTAGGGAAGAATAGTTTCTGAAGAAAAAGGTTTCTGTCTTGCTCTGAGGTTGTAAAGGCTTGTGCTCCGTATAAGGTTTTCAAACAGGTTAATAATATCTGAATTAGAGCAATTTGCCTAAGTGAGTTATTTCAGATATAATGGGTGTAGATTTTTAAAAGCAATCACTCTAGCTAAAAAATTAGAAGGGATTTATGCCACATCAGCATAACTGGCAAGATTTACTGTTTCATAAAAAGACAAGTTTTAGCGTTGATTAAGTAAAGATTCTTTTGAAGATTTATTAGTTGTGCCTCAGTTTCTTTATTAAAGCATTTTTGTAAATCCAACTCTGGTTTGTGATTTTTTTTCTTTTATTAGTGTTACTTCTTTATTTTGGACGTCTTACAATATGTTGCTTTATTTAATAGAAAGCCTCTTATTTGTGCTTTAGTAGCTGCCTATTCAATATTAACCAGGATGTGGGAGATAGGGATCTTTACTAATAGGTCCTTTAGTAAAGTGATGATCCCTTCCAGAATATCTTGTTTCATAAGTAGGTTAGGATTAAGAGGCCATTTGTAGCCTCTGTATTTTGGATATTGTTTATCAAACCAGTTAATAATTAAAGAGATTTTGGAATTATCAGAAAAGAATCTGGTGTGAATGTCACATCTGATGTTCATATTAAAAATAAGTCAGATATTAGAAAAAATCAATTCTAGACCACATTCTGTGGCACTGGGAGTAAAAAGTATATCTTTTTTTATGCTATCATTGTTGTTCTGTTTAAGAGGATTGTCAGAAAAATATGTATTAATGTATGTGTTTAGTGCTTATTAAAAGCTAAAAGGGTTAACACATTTCATTCTATTTTATGTACAGCTTAGTTTTGTATGAAACTATGAGATGCTTTCTGAAACTGCAAGATGCTCTCTGACCTAGTATTTGCTAGCACAGCAAAATTCATGTTTATGCCTTTTGGAAATATACTGAGAAGCAGGTGATTATCTGCTAGGTCAGGAAAATAATGAATAGAACAATACTGTTTTCTATAATGTTATTGAACTTGAACAATCAGCTCTGTTCGTGTTATGAGAACACGCACAGCTGCAGAAAAGATAGATACAGTTGAACAAAGACTGCTTGAAGAAATTAACTATAATCTGTACTTGCTTTGTGCTCGAATTAGCCATAGTACCTTGAATGGTAACATTGCATAGTGAGAAGTTGTATCAGACCGGTGGTCATCAAGGCTACGTTGTTTTTCTTAGGAAGCTTTTTCAGTGTCAGCAGAAAATCATGAACAAACAGCTGCTATGCATAATATTGTAAGAACTTATGATTTGTTACGTCAGCTTGGTAGGCAATGTCTTGTAAGAAATGTATAAGAATGGCTTCACTTCCTGATTCTAGTTAGACAAACTCTGTATTAGCACGTTTTTGTCTCCTTGCTGCAAGATTAAAGTGCCTTAACCTGAACCTGCCATGTATTGATCTTTTTGAAGTTGTTTTTTCCTTTGACAGATTGGTCCTTTGGACCGGAAACTCTCACTTCGCCTCAGGTCAGATGGGCCAGGTGGCATGAAACCGTACAGGGAAGAAACCATGTCGGTTCTTCTGCACTGAAAGACCTCCGACTAAATTGTCATTCAAAAGAGGCCAGCCACTGTTCTGATCTGCGACTGGAGGACGAGTTAACGTTTTTTCCTCGAACCAGACGATCAATCACGAAGGCTGAGGTAGGGAGGAATTTACCTTTTTTTCTGTTTTAGATCAGGGACTAGACTACAGTATTTGTTTTGTCAGGGGATTTGTCTTGTGCAGATCAGGGACACAAAGATTGCTGTCTTGTCATAGATCAGGGAAACAGAATAGGTACGGCAGTTATTCTAGATAAACTGTGAAGAAGAGAAAATCATGGTACCACGTAAAAATAAGAAGGGTTATGTAACAGCTCAAAGGTTAAAATAAAATGGGAAATAAGTGTACTAAAAGATCCCAAGGTCCGCCATTAACTGAAGATGCAAAATATATGCAATTACAACGTGCCGACAATGTTAGGTACTATACAAAATGGGTTAATAAATATGAATTTGATGGCAAATTAGAAAAATCCTCGCTTATTAAACTTGTCAAACAGCTTAAAACTGATGCAAAAGGTCAGGTGAAAAAGCAACGTCAATTAGGCATCCCTCAGACACACAGGTGGATTGAGGAAGCAAACAGTAGGGAACAAAAGAGCAATAATTCAAAAGCAATGTTTCTAGATAAAGAGGATAATAACTTGGTAATAGCATCAGCCCCTCCGCCTCCTCCGCTTCCCTTACTAGAATATGAAGCAAGTGGACAAGCTGGTCCACCTCCACTATACCCGTCTGTCCCTGCGAAACCAAAACCGTTTGTCAGAGATCCCGTCTAGACTAGGTCTCGAACACATAACTTAAGAGGGGATATTGAGTTATATCAGATAAATAAAAATTCACGAGCTATGAGTGAAGAAGAGATATGTCCACTCATAGAAGTACCAAATCCTCAGGCAGGACAGGAAGGGCAAGACCCAACTCTCCTGGTATATAGACCGTGGACACCGGAAGATATCTGGAAAGCCACAGAGGGAATTCCCCAGCCAAAAGTTAATTTTAGAAAATTCTTAGAAGACTTACAGGGCATGAGGTTGAGTTATCATTTAAATGGAGAAGAAGTAGAAAAAGTAGTCAGACAAATCATAGGTCCAGATTGGCACATGATCAGTGGCAACTGGAATTCCTGTGACACAGAACACAAGCCACTCCCACATAGCAACGCAGAGATGGATAACAGAGTGAAAGGTCTGACAGACCGAACCTCTGAGAAACGGAAGCCTAGGGCAGACTGGACTTGCATTAATCAATGCATCCAACAAGAAGGTGAAACTGTTGATAGATATTATGCTAGATTATTAGAATGTTTTAATAACCATTGTGGAATGCAGGTACCTGAAGACCAAACACAAGATTCCCCATATGAGCAGCAGCTAAAGAATGCATTTTTGAAAGGCAGTATTGCGCCCATCAGCAGCTTTATTACAAAGCACATGGTAGATCACCGTACAAGTAGATTACAGTCATTACTTGAATATGCAAGTCATGCCGAAAGGCATTTTAATAACAAAAAGAAAAAGAAAACCCAAGTATTTGCTGTAGAAGATGGAGCAGAAGTTTTTCTAGTACAGTCTGGGAAAAAGGGCAAGAAAAATGCCCAGGGAAACAAACAATCTGATAAACGATCAGAGGAGTTTGAAGAGAGAAAGAAAAGGGGTGAATGTTTTAAGTGCGGAAAAAAGGGACATTTAGCAAGGGATTGCAAGCAAAACAAGAAGGTAGCCATAGAAGATAAGGAGGGTGAGGACTGACTATATGATAGCCAAGAATCACTAGAAGGGAATAACCAAGAAAAGACAAATACAAATGTGATAGAGGGAGTAGAGGATGTGATAGAAGAAATAGAGGAAGTGCAGGATATCACAGATAGTGAAGAAAGTGAAATTTTAGACTTAGCATTATTGAGCCTAGAGCTCTACTTAGCAGACACGAAACCAGAGGTTACACTTCTGGTAGAGGGGAGGGAAGTTAAATTTCTATGTGACTCAGGGGCATCATGGACCCTGATACATCCTTCCAAACTATCAGAAAATTCAGAATCATTTGATTACATATTAGTGAAAGCAGCTAATGGACAGCTGTATCGGGAGCCACTCTCCCATAACATAGCAATAACTGACCCTGTTTAAGGGATGACCCAGAAAAGCAAAATTGTTGTTTCTGCAAAATGCCCAGTAAACCTTTTGGGCAGAGACCTTATGCAGATATTTAGCATAGCAGTAGTTCCGACTACGCAGGTTATGGAAGCACAGCGACAAATGGATACTTTTGTAGTGCGACCGGAGGGTGAAACATTTTATTGGTACAGCCAGGACTTGGTCACGACTGGTCCAGGGGCAGTAACCGAAGAGCTGATGAACGTAGCCATCAGTAAGTCCCTCTCCCTTGACACTGATAAACAGCATTTGTTGCACTGTACTCTGTATTATTGTAGCACACCAGGACCTGATAAGGAATATGAGCAAGAACTGTTTAGAAACCATGCAAACAGATTAGTATTACGTAATATGTACTTGGACACAGAAGGGAACAGTGTAGATAGCTGTTCATTGCCCCAGGAATTCTTTGCACTTTATAAATCTAATCGATTACCACATGTTAGTTTAACTAAGGACAAGAATGTGAAATGGGTAGACCTGGGAGAAAAAGTCACAAAGTGGGAAAAGCAGACAGAGTTAGAACTGTCAGAACAGGGAGTACAAAAGCAGATGTTAAATTGGATAATGCAGACACACCCAGCTATGCACTTGCAGTCTAGTGAGAACAGCTGATTAGCACTCTTATCAGAAGAGGAAGAAGATGCCTTACGAGGCATACCAGAAACTCTCTGGTCAACAGGCAAATCAGATGTAGGACTCATTCGTACAGTAGGACCAGTTACTATCATGCCAAAATCAGCATTTAGACCACAGAAGAGACAGTATCCCTTAAGGAAAGATGCAGAAGTATGAATCAAACCTATAATAGCAGCTTTACTTAAGGAAAGAGTACTGGTAGAATCTTCCAATTCACCATGTAACACACCCTTATTTCCTGTCAGGAAAGCAAACGGAGAATGGCATATGGTCCAAGATTTACAAGCTGTACATGATGCAGTAATACCTATAGCACCTACAGTGCCAGATCCACACACCCTATTGAATGATTTGAAGCCTCAACAGAAGTATTTTTCTGTGGTAGATATTAGCAATGTGTTCTTTTTGATACCGATACACCCTGACAGCCAACATTGGTTTGCATTTACATTTCAGGGGAAAAGGTACACATATACGAGACTACCACAGGGGTATTGTGAAAGCCCAACAATATTCGCACAGGAAATGGCAAGTAACTTGGCGGGATTAATCCCACCAAGAGGCAGCCAGATTTTGCTTTATGTAGATGACATCCTGCTGGCAGCCCCCACCCAGCAAGAATGCAGAGAAGATACCATAGCATTACTTCAATTTCTAGCCACTCAAGGACATAAAGTAAAAAAAACAAATTGCAGCTTTGGAAAAAGCAGGTTAAATACCTGAGATATGTGATATCCAAAGAAGGCAGAATATTAGATGAAGAGAGGAAAATAGCAATTTTACAAGCACCCAAACCAACTACCAAGAAGGAAATGATGTCCTTCCTGGGTACAACTAATTTCTGTTGGAGTTGGATTCCAAACTATGCCTTGGAATCTGCTCCACTGACTGACTTGATATACAAGAAACCTATGGCAGCACAAGATTTATTACAATGGACACCAGAAGCAGAATCAGCTTTCTGTAAATTAAAGCAATTGATAGCATCCTCATTATTTTTAGGATTACCAAACTATCATAAATGTTTTTTCCAAACTGTAGATTGTAAGTAAGGTTATATGACATCAGTGTTAACACAGCAACATGGGGACAAGCAACGCCCCATAGCTTACTATTCATCACAGCTGGACCCAGTGGTGTGATCCCTGCCCCACTGTGTACAAGCAGTAGTCGCAGCTGCAATGGCAGTACAGGCTTCGGCCTCAGTAGTGTTGATCCACCCTCTCACATTGAGAGTGCCTCATACAGTCGCGATTATTTTACTGCAAGAAAAAGTAGCATATATTTCTCCTGCTAGACATCTTTCCTGTATGACTATACTGTTGAACCAACTTCACATGACAATTGAACGGTGTACAACTTTAAATCCGTCTACCTTGCTCCCAACCCCTGTGGACGGCACACCACACAGCTGCCTGCAGGAGATTGAGCAAAAGACACTACCTAGAAAAGATCTTACGGATGTTCCCTTGGATGATGCCGAGGTGACATATTACCTGGACGGCTCATGCAAAAGAGGTCCCACAGGACAGAACCTAGTAGGATATGCAGTAGTTTCTGATACTGAGATTTTAGAAGCAAAATCTTTACCACACAACTTATCTGCACAAGCAGCAGAATTGATTGCCTTGACACGGGCATGTACCTTAGCAAAGGGTAAATGTGTAAACATTTTTACTGATAGCCAGTATGCTTTTTCTACTGTACATGTTTTTGCGCAACAGCGGAAGAATAGAGGAATGATAACATCTACTGGCAAACCGATCAATCATGCGCAGTTTATTTTAGATTTGTTAGAATCTATTCAGTTACCTCAGAAAGTAGCTATTTGTAAATGCGTAGCTCATACCAAGCAACAGGATAGAATTTCAAAAGGTAATGCGAGAGCTGATACAGCTGCAAAGCAGGCAGCTTCAGCTTCAGAAGTATTTCTTTTGAGTAAGAAATTACAACCTTCTGAGATTTTAGATTTAGAAATGTTGAAAACAATGCAGACACTTACTACGAAAGTAGAAAAACAGAAATGGATAAAACGAGGAGCAATTCTTGAGAAAGAGCTGTACATCTCCAAAGAAGGAAAACTGGTATTGCCGTCTAACTTGTTTAGATATGCAGCTTTGTTGAGCCATGGGCAGTGCCATGTCTCAACAGGGGGGATGGTACAGTTAGTGAATCGAGTGTTCACAACATATGGATTTATAAACTACACTAAAAATTTTTGTGCGGCATGTCATGTTTGTAATAAGCATTATGCACAGGGGGCATTGAAGCCTAAGCAAGAGGGTTTCCCTGCACCACCGTACCCATTCCATACTATCTGTATGGATTTCATAGAACTGAACAAATGCGAAAATAAGAAGTATTGTATTGTCATTATAGATATGTTTTCCAAATGGGTGGAAGCTTTTCCGACCAAAAATCCAGATGCAGCTACTGTTGCAAAAATTCTTGTTAGGGAAATTATTCCTAGATTTGGCATACCGGAAAAGATTTACAGTGACAATGGCACACACTTTGTAAATCAAACTATACAACAGTTGAGCCGATATTTCGGAATTTCTTTGAAAAACCATTGTGCATACCATCCACAATCTGCAGGACTAGTAGAGAGACATAATGGGGTTTTGAAAAGTAAACTTAGGAAATTAATTAGTGAGACACAAAAAAATTGGGTGTATTGCCTGCCTCTGGCACTGTTGAGCATGAGAACTGTTCCAAATGCAAAGGGGGTTAATTCCTTTTGAAAAATTATTTGGGAGGGCATATTGTATACCTCAGTGGAAACCTCTCATTCCTGCAGACCAGGAGGCTGACAGTTCACTTGCAGAATATATGAGACGACTTCTAAGTAATAAACAACTTTTGCAGTTAAATTCTGTTTCAGATAAAGAACAAACCAGACCATCGGAAGCAGTGGTAGTCCCAGGCACGTGGGTCTGGGTGAAGACCGTAAAGAAAAAGAATTGGACGTCACTGAAGTGGGAAGGGCCGTACCAAGTGCTACTGTCAACACCCACTGCAGTCAAGATCACACAGCGAGCATTCTGGATTCATCTGACACACTGAAAACTGGTTAAAAACTTTGAACTGGACAAAAACTTGTTATTGTTACACAACAAAAACAAAATGACCAGATATGGAGCAAATAGGAATGCAGAACAACCTCAGAAGTATTGCATGATCATTCTGTTAACTATACTGATAACAATAATTTTTTGCTGTGGCCTTTCCTTTTTCCAGCCACACGAGCTGAACTGAATAAACATCATGGGTTACTCATAGACTGGCATCCGAACTTTAACACTTACCAAGCAATTAAATATGTGTATGCTGAAACTTTTAATGTTTCGAATTACTGGATTTGCACAGCTATACCAACAGCATATGGGGGATTATTAATGACTGCTGTCCCCCTAGGGGTCAATGAGACCTGGAAAATTTTGATTTTTGATACTATGACTGTAAAATCACAAGACAAAATAGCATTGTACCTGCCTGTTACACAAAAGGAAATTGTGTGTTTTTACAAAAATGATACTGTTCAGGTGGGTTGGAGCAATTGTAATGTGACTGTTCCTTACAAGTGTTATACCAAAGCTAATAATGCAGGATATATTTGTGATACAAACTATGACTCATATTTTGAATCAATGCACAAAACGGTTGATGAAGTACAACATAATCCTGTTCTTTTTAAACAATTATCTATCATTGATAAGAAAATTTCATGTAGGGCAAGTATATATTAATACTAAAGTAGAGAATTGTTATTTTGTGTATGGGAAAAAAGCATACAAATGGTTACCTGAGAATTGGTCCGGCAGTTGTTTTTTGGGTTACCTGGTTCCGGCCATACGACACACTGCAGATTTGCCTCAAGGAAGAATTCAAAATGTCAGAGAGGTCACCAAGAAATCTGGAAATCCAATCAAGAGACCTGAGAATCCAGTGTGATGAATCGAAGCAGGCTGGAGAAACCATAATTCCATGAAAGACAAAGATAAACTGACACACATGGACTTGAGTGACACTATTATATCATGGGCAGGCATAGCTCCTGCATATGGCGCAGTAAAATCGATTTGGGAGCAGAGAAAACTGTCCAAACTTCTCAAAGTATGAGTAATGCAAGTTTTTCTGCTCTCGAATTAGTGACTGATGAACTGAACGCTATGAGAACTGTGGTGCTTCAAAACCGCATGGCTCTCGACTTCACCCTAGTGGTGAAAGGTGGTACGTGCGCTTTAATAAAAAGGAGTGTTGTTCATATATTCCTGACAACCAGCATGAGATAAACGACCATCTTGACGTGATTCAGCAAGTGTCAGCCATGACCAAACCAGGCCCAAACCCACTGACGGATTTTTTCCAGAATTTGTTTGGGGGTGGGGTACCATCCTAATGAACATCCTGATTGCCATTTGTGTTGGATTACTCCTATTAGGAGTGTGTGTTTGTTGTGGTATTCCCTGCATGAAAAGATTAATCAAAGATTTTATAGACATGTCAGTTTCTGAGACTTTGTATCAAAGTACTGAAATTGAAGAATTGTTGAAAAGTGAAACACTTTCATAAGTTTAAACTGAATGACTCTCTTAACTGCAAATCCTGAACAGAAGAGGTTAGGAGAAGAAGCAAACTGTTTATGCTTTTGAAAATAGAATAAAAAGTATTAACAGGGGGAAATGTCAGAAAAATATGTATTAATGTATGTGTTTAGTGCTTATTAAAAGCTAAAAGGGTTAACACATTTCATTCTATTTTATGTACAGCTTAGTTTTGTATGAAACTACGAGATGCTTTCTGAAACTGCAAGATGCTCTTTGACCTAGCATTTGCTAGCACAGCAAAATTCATGTTTATGCCTTTTGGAAATATACTGAGAAGCAGGTGATTATCTGCTAGGTCAGGAAAATAATGAATAGAACAATACTGTTTTCTATAATGTTATTGAACTTGAACAATCAGCTCTGTTCGTGTTATGAGAACACGCACAGCTGCAAAAAAGATAGATACAGTTGAACAAAGACTGTTTGAAGAAATGAACTATAATCTGTACATGCTTTGTGCTCGAATTAGCCATAGTACCTTGAATGGTAACATTGCATAGTGAGAAGTTGTATCTGACCGGTGGTCATCAAGGCCACATTGTTTTTCTTAGGAAGTTTTTTCAGTGTCAGCAGAAAATCATGAACAAACAGCTGCTATGAAATAATATTGTAAGAACTTATGATTTGTTACGTCAGCTTGGTAGGCAATGTCTTGTAAGAAATGTATAAGAATGGCTTCACTTCCTGATTCTAGTTAGACAAACTCTGTATTAGCACGTTTTTGTCTCCTTGCTGCAAGATTAAAGTGCCTTAACCTGAACCTGCCGTGTATTGATCTTTTTGAAGTTGTTTTTTCCTTTGACAAGGATCAAAAAGTTTTAAACCATTTTTCAATTCTGTCAGAGCAGTGGTTGCTTGAGTATTGTACGGTTTAGTAGAATTTGGTCTGTCTAGAATAGGGTCCTGGTAGGCATTCCAATCACCACCTATGTTTATATAATAGTTTTTAAATTCCAGCAAGATCTTATACAGAGACATAAAAAAGTGTTGTTGGTTATTACACGGGGCACAGATGTTTAGAATCAGAATCGATTTCTTAATAGAAGGAGTTTTAAAGGTTATAAAACATCATCTTCCTTCTGTGTTCATCACAATGTAATATGTTACCTTTTAATGATTTCTGTCGGAGTTGGATTCCAAACTATGCCTTGGAATCTGCTCCACTGACCGACTTGATACACAAGAAACCTATGGCAGCACAAGATTTATTACAATGGACACCAGAAGCAGAATCAGCTTTCTGTAAATTAAAGCAATTGATAGCATCCTCATTAGTTTTAGGATTACCAAACTATCATAAATGTTTTTTCCAAACTGTAGATTGTAAGCAAGGTTATATGACATCAGTGTTAACACAGCAACATGGGGACAAGCAACACCCCATAGCTTACTATTCATCACAGCTGGACCCAGTGGCACGATCCCTGCCCCACTGAGTACAAGCAGTAGTCACAGCTGCAATGGCAGTACAGGCTTCGGCCTCAGTAGTGTTGATCCACCCTCTCACATTGAGAGTGCCTCATACAGTCACGATTATTTTACTGCAAGAAAAAGCAGCATATCTTTCTCCTGCTAGACATCTTTCCTGTATGACTATACTGTTGAGCCAACCTCATATGACAATTGAACAGTGTACAACTTTAAATCTGTCTACCTTGCTCCCAACCCCTGCGGACAGCACACCACGCAGCTGCCTGCAGGAGATTGAGCAAAAGACACTACCTAGAAAAGATCTTACGGATGTTCCCTTGGATGATGTCGAGGTGACATATTACGTGGACGGCTCATGCAAAAGGGGTCCCACAGGACAGAACCTAGTAGGATATGCAGTAGTTTCTGATACTGAGATTTTAGAAGCAAAATCTTTACCACACAACTTATCTGCACAAGCAGCAGAATTGATTGCCTTGACATGGGCATGTACCTTAGCAAAGGGTAAATGTGTAAACATTTTTACTGATAGCCAGTACACTTTTTCTACTGTACATGTTTTTGCGCAACAATGGAAGAATAGAGGAATGATAACATCTACTGGTAAAACGATTAATCCTGCGCAGTTTATTTTAGATTTGTTAGAATCTATTCAGTTACCTCAGAAAGTAGCTATTTGTAAATGCGTAGCTCATACCAAGCAACAGGATAGAATTTCAAAAGGTAATGCGAGAGCTGATATAGCTGGAAAGCAGGCAGCTTCAGCTTCAGAAGTATTTCTTTTGAGTAAGGAATTACAACCTTCTGAGATTTTAGATTTAGAAATGTTGAAAACAATGCAGACACTTACTACGAAAGTAGAAAAACAGAAATGGATAAAACGAGGAGCAATTCTTGAGAAAGAGCTGTACATCTCCAAAGAAGGAAAACTGGTATTGCCGTCTAACTTGTTTAGATATGCAGCTTTGTTGAGACATGGGCAGTGCCATGTCTCAACAGGGGGGATGGTACAGTTAGTGAATCGAGTGTTCACAACATACGGATTTATAAACTACACTAAAAATTTTTGTGCAGCATGTCATGTTTGTAATAAGCATCATGCACAGGGGGCGTTGAAGCCTAAGCAAGGGGGTTTCCCTGCACCACCATACCCGTTCCATACTATCTGTATGGATTTCATAGAACTGAACAAATGCGAAAATAAGAAGTATTGTCTTGTCATTATAGATATGTTTTCCAAATGGGTGGAAGCTTTTCCGACCAAAAATCCAGATGCAGCTACTGTTGCAAAAATTCTTGTTAGGGAAATTATTCCTAGATTTGGCATACCGGAAAAGATCTACAGTGACAATGGCACACACTTTGTAAAGGAAACTATACAACAGTTGAGCCGATATTTTGGAATTTCTTTGAAAAACCATTGTGCATATCATCCACAATCTGCAGGACTAGTAGAGAGGCATAATGGGGTTTTGAAAAGTAAACTTAGGAAATTAATTAGTGAAGCACAAAAAAATTGGGTGTACTGCCTGCCTCTGGCACTGTTGAGCATGAGAATTGTTCCAAATGCAAAGGGGTTAATTCCTTTTGAAAAATTTTTTGGGAGGGCATATAGTATACCTCAGTGGAAACCTCTCATTCCTGCAGACCAGGAGGCTGACAGTTCACTCGCAGAATATATGAGACGACATCTAAGTAATAAACAACTTTTGCAGTTAAATTCTGTTTCAGATAAAGAACAAACCAGACCATTGGAAGCAGCAGTAGTCCCAGGCACGTGTGTCTGGGTGAAGACCGTAAAGAAAAAGAATTGGACGTCACCGAAGTGGGAAGGGCCGTACCAAGTGCTACTGTCAACACCCACTGCAGTCAAGATCGCAGAGTGAGTGTTCTGGATTAATCTGACAAACTGTAAACTGGTTATAAACTTTGAACTGGACAAAAACGTGTTACTGTTACACAATAAAAACAAAATGAACAGATATGGAGCAAATAGGAATGCAGGACAACCTCAGAAGTATTGCATGATCATTCTGTTAACTATACTGATAACAATAATCTTTTTGCTGTGGCCTTTCCTTTTTCCAGCCACACGAGCTGAACTGAATAAACGTCATGCATTACTCATAGACTGGCATCCGAACTTTAACACGTACCAAGCAATTAAATATGTGTATGCTGAAACTTTTAATGTTTCGATTTGCTGGATTTGCACAGCTATACTAACAGCATACGGGGGATTATTAATGACTGTTGTCCCCCTAGGGGTCAATGAGACCTGGGAAAATTTGATTTTTGATACTACGACTGTAAAATCACAAGACAAAACAGCATTGTACCTGCCTGTTACACAAAAGGGAATTGTTTGTTTTTTACAAAAATTATACTGTTCAGGTGGGTTGGAGCAATTGTAATGTGACTGTTCCTTACAAGTGTTATACCAAAGCTAATAATGCAGGATATATTTGTGATACAAACTATGACTCAGATTTTGAATCAATTCACAAAACAGTTGATGAAGTACAACATAATCCTGTTCTTTTTAAACAATTATCTATCATTGATAAGAAAATGTTTCATGCAGGGCAAGTATATATTAATACTAAAGTAGAGAATTGTTATTTTGTGTGTGGGAAAAAAAGCATACAAATGGTTACCTGAGAATTGGTCCGGCAGTTGTTTTTTGTGTTACCTGGTTCCGGCCATAAGACACACTGCAGTTTTGCCTCAAGGAAGAATTTGAAATGTCAGAGAGGTCACCAAGAAATCTGGAAATCCAATCAAGAGACCTGAGAATCCAGTGGGACGAATCGAAGCAGGCTGGAGAAACCATAATTCCGTGAAAGACAAAGATAAACTGACACACATGGACTTGAGTGACACTATTATATCATGGGCAGGCATAGCTCCTGCATATGGCACAGTAAAATCGATTTGGGAGCTGAGAAGACTGTCCAAACTTCTCGAAGTAATGAGTAATGCAAGTTTTTCTGCTCTCGAATTAGTAACTGATGAACTGAACGCTATGAGAACTGTGGTGCTTCAAAACCGCATAGCTCTCGACTTCACCCTAGCGGCGAAAGGTGGTACGTGCACTTTAATAAAATAGGAGTGCTGTTCATATATTCCGGACAACCAGCATGAGATAAACGACCATCTTGACGTGATTCAGCAAGTGTCGGCCATGACCAAACCAGGCCCAAACCCACTGACGGATTTTTTCCAGAATTTGTTTTGGGGGTGGGGTACCATCCTAATGAACATCCTGATTGCCATTTGTGTGGGATTACTCCTATTAGGAGTGTGTGTTTGTTGTGGTATTCCCTGCATGAAAAGATTAATCAAAGATTTTATAGACATGTCAGTTTCTGAGACTTTGTATCAAAGTACTGAAATTGAAGAATTGTTGAAAAGTGAAACACTTTCATAAGTTTAAACTGAATGACTCTCTTAACTGCAAATCCTAAACAGAAGAGGTTAGGAGAAGAAGCAAACTGTTTATGCTTTTGAAAATAGAATAAAATGTATTAACGGGGGAAATGTCAGAAAAATATGTATTAATGTATGTGTTTAGTGCTTATTAGAAGCTAAAAGGGTTAACACATTTCATTCTATTTTATGTACAGCTTAGTTTTGTATGAAACTACGAGATGCTTTCTGAAACTGCAAGATGCTCTCTGACCTAATATTTGCTAGCACAGCAAAATTCATGTTTATGCCTTTTGGAAATATACTGAGAAGCAGGTGATTATCTGCTAGGTCAGGAAAATAATGAATAGAACAATACTGTTTTCTATAATGTTATTGAACTTGAACAATCAGCTCTGTTCGTGTTATGAGAACACGCACAGGTGCAGAAAAGATAGATACAGTTGAACAAAGACTGCTTGAAGAAATGAACTATAATCTCTACTTGCTTTGTGCTCAAATTAGCCATAGTACCTTGAATGGTAACATTGCATAATGAGAAGTTGTATCTGACTGGTGGTTATCAAGGCCACGTTGTTTTTCTTAGGAAGTTTTTTCAGTGTCAGCAGAAAATCATGAACAAACAGCTACTATGAAATAATATTGTAAGAACTTATGATTTGTTACGTCAGCTTGGTAGGCAATGTCTTGTAAGAAATGTATAAGAATGGCTTCACTTCCTGATTCTAGTTAGACAAACTCTGTATTAGCACGTTTTTGTCTCCTTGCTGCAAGATTAAAGTGCCTTAACCTGAACCTGCCGTGTATTGATCTTTTTGAAGTTGTTTTTTCCTTTGACAAGGATCAAAAAGTTTAAAACCATTTTTAAATTCTGTCAGAGCAGTGGTTGCTTGAGTATTGTATGGTTTAGTAGAATTTGATCTGTCTAGAATAGGGTCCTGGTAGGCATTCCAATCACCACCTATGATTATATAATAGTTTTTAAATTCCAGCAAGATCTTATACAGAGACATAAAAAAGTTTTCTTGTTTATTACACGGGGCACAGAGGTTTAGAATCAGAATCGGTTTCTTAATAGAAGGAATTTTATAGGTTATAAAACATCATCTTCCTTCTGTGTCTGCATTACAATGTAATATGTTACCTTTTAATGATTTCTTAATAATAATGGCTACTCCTGCACTATTGGTCTTTTTACCAGACGTAACAATTTGTCTAATCCATTTTTCTCCCCAATTTTTAACCACTGTTCATCCGTCAGCTGGGATTCCTGGATCAGGATTATGCTTGCCTTAGATTTAAAAGTGAGGTGAAAAAAAGGTTCCTTTTATCCATTGACTGAATCCCTTTTACATTCCAGGAATCAGTCTCCCACATTTTCTTTATTCAGTTATATAGACTGATATGTAGAACTGATATCTTATTAGCATAATGTCTGTGTGCGTAACTATCCTTATAAAGTCAATAAGTGAATGACACATAACCCTTCCTGCTCTATCACTGTGCCTACCTCTATGGGCCAAGAAAGGAGGGTAAAAATGAAAGGAAGTAGTTTTACTAACAATAAGTACTTAAAGATTATATGACGAGTACGACTTAGATAGGGAATCATAGTTATAATCTCCCCTCGATAAAAAACAAACCACAGTTACAAAAAGTCTAACCAACTAATTCCCTTTACAGCACTTGCTAACTATCCTTTACCCGGCTCCTTGTGAATACAAAGTTAGGAACCAGAGAGTAGGAGTAGGGGGGGGGGAACCAGGATGGCTTGGAGATTATAAGGGTGACATAACTAAATTAAATATCCTGGTTTCATTATACTGTAGGATTATCCTCAGTAAGGATTAATGTGATCACAATTTTAATTAGAACTATAACCATTTGACTGGAAGCTCAGGAAATACCCTTATTAAGAATGCAAATCAAAATAATCTTAATGTCCTTAGGAGAATGACTGGATTCTAAAGTAAAGCAAACAGGAACATGCAAATCAAAATAATCTTAATGTCCTTAGGAGAATGACTGGATTCTAAAGTAAAGCAAACAGGAAAATACAGTGCACAGAGCACAATTGTGCCGACTGATTCACACAAAAAAAAAAACAGCACTGAAGAGGTGATAAGGCTGATATAAAGCTCTGATTCCACAGCAGTAGCAAAAGATTTTATTGAAAAAGTAAAAAAGCACTTTAAATGCTTTAACTTTATCACCGCATTTTTCGTCTCTATTCTAAAGTAATAATTGGACAACTAAGTACTATGAAATTAATATTTTCAGCTTACTAAGTTTTTTGCCATCCTTATTTTTAACTTAGATATTGCTTTCTTTTATAATAATTCTTAAAACAAACAAATAACAGTCTCTTGTAGTTTTCATAACCAGAAGGCTCTAAAACAGCAGAAACACTCTACCACTTAAATCATGAAAGACATTCCTTAAAATAAAATCTTTACATCAAGCCTTAAACATTTGCTATTTCTTCAGTTTTCAAGGTTTTAACATTTCCAAACAATTACTAGATTGTATTAAGCCGTACATACTAAAACTATTTACAAAATATATTTAATGAATACATCGTGGTCCCATTTTACAGTAGTTATAAGCTGAAGTTCCAAAAGGCTCATACTCTATGTTTGTTCTATAAGGTAAATAGTGTAAGTATTAACAAACACTATCTATTAGGTACATTCATGTTACTAATGTCTTTTGGCTTTTCCCGGTTAGGGGTTGCTAAAGCGGAACTCCGGTCCGCTAATAATTAGCAGTGGATTTTTATGGTGTCGAGGTGCCAGCCCGACGCCCAACCTTCAAAGAAGACACACCCATTCACGCACCTACCTGCATGTCTTTAAATGTCACTCGGCTGTGGAGAGGACATGCAGACTCCACACAGAAGATGCTCCAGCCAAAAATCAAACCGGAGAACCTCTTGCTGTGAGGCGACAACGCTAACCATTGCACCACCATGGCCAAAAAAAAAAAAAGAAAAACTAGTCTGTGTTTCAGTGACATTTTAAGACATCATTAGTATAATAATAATGCAGTTCTTGCTGTAACCATGACCAACAGATCAAATTAGCTTGCATTTTTACACTTTTGAATCAACCTTAAGTCTCTTCAATCAGGGTCCCTTAATCCAGCCACTAAGATTTTCTGTGCCTAGGAGTTGAACTAGGTTTTAATGACATACAAAGCTAATGATATTTAATTCCTAGGCAATGTTTGTTTTGAACTTTGATACAGCTCAATTCCATTATGAACTGAGACTTAGTTCACACACTATGAGGCTTATTACTTATCTCATGCTACAAGTATGCTAAGACATGCATTAAATCTGATATGGTTAAAATATAGTGTGGAACCTTTTTTGTTCTTCTGCTGAAATTGAACTGTAAACTATTTAGAGTCTGTCTGGTCTGTCAACACTAAACCAACCAAAAAATTATCAGTTATATACAGAAAGTGTATTTTAGCTGAAGAACCAACATGAAGCTTCTGAATTCGAGGTTTCACAGTCTGGGTTGGTACTCACAATTATTGAGATCCAGCCATTAATTTTGTAATTCCACTTGCAGTAAGTCTGAAGGTTCAGGAAAGTCCTTTATATGTTACAGTTGATTTCTGGAGTGCAAGATAATGCCATTTCCTTGGACAGCAGAAAGGTGGGTGAAGAATACCATCTATCCATTATTGTATAGGAGCTTTTCAGAGGCCAGAAGAACCAAATAGACTGGGGGTTCAGCTGAAAGAAGTAAGAAGTACTGAGGCTTCTTTCTTTAATGTCCGACTGTTCCCTCTATTCCACTTTTAAGATTCCTGGGAAACTTCTTTAATTTTCAGGTTTTCAGGAAAAAGAAACAGGAGAAAGAAACTTAACAGGGTTATGTATGTCTAACAAGTCATACCTGTCAGCCATGCATCCGAAAGAATGTGTAAGCGATCCTTTATGATCGCATTATCGGTATTCATTTAACAGCTGATTCCAATGCAGGGATCTCTTTAAAAAGAGAAAAAAAATATATTTTGCCTCTTTGAGGTATCATAGGTATCACAAGGGATAAGAAACTAAGAGTAATGCTACTCAACGCCAGAAGTCTAAACCTCAAGATGCACGCACTCGAAACTCTCCTTAGCATGGAGAACATCGATATCTGTGCAGTAACAGAAACCTGGTTCAAGGCTCCCGAGAGCACCCCAGCACTACCAGGTTATACCTCATACCATGCTTTTCAGCACCAAAACTTGGACTGAACCACAAAAGGAGGGGGAGTATCAATATTCGTCAAAGATACCCACACCTCCAGGTTGGTGGCACAGCACGAAGCATCAGAGACTATCCATGTGCAACTAACAATGGGTAAAACTGCCTTCCAGTTTATAGCCTGCTACAGACCACCCTCCCAAACCCAGGAACCCCACTCGGCCTTCCTGAGAACACTGGAAAATATGAAGGTCTCTCCAAACACCATTATATTGGGCGACTTCAACTACCCAAACATAGACTGGGAGCATTACTCTAGCTCCAACACCCTAGCCCAAAGGTTCCTAGAATTTATAAACTCAAATGCTATGGAACAACTTGTTACCACTCCCACAAGAGGGGAAAACATACTGGGCCTGATCATCACCAACATGGGGACTCTATGCTCCAGACCAGAAGTGTATCCCTCACTGGTAAGATCAGACCATAAACTAATCTCACTGGATATTCACATCCCGACCCGACCCCCTGCCCAGAAAACAACAGTGAAAAACTTCTCTAAAGCAAATTTCACACTCCTCAAAACCGAGGTGGAATCCTTCAAAGCCACCGGGCCTGTGGAAAATACAGCCCAGACTGCAGAATCCTTTATAAACGCATTCTATGAAAACCTTCAGGAATGCATGGATCATGCAATCCCAAATAAAACCAAGACCCAATCCTCCAAAGGCAGACATCCTGTCTGGTGGACCCCAGCCATAAACAAACTATACAATAGAAGGAGAAAGCTATTACATGATAGAGAAAAATCCCAAAAAGGGAAGGCATCTCTGATCAGTATTAGCAAAAAACTACAGGCACTCATAAAATCGTCTAAGGCCAGCTTCGAGAGAAAAATTGCACAGGACACTAAGGATAATCACAAGGCTTTCTTTAGTTATGTTAGGAACCTGGGTGGGAATTCCCAGATATGCTCAGAATTAGTCCAAAATGACAAAAAATACACCGAACCCACAGACATTGCCAACATCCTAGCTGACAGGTTCAGTGCAATCTTCTCTCCCCCCTCCCCACCAAAAGGGCAAATATCTATCCCAGCAGAGTGCTGCCCCCTGACATCTCAGATGCTCAGGTAAGAGCCGCCCTCTCCAAAGCAAAAAACACAGCATCAATGGGACCAGACGGTGTCCCAGGATGTGTCCTACATGAACTCCAAGAAGAGCTAAACCCAAACATAAAACTACTGTTCAATCTCAGCCTTACTACAGGATATGTACCCAAAGAGTGGCGTACAGCAACAGTGGTCCCTCTCCGCAAAGGTGGTGCCTCAACGGATCCTGGAAACTATCGTCCCATAAGCCTGACTAGCTTGGTCTGCAAAGCTATGGAAAGGATCATCATGGACCTCATAAATAAAGATATTGGGGACCTACAGACACTGGATCCTACCCAGTTCAGCTTTGTTAAGGGCAGATCATGCCTCTTAAACCTGGTCGATTTCTTTGAAACAGGCACCAAGGCCATTGACGAGGGGAAGATGGTCCACACAGCCTACCTGGTCCTCGCAAAAGCCTTAGATACAATACCCCACTCGGGCATTATAGATAATCTCACCAGCTTAAATATAAACCCCTATGTCACTAGATGGGTTGCAAACTGGCTCAAGGACAGAACCCACATGGTTAGAATTGCTGGAGCCATGTCAGACTCCAAACCAGTTACAATTGGCGTCCCACAAGGCTCAGTCCTGGAACCTCTCTTGTTCGGTATATATTTCTCGGAGGTACAGACCAACACAGAAGGACTGTGGCTGACCAAGCTCGCAGATGACTGCAAACTGGGCGCCATAATCGACTCTCCAGCCGACACAAGCATCCTCCAAAAGGGCCTCATAGAAACAGACAACTGGTGCCAGAGCCATGGCCTCAAGCTAAACGCCAAAAAGTGTATAGTCATCCCCTATGGCAAAAACAAAGTGCCCACAAATTACCACATAGGTGGTAATCCATTAAGTACAGAAGAAGTAATTAGGGACCTGGGGACCCAGGTTGATAGCAATCTCTCATTTGACAACCATATGGCCAAAGTGGTTAGAAGAACATTTTATATAGCCCATCTAATAATGAAGGGATTCACATCTAGATCAAGGGAGGTCATCATGCCTCTTTACTCATCCCTCATCAGGCCCATAATTGAGTACAATGCCCCTTTTGCGATGTACCTTACCAGACACCTGCAGCAACTGGAAAGACCCCAAAAGCACCTCACCAAGAGGATCAAAGGGCTCAAACAGATGCCATATGCTGCCCGGTTAAAGAAACTCCAGCTCTACTCAGTGGCATACCGCCTGCTCAGAGGCGATCTGTGCCTGATGTATAAAGCCATGTCCAACCCGGAATTAATGGACATGCTGCACCTCAGAAAATCCAAATCCCATCGAGCTACGCGCTCGAGAGACTTGAACCTCAGCACTGAAATAAATAGGACATGCTGGGGGGACAGATTCATAACCCAGAGGCTCTCTTCACTCTGGAATAAAATCCCAGTCCAGGTTAGGCAGAGTCCCTCATTGACTCTCTTCAAGAGGAATCTTGATGAGTGGATGGGAGATCATAGGTTTACCCCGGATATCAATTCTGTGTCACTGTTAGACAGAGGCACAGTATACTAACCTCGAAAAAGGGCATAGCAAAATTAATTTAAAATGGGTGGCGAAAGCCAAACACACTCTGGCTAGGCTTATAAATGCCCTAGGGCAAATAGCCTAGTATGAACCTATGAACCTATGAACCTATGAACCTAAATAGAGTATTTTGATTCCTGATAGAAAAAAATGAGTGCGCTTGGGTATTTCATTTGAAACTTAATTTTTTTGTTTATTAGGTATCTGCAAAATGGAGAGAGGACTTTCCTGTCTTACTGGAAGAGGAAGATCCTGTACCAGAGTGATTCAGTAACCATTCCAGGTAATTGAGCCTTTTTTTAGCTAATTGAAGGATTTTGGCTACCTCTTGATAGTTTAATATGTTGACATAAGTTGGTCTTGGTTTGTCTGTTGGGTGTCACACAAGCCACGGTGTTCCCATTCTATAATAATTTGCCTCGCTTCTGCAGGGCCATTCATTAAATTACTTAGGATTTGTTTTATAGTTGTTATTAGATTGGGATGTGTGGTGCTTTCAGATATACTGAGTATGATTATGTTGTTTCTTCTTGAGTGGGCTTCTAAGTCAGCAAGTTTGGACTGCATGTCTTGGATTAATTTTGTATTGCTGTCTGTACATTGTTGGAGAGTGTCTAATTTTATTTTGGTAGCCGGTATTCTTGATTCTGATTTTTTAATTCTAATTAACAGCTGGTTGAAAGAATCCCTGAAGGATTTAAATTGCAGAGTGAGGTCTTGTATCACCTGGTGGGTTGGTTGTAGTGCAGTTTTAATGTCCTCTAGGTTTGCAGGTTGGTCTTATTTGTTCTTAGTTGCCATCTTTACAGGATCTGACTGTTTAGTAGTTCTCTGTCTCTTAGGTATAGTACCCGTCTCAGGAGAGGCTACCACTGAGAATTTTGTTTTAGTCATTATGGTTTCCATGTTGGATACTTCATTAGACATTTTCTTGTTTCTCTGTATTTCTGCTTTCCAGATAAGACCATTTTACCTCGTGGTTACCAGGTTGTAAATCAGTCCCAGATAATCTTGACTTCAGTTAACTCCTCTTGAGCTTTAAGGCCAAACGAACAGTAAAGCAGGATATTTAAAGGTAAATTTACATTGTATTTCTTGAATAAGGCTTCTTAGTGTCTTTTCATTGAGAGTTATTTTCCGGCTCTAGGATAGAGCCGAAGGTAGTATTGTCTACAAAACAACAGCCATCTTTATTCCACATGATTCATTGACAGTTCTATGAGGACCCACCTCCAAATCAAGTATAAAGTTACTGTGCAAGACACTATGCTATGCAGTCTGTTATTGGCAAATAAATGTGATATCGATCCAGCATGCAGTTTTGAGCTCTATTACCCACAACTACAACTTATAATGGCCGACAGTATGAGTTATGCCCATGATCGACAGGGTACAAGCATATAAAATGCCCGTACTTTCCCTGCATTGCTGCATAATACCTCCATTCAAACTGCAGCTGGACTCCTAATTATCACTTACTACAACTGTGAACTGGAGGCAGTTCAGCATGTATATCCTCCCTTCATATTCTAGCATCTGATTCTGTATTACTGTTGTGTTTGCCACCCCTTTGACCTTTATGATGTATGTCGGTCATAACTCAAGAAATTACTTTGGCTGTTAGACTCTGTGGTCTGCTGTTCTCAACTGCAGTGCTCATGACACAATTACAACTGACCTTCAACTATGATTCTACATTTTTTGGACAGAGATGTTCATAGTCATATTGTCCCTGTTTCTGCAACTCTTAAGGAAGTTACGGACTGATGTGGATGTAAGATAAGATCCCAGAATTATGAAGAACAAGCAGACTAAGCCAGTACACAACACAGTACTTCAGCAAAAGTTCTGGTTTACATCACTTTACAGTGCCAGGGTTGAGACCATATTTACAACTGTGAGAGTCCAGAAGGATTTATATTACTGATACGAGTGCATTATGTAGCTTAGCCAGTGTTGATGCTGAGCCAGGTGCTGTAATATTACACCAGAATTAATTATCTGGGTATGGCCTATTGTAAAATCTCTGCTCCATTATCTTACTCCAGTTCCTCTCCACATGTTTAAAGTTAGCTACACTTTGTTTGATGGTGGCCAGTTCTGCCTTTACCTTCTTAAGTCTGGCTTTTACCTCAGAAACAAATGCACATTCACCAGAAACAGGGCACATGCTGGAGAAGCAACAATTCACAATGGACTGTTTAGGCCAAAGCATGTAAATTTCTGTCTCAGAATGTGATGTCTAATTTAATTTGCACGGATGTAGTAATATGTTTGCATTTTGGACTACCAGGCAAATGGGATTCTACTACCTTTCCTAATTGGAATCTTGAAGGTCTATAATCCTTCTTTCCCAGTAGAATCTGTAAATCAGCTACCCTGCTACTTACACAGCAAACTACCATGCCAGCCAAGAGTCATCCAGAAGCGTGTGTCAAGAAAAATCATAAATGCTGAAGCTATATCATCTGCAAATATATATAATATGAAGGAGATCCTTTTGTGCTGCCATAATGCACAGAAACAATTTTATTATATTTTAGCTGCTTTAGCCCCATAACCGAAATTTAAACAAAGATATGGACAGGGACATTAACCAAGACCCCAAAATTCTGAAACTGTAACTTTAAAATACAGCTGGAATACTTAAAACAATTTTATTTAAGCACAAACATAGCCAACATTCTATGATGAATGCATACAATTGTAACAAAAGGATGGTGAATGTATGTTTATTGGAATATAATATTTCATGGCAGGGGGAGCAAGAGCCATGCATCTCCTTGTAGGGCTCATGTCATCCACCCCACATGTCACTATTACATCCATAAAAAAAAAAAACAAATGCTTGTTTTTTTTTTTTTTTTTTGCATAAAAAGTCAAATACGTAATTGTATCCTTTCTTCAGTGTATTTGAAGAAAAATACCATTTGTGGAACACTTACTAAATGTGTCTATGTCAAGCACTTGTATTTCAGCCAAAGAAACAACCCACAGAAAATTTAGAAATAATAACTTATGGAAACAGAACATAAATCTGATCACACACACACACACACACACACACACACACACACACACACACACACACACACACACACACACACACACAAGCACATACACACCCAGACATGCACACGCACAGGCGCACACATACACACCACACATATGTATAGCAAGACAAGTATAGTACAGTGGAAGAAAAGAACAATCATAATTGATAGAAGCTACAGATTTACCTGACTAAAACCAATGATCAAAAATTTAGAAAGGTGCTACTTTCCAGGAGAGGTGGTGTGTAAGAAAGGTAAAGCTGAAAGGTCAAGTAGACAGGAGATATTTGAGGAAAATATCTAAATTACATACCTTTTAGAAAGTGTAAATAAGAAATTACATATGCTGACACGTTAATGAATTTTTCATGCCTTGTCAAAATATTCCTTTCACATTACAGGTATGGGCTCAACTTTATTTTACTAGAATAACTAATGGAGTAAACAAACAAGATCAGGCACTGCATATAACTTGACTCTTAAAACTGACAGTAGTCAGATCTTACACAGAAAAAAGTAGTCCTTGCATTACCTGCATTGTTATACTTGGCAACAAAACACAAAGAACTGAGAAAATTGTAATATAAAATTATCAAACTCGTACTATTCCATCAATTCTGATATGTTATTAAAATCAGAAAATGATGTAATGCATTATAATAATATAACAGTATAACTGTATCTTTTGTCTTTTAGCTTATCACAGAACTAAATCTGATTGTTAATTAGCTTGTCTCATTTCTGACTAAAAACGTATACAGGAAACTAACTATACTCATCATCAGATTTCTGTATGATCTCTGCACAACATTAGGCTTTATATTTTATGTTTATTTGTCTGAAGAATATGTACGTGCCTCATTTCAGAGATGCCCCAGGAGCACTAGTTCTTAAATGAGGTGTTGAGGACGGTAAAGAATGTAAATAGGAAGTGAGAAAATGATGCTAAGAACCAGATGATTTATTTTTCTTACAGCTCATACTTTTGGTTTTGTATAATATATTGTCACATTTAACATGTCTTAATAAACCATGAAATAATAAATGGAAGATCATTTTCCCAATATATTAACATAATTTTATACTTTACATGACATAAATGCAGAAGAAATTAAAGACAAAATGGCGATTTTCAGAGCATTCTTCATGAAAGAATAACAGTATCTGTATTTTGGGCTGTGGAGAGTCTGCATACTCCATTTTCTGTTGGTCCTAGATAACAGTTTTAGGAAATGACTTCAGGCTTTATCTGCTTCTTCTATTACTGTGTTCTGTGATGGATTCATTTTGTAACTGACCACAGGCAATTTGTACCCCATGCAAGGACTTGAAAAAGTAATTAACAAGCCTTTCCTGTGCTGTTTGTTGACCAAGTCTGCTCTGAATGTGAACGGACTGTAAGTTCACTTGACTGCATTTCATGACAGCATAAATGATTAACTCTGCATGCACAAGGATCGACACTCAGCAGTATAACCACTATCAATCTCAATTTCAACCGTATTGCCTAAATGCCTTGGCAAACTCTAAAGTCTATTAGCTAGCATTTAAAAATAGGAGTAGCACATGTCATGTTTTAGAAACTGAGCACCTAACATTTATAGAAGTAAAATCATCTGAACCATGCTGTCATACAATTTATTTAAAAACTCAGTAAAGATTTACTGATAGATAAAAAACATACTTTATTTTTTCCATCTCTAATTTATCACAATCTGGCACCTCTTCTATTTCAAAGCTGGCCCTCACAATAACCAAATAACTATAACCATTACATAGAGCTACCTTAAATATATTTTTGTAATTCCCTTTTTCTGAGCATAGATTTGGATACAGTTACTTGTACCTGCAGAGCCTTGAGCTGAACCTCTGAGGAAAATGTTGATATAAATCAAATAATTATATGACCTATTATTAAAGTTAGTAAGAACATTTTAAAAATGGGTACATAAAAGTTTGCATTCTGACTGGCTTTTTGAATTCTCAGTTAGAGTTATTATTAACCCCAAGCAACTAAACAGCTTATATGGGAAACCATACCTACTAATAAGATTTAGAAAAAAGTTACTTTTGCCATTCCTTAATCAATCTGTTAGTCAACATTTATTTAAATACCTGTCTCCTACTAATTTAAAAAGTACCTTACTCAATGTGCAGCTACATAAGCGCATCGGCATTGCAGTCGGGAGCACTATATTGTAAGAAATGGAACAAATGATGCCATCTTTATGCTTTTGTTATTTGGAATTCTCAACCATCCTGGTATATTCTGAGATGTTGCACTAACAGCATTTAAAGCATTACATCTAATCATGACAGAAATGCTGCTAGCATTTTCTGTCCACATGCATTATATGGATGACTCAAGGATTCCACAATATAGCTTCAAGTACCATGCATCCTGCTATTAAGCATAACACGTGTTGTCTTCTTACGCACCCCAAGATAAGTACGTCTTATATAGCTGCTTTTCTACTTGTACCTTGTTTCGACCACTTATCATGTTGGTATCAGTTCTTCAAACACGCTTCAGACATTCTTCACAACATATGCATTAGTTGCTATTGAAAATTCACAAGCTTTCTGGGTAATTGACTTGGGAGTATTTGGAATAGAGTGGCATTGTGCTAGTTTGCCTATCATTATTATTATGGCTGGGGAGGGTATTTCAGGTGAGGGGCTACACAGTCTTAGTAATGAGACAGCCAGCACCCATGATTCCTGCAGATATACATGGAAGTTTCTTTGACTGAAGTCTTTAGATATTGCATGCATGGGGTAGAACTAGGATCTTGGCTAGAACAAAAAAAATCATCTCCTTAGCAGCAGTATGATTATACTAAATGTAAATGATAGGCAATCTATCAACTGTTAGTGCAGATATGCATCAAAAGCCAGATAACAGTTGAACAGAATGAACTTCTGTCTTCTCCATTGCATATCTTCTCAGTAATAGAGTGTACTCAGAATTACTCATCTGAGCATTTCAAGTAATTTCAACAAAACAGGAAAAGTTATCATCCACTTTGTCATGCCGATAACATGTAGTATCTCTGCTGCTGAACAAATAACTGAAAATGGAAATGATTTCCATCTATGTTTCACCAAAAATGTCCCACTGTTTTTAACCTAATAAGGCTCATAATCACTGAGGAAGAACTCTAATACTGGCCTACAACCATTTGAAAGTGTCATCTCCATGTAATCCACCAATCTTACACAAAGTACTGAAAACCTTTAGTGGTGATTTTTTTACTGCAAAGAATAAATGTTTACAATATGCATACCTCTAGGAAAGCTCTTTCCGAAGTGAAAAATACCATGACCTGGTTTCCTTGGGGCTGTTAATTCTCCATCAAAACTGCTACAAGGAAGACCTTCAACTGTTATTATTTATAGTTTCACTCAGCTAATCAGTATTCCTTTCAAGAAGGAGGCAAATAAAGGGATCAACAGGATGAGTGGCTGGACTGTAACTAATTGCCCTCACAGCATTATCTCAGGTAACATTTTATCACAGAGCTTCAATGACCTCCAGGTTGTTTTTTCTGAATACGGTAAGCTTACAGTAGGAAACTCTCATCTACCTGGATTTAACAATGAACAGCTTTGACTTAAAGAAATTCTTATTAGTATTTAATTGTATCATGAGTTCTGTAAATGAATAGTTTACACAATGCCTTAGACTACCTTATTACTATATTTTGGAAAACAATGGACTTGCTCCAAATAAAATCATAATTATTGATATCCACTTAACTAAAAAAACATCATCATAACAAGCAGTGGAACTGTACAGTGGAGATAAACTGCATGTCATGTTCAAACCCCTATCATCAGCTCTGTAAAATGCAAACTTATGTGGAGATCTGTCACCAGCTCTGCATCAAATGCATATATTTGGGTCTAACTACTAAACAACAGTATTTCATAAAATTCTAAACTACCTCTGCCAATTCATCTTCCAAAATTATTGGTTATCCATGAAGCATCCCTGGAAATACAGCTTGTGAAAATGTAGTAACATGTACAACTGAAAACACAGACTATCTCCTTTAAGATAAAGCTCTTTCATTTTCCCATGTAACCAGTTTTAGATGGTTGGAATCTACCTGTAAGAGTTGGTAATAGCTGAGCCATTCACACACATACAACCAGAGCTGCACACATGCTGCTAATATTTGGAATCTAGAATCTTCACTTTTCTTCATTTTTGTGGTATCTCCAATGTATGCAACTGCTATAGAATAGTGAGAGTGCATCTTGTAAAGGTTGTTAACATGTGTAAACAATCATTGCCAATGCTGAATGCAGTCTTGTAGAACACTAGCATTGTATTAGGGTGCAATGAAGTGATAGATAAGTAGTGATGGAAGTCACTCCTGGAGCTTCACACTGTTGGACATTACAGAAAAACACTTGTCAAATAATAAAAATATATTGCTGTTATGTTGCCTTACCATGACTGTCTGTAGTACAGCAGAATGACATAATTAATGCCGTCCCACAATGCTATGTTTTAGTAACCCCATGATCATGTTTCTTATCATGTAAAACTTCTTCTTTCGGCTTTCCCCAGTTAGGGGTTGCCACAGTGGATCACCTGTCCGCTCATGATTGGCAGTGGAGTTTTACTGTGTCAAGTTGCCAGCCCAGGGCCCAACCTTCCACGGAAGGCATACACCTGCACACACTCACGCCTAGGGGGCAATTTAAAGTATTAAATCCACATACAGCATGTCTTTGGGATGTGGGAGGAAACTGGAGCACCTGGAGGAAATGCACGTGACCACAAGGAGGATATGCAGACTCTGCACAGAAGGCACCCCAGCCGAGGATCGAACCAGAGAACCTCTTGCTGTGAGGCAGCAATGCTAACCGCTGCACCACTGTGGCTGCCCACATGTTTCTTATCATGTAAAACAAAAGAAATATTCCTGTTACCTATACATGACTATAACTCCTCATCATCATTGGCTACCACATATTCATTCATTCATTCATCCATCCATTCATTCATTCAGTTACCAGAAGACACCATAATCTTAATGATTGGATGGAAGATAGGAAATTCACCCCAGGGATCACTTCTGTGGCTCTGCTTGACAGGGGTACAGGAAAATAATTTTCTTGGGTGGCGAAAGCCAGGGTACTTTTTTGCCAAGCTTATATAGGTCCTAGGGCCAATAGCCTAGTACCTACCTATTAACCTATATAGACAGCTATAAAGTTTGGTGTGGCTTTTTCCTTATATGCCCTACCACCTTGCATACAGCTGTCACAGTGACAAAGGTGACATGCAATGAGCTGACAGTAGATACTGTGCTCCCACTTCTGCAAAAACTATTCCCTCCAAGCAATGTTGCCTTCTCTAGGAAGTATCAGTAGTGTATTTCCTGGTTTCTACCAGACAACCATATTAAATCCATGTGCCCCCAGTGCACACTACACTCCCCTGACCCTGGAGAAGCAAATGGGTCACACCATCCCTGCCTGACTCTTAAAAAGCCTAGGGAACTAATTGAATCCATAAGTCTGTACCACAAAGCTAGGCTATTGCCTTGAAATATCTGAATGCATAGAAGCTATCATATAGGTGCAGAAAAATGCAGAATAGAGAGGGACCTAAGGATTATTAAACTGTAATTAGTCATATTCAATATTTTATGCATTATATTATATTTTGTCTAAATCTTTTATATGCAAAAGGACCACATTTTTTCACATGGTTTTGTCTCTCTCTCTCTCTCTCTCTCTCTCTCTCTGCCTATTCATCTCTGCACATACTCTACTATGTCATTATGTTTGGATTGACACATTTATCTAAGGATATATGTCACTGTTGTACATACATTGATTTACTGTTATTTCATGCTTATATTTATGACTCTATGTCTTCGCAATCCTGTTCAGAATTTTCATATATATATATATGTTTATATTGTTGCTGTTGTTCATTTAAATTTTAAAATTACTAACAAAATAGTTTCTAAAAGAAAATCTGCTACTTACCTTCTTATAAAAAAATACTTTTACAAATGTATTAATAGTCATTACAAAGACAGGATTTAAGAAATAACTTATAACTAGTCTAATTTATGTGGAGAATGAACTCAATTAATTTGCAATTCATTATGGAAAGTTATTTCATATATGTACCGATTAATGTATAATTAATACAAGGCTTATTATTAAGCAAGTATGATTGTGCTCCAAATATACTTTATATATAAAAAAATGATATGAGAATGACAACTCAATGCATTGCGTTATTCTTTTCTGCACAAATTCACAGCTAAAAATTACCATATATTTTGCACGATCAGTTCTCATAGAAACTAAATGTTATTAGTTTTTTTAGATTTAAATGAGGAATATTACAATCTGAGTATCATATTTTGTCTAAGCCATCATTATGAGGGATAATCCGATAAGTAGAACTGCAGCCTGTGTAGCAGATATAGTACTCTCATGCATGTTTAAATTTCTCTGATCTGGGTGTAGTACTCTTATGTATGTTTAAATCTCTCTAATCAGGGTGTAGTACTCTTATGTATGTTTAAATCTCTCTGATCAGGGTGTAGTACTCTCATGTATGTTTAAATCTCTCTGATCAGGGTGTAGTAATCTCGTGTATGTTTAAATCTCTCTGATCAGGGTGTAGTAATCTCATGCATGTTTAAATCTCTCTGATCAGGGTGTAGTACTCTCTCATGTATGTTTAAATCTCTCTGATCAGGGTGTAGTAATCTCATGCATGTTTAAATCTCTCTGATCAGGGTGTAGTACTCATGTATGTTTAAATCTCTCTGATCAGTAAGCAAGTCCTTCTCAGAAAATAATCTTTCTAATAACAGATTTTACTTTATCCACAGCACCCAAGAGGAAGTGGCAATATTACATATTTTCCTCATTAGACCTGATCTTATGGGAGGTTCATTATGAATTTCCAGAGTGTCCATACAAAACTGTGCATGAGGGAAACATGAGGAAAACATGCCCCGCAAGTATTTGTGTAGGAAAACATGCCCAACAAGTATTTGTGTAGTTAATGTGATTAAACAATTAATGTAATTAATAATGTAGCTAATGTGAAATTAAACAACTGAAGTCCAGGTAATTCAAAATACATTTTTTATATTTTTTTCAAAGTATGGATGTTGTTGTGTCTTTCGGCTTTTCCTGGTTAGAGGTCACCACAGCGGAACTCCGGTCCCCTAATGATTGGCAGTAGATTTTTATGTGCCGAATTGCCGGCCCTGATGCACAACCTTCAACGAAGGTATGCCCATCCATGCATGTCTCCACACAGAAGACGATCTAGCTGAGAATCGAACAGGACAGCATCTTACTGTGAGGCTTCTAAAGTATGGATGTAATGTTTGTAATTCCTTTCAGTATTAAGGACTAACAGGCTTTATTAACATAAAACATGCACATATATATATATATATATATATATATATATATATATATATATATATATTACATCGTGTCATACCATAAAAATATGATTTCCAGCAATATTGTTAAAAACAGATTAATGGATGGGATGGCATACAGACAATTTCATAGCTGTGCTGCACAGATTAACGAATCATTTTTGTTCAGTTAGTTACTTGTTTGTAATACTGTTAAAATTACTATATCTTTAAAGGACATGCTCTGAGTACTCAGTATAAATGAAGGCATACACTCTTACACACACACACACACACACACACACACACACACACACACACACACACACACACACACACACACACACACACACACACACATACATTATACACGCACACACACATACACACACACACACACACACACACACACACACGCACACACACGCACACATACATTATACACACACACACACACACACACACACACACACACACACACACACACACACACACACACACACACACACACACACACACACACACACACACACACACACACACACACACACACACACACACACACACACACACAAACATGCATACTTACATTATCTCTCTGCATGCCTCCCCCTCTTTTTTTCTCTCTGGTTTGTTTCTAGGTTAACAATGAAACCCTCTATACTTTTTTTCATGCTGATGGCCTGAAAAGATGTCAGGGGTCATTTCAAGTTGGTTCCTTTTTGTTAAATGCCATATAGTGTCATTGTCAGAAACATTTTTTATGTAGCGTATTAATGTTGGTACTCGAGGTATTATAGTTAATACATTGACTATGAATTAAGTACTATAAAATTCACAAAGATGCCTAAATGAAAAGACAAATAATTCACCTGAACAAAGCTGTACAATGGCGACATGAAGTCCGGAACTATCCATTTCAGTTACTAGTGTCAACATCAGTATGAATCCATTTGTAAATGAAAACCTTCTCAGATATTTACACTCACAGCACCATGGCCACTTTTTTATCAGTCCTAGCCTGCTTAGCTTGCCATAACTAACATTTATTTTACAGACCTATAATTTAACTTTAATAAATGATACCTCAAGGCCAATGTACAAAAGGCAGGATGCACTTCTCAGAGGTATCAGCATCAGCAATTATGTAAGAAAGAGAACATATATTAATCTGTGAAAGTTAAGAAAAGCGTGGACACATGCATGACAGAACAACAAGAGAAAACATAACAATAGAAGATTGCTAGCATTTGTGGGATTGATGGTTGCAAAAATGTATTTTTAAAATTTTCAGTGTCTCTGCTATTGAAGTTAATGCAATAGAATGAAACTTGTTACATTTTACAGAGTGTTTGAATAAAATGTCTTATTTTATTAAAATTGTTTTTCTTTACTTAAACATACCACTCAACCCTTAAGAATAAAAAATGATAGCAATGCCCTTTGAAAATCTTAGCAGAGGGTCAAAAGAAGAGCACTTTCTTACTTTTGAAATAGATGGTCTTCAGATAGTAGACTCCTTTATGTCCAAATTATCAGTCTTTTATTGACTTATTTCAGATATTTAATAAAGCATGCCATCTTAAACAGGTTTGTCATTATGATAAATGAGGCTAAGTCTATGGGAGAACATCATAGCATTATATTAAAATCATAGGAATTGACAGTACATGTTTTAGCAGCCACATCCTTACTGCTAACAATGCATGTTGTTTTAGTCTAATCCAGTAAACGCCACACTAGATACAAAAATGGTATGCTATTGTTTCTAATGAATACTTACAGAACTGTTTTCCCAAAAAAGCTTTGGACCATTAATTTATACTTATGCATGATGCAAATGTAAAACATCCTATCAAAAGTAGAGTGTTGATGGAAAAGTATAGCGAAGGTCAAAAGGAGTTGCATTGTGTCTTTGTGGACTTAGAGAAAGCATATGACAGGGTGCCTAGAGAGGAGTTATGGTATTGTATGAGGAAATTGGGAGTGGCAGAGAAGTATGTAAGAGTAGTACAGGATATGTATGAGGGTAGTGTGATAATGGTGAGCTCTGCTGTAGGAGCGATGGATGCATTTAAGGTGGAGGTGGGATTACATCAAGGATCAGCTCTGAACCTTTTCTTATTTGCAATGGTGATGGACAGGTTGACAGATGAGATCAGACAGGAGTCCCCATGACTATGATGTTTGCGGATGATATTGTGATCTGTAGTGAGAGTAGGGAACAGGTTGAGGAGACCTTGGAGCAGTGGAGATATGCTCTAGATAGGAGAGGTCAGCAGGATTAAGACAGAATATATGTGTGTGAATGAGAGGGAGGATAGAGGAATGGTGAGGATGCAGGGAGTGGATCTGGTGAAGGTGGATGAGTTTACATACTTGGGATCAACAGTTCAGAGTAATGGTGAGTGTGGAAGAGAGATGAAGAAGTAAGTACAGGAAGGGTGGAGTACATGGAGAAGAAAGTCAGGAGTGATTTGTGACAGACGGGTACCAGTAAGAGTGACAGGGAAGGTATACAAGAGGGTAGTCAAACCAGCTATGTTATATGGGTTGGAGACACTGGCACTGACAAAAAGGCAGGAGTCAGAGCTGGAGGTGGCAGAGTTAAAGATGTTAAGATTTGTATTAGGGTGTGATGAGGATGGACAGGATTAGGAATCAGTGCATTAGAAGGTCAGATCAGGTTGGACAGTTTGGAGACAAAGCCAAAGAGGCAAGATTGCATTGGTTTGGACATGTGCTGAGGAGGGATGCTGTGTATATTTGGAAAAGGATGCCAAGGATGGAGCTGCCAGGTAAGAAGAAAAGAGGAAGGCATATGATAAGGTTTATTGATGTGGTGAAAGGGGACATGCAGGAGGTTGGTGTGACAGAGCAAGATGCAGAGGACAGGAAGAAATAAAAACAGATGATCTGCTGTGACAAACCTTAACGGGAACAGTCAAAAGAAGAAGTATAACCACTAGTAAATAAGCATTAAAAATAAGTTTTATGTCCAGAACTGACGCAGTTCTTACTTTACTTCCTTCTCCAGTGGTTCCGTGTTTGTGATGTCTTCCATTCTGGAAATCCCATCCCAGAATATCAAGTGTGAATGATCTAGCCATAGATGTGCTACAGTGGAAGTCTCATTTAAGACATTCAATCATTTTACATTACCATTTTCATGATGGCGTACTCAACTTTAACTAGAAAAAAAATGTTTTGCATTCATTGTTCTCTCTACATTTTTTACTGGCCTCTATATTTCTTGAAAATTCTTCTCTAGCTAGAGTTTCTAAATGCAGGTACAAAGGGGTTACATGTTTGAGAGATACACTGTTGATAGCTTTGAAATATTTCAGATATAACAAAAATGAAAGTTATGTACAACCATAATCATAGATCCATGCTGTCTGATCTTCATCTGGTTCATCTATGGGTTGTCAGTTCCAATCAGATCTGACATTGTCTCTGACTCTGAAGCTTTTCAGTTCCAGGGCTCTGACTCCTCCCCTATTCATAATTCCCTGTACTCCATCTCAGTATCTCAGATCGAGTTTACCCCTCGTAAGATAATATATATTAATCATGTTCAAGACTAAATCTAGTATACAGGAAAAAATTGGTAGGATTGGAAGATAGTCAGTAAAGACTCTTACCAGACAAGGTGTGCCAGAAAGCTAACTAGTCACTAAAAGCCCATTTGTGTTAATTTCGAAGAGGGCAGATGAGAGGGAGGTTGACATGGCCGAAGATCAGACAACAATGATCTATCATTATGGTAAGTACATAACTTTCATATCCAATGTTGTTATCTATTTTCATCCAGTTCAACTATAGGACAGATTCCCAAGCTATTGTATCTGGGAGGTATCAAGGAAGGATGTTCCTGGGAATGGTGAAACCAACAAAGATGTGAACTGTTGACCTTGTTGCTGCAGCGCAAATATCATCAATATGTAGTTTACTAGAAAAGGCTGTTGACATGGCCATTACCCTTGTAGAATGAGCCTTAGGTTTAGATTCTAGAGACAAGCACTTTTATTCAAAATGAAAGAAATGCAGTCTGATAACTATCTAGAAAGAGTAACCTTGGCAACTGTTTTACCTAATTTAGGCTTTGAGAAAGCAACAAACAATTGATTGGACTTTCTGAATGACTTGGTCCTATGAAGATAGAACCTAAGATGATGAATGTCCACCATATGTAAAAAGTATTCACCTTTGTTTGAGAATTTGAGGAAAAAGACTGTTAGGTTTATAGGTTTGCTTAAATTAGCCTTGGATACCACCCTAGGAAGGAAAGATTAGCTCTCAATGAAACTCTGTCTTGGTGAAAAAAAGAGAGGGAAGTCTGCAAGAAAGTGATTCCAACTCTGAAATCTGACTGGCAGATTAACAGCCACCAGGAAAATTGTCTTCCAAGAAAGAAACTTCAAGTCAGCTGATGCTGCTGGTTCAAAGGGTGGTTGAGTCAATCTGTGTAGCATGATAGTAGTTCCTAGGAGGTACTGGATCTCTGACAGGCGGTCATAAAGAAGGGTTGCATTCAAAAAGACCTTTGAGATTCTTAAGGAAGCTATAGTGTTGGCATTCTCTCCTATGTGGAATCTTGAAATAGCAGCCATTTGCACTTTGATGGTGGACTAGCTAGTTCCGCTGTTGAAAAGCTCAGACAAAAACTCCATAATGGAGGGAATAGGAGTAGAGAAACAATCTAAACCTTTTGACATAGCCCAGATGCAAAACCTCTTCCATTTACTATGGTAGATCCTCTTAGTGGATTGTTTTTCAGAAGCTGACATGATCTGGACAATTGAAGTAGGGAGCCTAACATTTCTGGCTAAGGTTAGAACTGGAGGAACTAAGTGGTTAACTTCATGGATTTCTAGTCTAGAAGAGGCAGTCTGGATGGATGTGTTAATAGGTTTGGATACTGATCCACCATCCATGGTGGATGTGCTAGTAGTGGACACAGGAACGAAAATCACATCTGTCTGGGCCAGACGGGGACAATGAGGATCACCCTGGCCTTGCACATTCTTGCTTTCAGTAGGAATTTGTTCATTAAGGCAATGGAGGAAATGCACAGAGGAGACTTGGGGGGCAATTGTGGACTGTCCCTGCAGAGGGATCAGAGCAACATAGCTGCTGCATTGTATAGGTATGATGGAAAGAGATTCCAGCAAGGTTAACCCCAGCAATGGAAAATTAAGGTTGCCACTGTCTGATTGAGGGACCACTCATGAAGCATTAAAATACTTCTGTTCAACCTAGTACATTGAATGGCCCACTATGTGTTTTGCAATCAGAAACTGATGAAAAGACACCGCTCATAGCCAGACGTTCATGGTCTCTCAACATAGGGGTTAGGAGCATGTTCCTCCATGTTTCTTGATTCACCAGACTACCTACATGTTGTCTAGCTATCCTGATGGTTCAATAACAGGTCATTGGAGGTAGCACTTAGGAGTCAATCTTTGAGGTGTGAGAAAACATGGACTTTAGCAGGCAAAAATGTGTTGCCAACACTGCCATCATCTAAGTAAACACCCTGGGGACTGTGGTGAGACCAACATTCAGGGCTCTGAATTGATAATAATTGGCCCCCTGTTGGAAAGGGAGGAATGTCCACACATTCTTCTCTATCATAACATGAGAGTATCCATCCTTGAGATGTATGGAGCACAGCCAATCATCCTTCCTCAGAAGAGGCAAAATGTATTGCATTGTAACCATCTGGAATTTTGTCTGTTTCACATATTAGTTTAAATGACTTGGGTCCAAGATGTGTCTGAGGTTCCCTGTTTTCTTGAGTACCAAAAAGAACCTTGCATCGACTCTGGATTCTAATTAGTCTTTGGGGACTGGTTGAATGGTTCTTTGTCCTAGCAGCTTGGAAATTTGTGTTGCTGGGAGTTCCCATTCACTAGGTGGAACACCACAAACTTTTTTATTCTTTATAGAAGGATGGAAAAATGGTATAGAATAGCCTCTGGAATTTATGTTTAACAGCCAAGAATCCATTATTATGTTTTGTCAGGCTTGTGGGTACAGAGAACAAGCATACTCTGGCTGCCTCCAGAGTGCAGCAGCCAGGTAAAACTTTAGGGGCACAGAAAGGTCTTCTCAGTAAATGGACCATGAATGCCCCAGTTATGCAGTCCACCTCTGCCTATAGTGCAATATATATTGTAATTTCCTCCTACTCTGTCATGAGAAGGTCTATCGCCAGGACTGTCATGATAAGAGCTCTGTGATTTATAGTACCACATTTTCTTCCCAGGCCTCTGTTTCCCAGAAAAGGTTCTCTGAGGGGGTGGATCTGATGATGTCAACATATATGCATGCAGTCTTATAACTGCAGCCCTATACGTAATGTCAGTTTCAAGGAGGTGCATACTTGCTTTCTTGCCATGCACTGTTTTTATGTATCATTTGATAAGAAGGGAACATGTTTCTTGTTTTGCTTGTCTGACTGATTCAATGCTGTTTTTGCCCAATCAATTGAAATAAAATTGTAAGTTAGAACAAGAACAGCAAGCTGATTTATAGATGGAACTTTATTCTGGGATGTCAAGGCAGTTTTCAATCCCAGATTTAATATTCTAAAGTATTCCCTACTAAGTTTTGTTCTCACCTGTTTGTGTTTTATTGCTGAACTTTCATCTGTTTTCAATATTTAGACATACGCACACACACACACACACACACACACACACACACACACACACACACACACACACACACACACACACACACACGCGCACGCATGCCCACACACACACATACCCCTTTTCAAGTTCTTTATATCATATATTTTCTTGATGCTTCAACTTTCCAGCTATAAATGTTGCTATTTCACATTTATTAAGAGTAAGTAGTGTTTATGTATAATCTAAGAAAGTTTTAACTATTTATACTTTCGCTTGTCTATTGAGATATACAATTTTAAATCATCCACAAAAGGTAGGTGGAGATATTTTGGAGATGATTAAATTTTCGAAGTTAAGCTATAACCATTGGTGTAACCATTGCCTAATCTGTTACACACTGTATAAGATTTTATTTCAATTGATTGATAGTAGTGCAGTAGTTGTATTGTACATTGAGCAAAGGCCATGTTGGGTGGATGTTAAGAGCTATTCTTCTAGAAGACAGTGGAGGAGTTGCTTATGAATACACCTTTCCAGAATTGTTGAGAGAGATGATAATATTGCAATAGACCAAAAGTTAGAGACATCAGTCGAGATGCCACCTTTATGAAGTGGGATAATATAAGATTTTTTCCATAGTGAGGGTACATAGGATTCAGATATTAATCTACTGATATGAATAGAAATTGGGTATGCTATGGCATCGGTAGCTATCTTTAGGTATTTAAGTGTGAGGTATCAGCTGCACTACATCAAGGTTTGTGTTTAAATATATTTTTTATTATTGATGTGGAGATAGGTCTAAAATGGAATTTACTAGCAATGGATATAGAGGGTGAATTAGACTCAGGTGAAGATGATGGGGGGTCAATAAAGGTAGTGATAATGTGTATGGTGTATGGAGAATTTTGGTTTTGGGTTAACCTGTTTGCTGAATTACTAAGATTGGATGTTAGTGAAGGAGAGGTAGAAACACTTGATGGGGGTGAAGAGTTTTTAGTTAGGGAGGTAATGTTTTAAATGAAGAAGGTGCAGATCAATGTGTCTGTGTGTACCTTTAAGAAGCTATCCAAGGGCTTGCACAAGTGTATAAATACTGAGCATGTGCAAGCTATACTGGCATTTTGTAGTAAGCTGTTGAGATGTAAGCATGCATGTATGCAAGATCTGTCTGTTACCTAGTTTATTTGTATTTTATGATGCTGCTATCTGTCCTGATGTATTCCTATGTATTAAGGCTTCTAAACAAAGTAACCTGCCTGCTTGTCATCTATGTTAGAGAGAGATGAGTGACATGGTGTCAGAAGCAGCATGTCTAAAGGGGATGAAGTTAGAAGTGGCATGGCTAAAATGACTGAAGGCACTTGCTTGGAACTGGAGGTATATGTAAGAGTGAATCATCCCTAAAATGTGCATACTTCGCAAAACAGGTCAGAAACGAATTTCAGGTGTTAAAACTTGCTCAACACAATTTCTTTTTTGTAAAATATGAAATGAGGCATACAGAACATTTTAAATGTGTTTGCATAAACTGGTATACCATATTGAGAAAAATATTTGAATTACTGTGGAAAATGTTTTAAATAAATTCCAAATTGCATAAAACATATAAAATAAAGGGAAATTACCGCATTTTTGCAAAGTGTGTATTTTTGTATTAAGATATCCAAGTTATCAGAAGTGTATAAAGAGTTTGCATGCTTGTGCAGTGTTACAGTAAAGCTATTTCACAAAAGTACAGCCATTACAGGGCATATTTCACAGAATATAACCATTACAGAGTATATTTCGCAAGTACAGTATTTTGAAGAGTTTATTGTGCATTTGAATGATATTACAAGTTCATAGAACAGTTTGTTTTTACATAATTACAAGGGCCATATTTTCAGTGTGTTTGTGTATACTTTGTGGGCATGGTAGATGGATTTCGAAAACCCAGTGCAGTTGTTTGGCAGTAATATTTCTGAGAACTGGAGAGTGTTTGAGCAAGAGTATGACATTTTCATACAGGCAGCATTTTCTGATAATGATGACCATACAAAGGCATTTATTTTAACTAATTTAGCTGGGTTAAAAGCCATAGAGAGGGAATGTTCATTTGTGTATGCACCTGCTATCTATATCGGAGAGGGGGAAAATCATCATATTGTTGTACAGGCTGTCAAGGGAGGGCCCTGAGTGCTTAAAACATAAATTTAGAGAAATGTGTAACCCCCAGACAAATGTTGCAATGGAAAGGCACTTATTTTATGCACGGGATCAAAAGCCTAGTAAAACATTTGCAGTATATATAACTGACTTGAGAAATAAAGCTAAAATGTGCAGATCTGGCAATTTAAGGGATAAGCTGATAAAGGACAAAATTGTGTATGGTATTAAAGATGATGCTGTGAGAAAGATTTTGCTTTTCAACAGTGATTTAACTTTGAATAAGGCCATTGAGATTTGTCAGATATACGAGCACACAGAAAAACACACAAATATGCTTACAAATGAGAATAGCTCTAGAAGGCACAGCGACAAAGCTCATGTTGATAGTATGCAGCGCATAGTTAAAAGAAACAGGCCCAAGCATATGGCAGCAACTGTAGCCCCTGCAGCACTCATTGGTAAACCCCAGAGCTTTCTAGCAAGTTCCAGAGTTCGCACAGTCTCACTGAAACATAAGAGTGAGTCAACAAACTCAAAGCATGGGCCCCAATCTAGTTTCATTGCCAGCTGTCATAATTGTGGTGGAAGTCATGTATCTAAAAGGGAAAAATGTTTAGCTTTTGGTCAACAATGCCACAAATGCAATAAACAGAATAATTTCAAAAGGTTTTGTAAATCAAAAGGCCCACATTCTTTTATTAAAAATGAACATTTTAAAAAAGGAGTTGATCAATTGGAGAACTGCATCCCTACTCTTTATGTTGATGGTGTGTCAGTGCTTCATGAAACAGTTAATGCAGCAGATTTAAGGGTAAATAATGAGGTATTTTGCACTGTTTGTATAAATGGCAAACCCAGAGATCTCAAAGATGATGCCGGTTTCTATGCAATGTTATGTCAGCAAAAATATTTGCTAGAGTGTGTCATGGTGAAAGGCTTGATTTCACAAGGTGTAAGAAGCTTGTTGTTTATGGAGGTGAAGAAATTCAAACTGAGGACTCAGTGGTGCTTTCATGTTAATCTGCTGGGAGATGCTATGACTTGTTATTTTATGTGGTCAAGAGGCACGTTCAGTCATTATTAGAGCTCAGAGACAGTTTGAAAATGGGACTGCTTTCATTTAATAAGGAAGTCCCTCATGTTAGCTTAAAAGACCACTACTATAATTTTGCCCAGTACATTTTCTCCACCTATGCTGATCTTTTCGAAGACAAACTAGACAAACTTCCAGTTGTGTACTCTATGAAGTTAGACCCAGAGGTCAGTCCAGGGATCAGGTCAGCACGAAAAGTTCTAGTAGCCTTGCAGGACAGAGTCAAAGCTGAGTTAGATAAAATGGTGTGACAAGGTGTGATTTGTCCAGTTGAAACTCCAACTGAGTGGGTATCTTCCATGGTGGTAGCTCACAAGTAAAGCTCAGATGACATCAGAATATGTATTGACCCATGAGATTTGTACAAAGCATTAAAAAGACCTCATCATCCAATGTGCACAGTCAAAGGTGTCGCAGCCTTGATGCCAAATGCCACTATTTTTTCTGTCTTAGATGCAAAGAGTTCATTTTGGCAAATTCAGCTTGGCAAAAAATCATCATTGAAGAAAGTAACAACAAAATTCGAACCACCATGCTATAAAATACCAGTTATTAATTAAAGACACTCAATGTAAGCACTTTCGGGTGAAGTACCCTTCATCAGACAATTCACAAATAAACTGAATCATATTTAAAACACAAAGTAGCCAATCACAGTCAATATCGGGCCCTCCTCATCTTGAGGGCAGGTTTAATGGGAATAATGATAAAATAAATGTAGCCTATCAGCAATCTACTAACAAAAGATGAACTAAGGCTAAACCTTGATTTTCTGGTGATATAACTGATTACCAGAATAATACAGGGAGTTTGAAACAACTTTTATGAGTAACTTTGAAGTATAGCAACAATATAGGAGGTATCTATGATATCATCAGGAAAAACTGGAGTATTTATTTACCAGTACAGTATTACGACCAGACCCCTCAAAGCAAACAGCCATGCTCAAGATGTCAGCTCCAGACAATGTTCAAGCTCTATACATTTTCTTGGCATGGACAACTACCTAGGCAAGTTCATTCCAGACTTAAGCAACTATCAGCACCACTCAGATAGCTGGCACGTAAAGATGTATCAACACCAAAGAGCATTTGATGTCCTGAAACAGAGAATTGCAAGTTCTCCAACTCCCAGATACTATGATGTTCACAACCCAGTTACACTTTCGTGTGATGCTTCAAAATTTGGTCTTGGTGCAGTCACTCTACAAGAGGATCAACCTGTTGCCTATGCATTGACAACTCTTACCCAAACTGAGATGCAGTATGCCCAGATCAAGATAGAGCTTTTGGCAATTGTGTGTTCCATGATTATGTTTATGGCAGACCTTTCCAGATCTAAACAGACTACCACCCTTTAGTCACTATCTTGCGAAAACTTATGCATTCAGCTCTAGCCCAATTGCAATGTATGATACTGAGAATGCAAAAGTATATCTTCAGTCTTGTCTACAAGAAAGGCAAAGTTCTTTATCTTGCTGACACATTATCCAGATTACCCAGAAACACCACAGAACATGAGAATGAGAACCTTGATTTTGAAGTAATGGATGTGAGAAATTTTTCTTCCACACATCTTGATGAGCTGAGAGATGACACAGCCACAGATTCAGTATTACAAAGGCTCCATCACTTTATCAATCAAAGATGGCTGCCAAAGCAATCCAGTTTACCTCAAGAAGTGCAACCTTATTTTCCATACAGAGATGAGATTTTGGCTGACAAATGTATCATTATGAAAGATGTGAAAGTAATTGTTCCAAAGTCCTTGCAACAAAAGTACATTACTAACTTGCATCATGGTCACCCAGGAGTCGATTCTACCAAAAGAAGGAAAGAGGACTACTATTTCGGCCTTCTATGTTACAAAACATTGAGAAACCACTTTCATCTTGTTCAATGTGTAATAGTACAAAGCCACATCAACAGAAGGAACCACTTCAGCAAAACCAGATTCTAGAACTACCTTGGTCAACAGTAGCCACTGACATTTTCTAGTGGAGCGGTCAACATTATTTGGTATTAGTAGACTCTTACTCCAATTGGATCAGGATTGACTTACTTCCTAACTTAGCATCCAGTACCGTCATTATTAAGATAAAGCATCATTTTGCAGTACATGGTAGTCTGCACAAAGTTATTTCTGACTATGGCACGCAGTTTACAAGCCAACAGTTCAAAAGATTTGCTGAAGAATGGGACTTTACTCATGTCACAAGCATCCCTGAGTACCCGCAGTCAAATGGTTTGGCAGAACGTGCAGTTCAAAATGCAAAACAGTTACTAGAGAAATCAAAATGAGATAATAGTGATGTTTTCCTGAATCTCTTGAATCTCAGAAATGTTCCTCGTGATAAACATCTCGGTTCACAGGCTCAGAGACTTCTGTCGAGACAAACCAGAACCATATTACCAATCAGTAGTCAATTGCTGGTTCCATATGTCAAGGACAACAGTCTGTTGAAGAAATGTTTAACCCAGAAGTCCTACTATTATAAAACCAGCAAACCGCTCAATCCATTATGAAGAGAAGTGGTAAGGATGCAAACGTCCAAAGGTTATGATGGTATTGGTGTCATGAAGAACATTTGCCCAGAGCCAAGATCATACATTGTCGAATCACAAGGAGCAGTCTTTAAGCGGAATCAGAAACATTTAAGACTGGGGTCTGAGCCTATACTACAGCACATAGCCTGTGAGAAAGATTCCCACTCACTGAAACTGTTCCTGGGTAGGCAGAGGTGATGGATATTATTCCAATTCTGGTTGTCTGTATTCAAGATACTGCAAAAACTTCTGGATCTGCAGAAATCAGAACAGAAAGGGAAAGAAAAAAGAGAGAGCCAGAAAGACAGATGTATACAACAAAAAGACTCATCAGTGTCAAAACAAAAATGCCTTTAATTCAATGAGGCAAACATCAAAGCAGTAGCATTTTTATTCAGGAATGTTAAACTGTCGATAACTAATTAATTAATTAATTAATTAATTAATTAATTGCAATTAATAACTCCATCAGTAAAAAGTGGCAAGTAATGGTTCAAGTTCAGATCTGTTTTCACTTCAAAGTTATTCTTTGCAATTCTGCATTTCTTTTATCCCGAGCAAATAACTGTATGGATTTCTCTAATTAAATTGTATAAGCTTTATATAATTTCACAGCTTAATAGTGACAAGAACTGATTTATGTTCAAGTCCGTTAGTATTACAAAGAGATTCATCATTGTAATACTCTATTTCCTTTGATATGACTGAATAATTATTTGAATTTCTATGATACAATTTCACAAACCTAAATCTATATTACTGTAGATGTTAAGTATGCATCATTTCAGCCTGCAATTTGTGGTACATGATTATTCAATTTCATCTTATTTGTATTTTATTTCTAGGTTTTTATTTCCTTCTTGATGGTAGACCATACTTGTGGGATCATGAAACCAACAAGTCCTATCTTCTGATATCTTTCACAGTTGTCATTCACCTCCTCATCAGCTATGAAAGTATGTGAAATTAAGAGAAAAAAAGAAATGGTTACTGAACATGAATGGGTATGCAGTATGCTTTAAATGACTATAATATCTAATATTTCTGAGATGTTTCCCCACATAACTTCAGTTAGATAACCACACACTGTATCCTGCATTTTACCCTGTCCCTCAAAACTTGAAATGTCTGTCTGCCTGGGATGACATGTTGGACAAGCCACGCTGCTTCGCAAGGGATGGCTTACACCTGTCACCACTGGGCTTCCGGATATTGGCTAAGGTTCTTGCCACCCCCATAGTGCCTTTTTTAGACAAGGCTCAAAAGACAAACCCACCTCCTTAGAAAACAAAAATGGAAAAAAACTAAGGGTAATGCTGCTCAATGCCAGAAGTCTAAATCTCAAGATGCAGGCACTTGATGCATTCCTCAGCATGGAGAACATCGACATCTGTGCAGTAACTGAAACCTGGTTCAAGGCTCCTGAGAGCACCCCAGCACTACCAGGCTATACCTCTTATCATGCTTTTCGGCCCCAAAACCCGGGCCAAACCACAAAGGGAGGGGGAGTGTCCATATTCATCAAGGACACCCACACCTCCAGGTTAGTAGCAACACATGAAGCATCAGAGACCATACAGGTGCAACTAACCATAGGCAAAACTGCTATACAACTGGTAGCATGTTACAGACCACCCTCCCAATCTCAAGAACCCCACTCAGCCTTCCTGAAGACATTGGAGGATATGAATGTATTGCAAAATACCATCATACTGGGAAACTTCAACTACCCAAACATAGATTGGATACATTATTCTAGCCCTAATAACCTAGCCCAAAGGTTCCTGGAATTCATAAATTCAAATGCACAGGAACAACTAGTCACCTCTCCCACTAGGGAAGATAATATACTAGACCTGATCATCACAAACATGGGGACAAAATGCTCCACACTGGAAGTATACCCCTCACTAGTGAGATCTGACCACAAACTAATCACCCTGGATATACATATCCCACCTCCACCCCCAGCACAAAAGACCACAGTGAAAAACTTCTCAAAAGCAGACTTCACTCTTCTTAAGACTGAGATGGTATCCTTTAAGCCCACTGTGCCAGTGGATACCACGTCCCACAATGCCGAATCCTTCACAAAAGCTTTCTATGGACATCTCCAAGAATGCATGGATCATGCAATCCCAAATAAATCCAAGTCCCTCTCCACCAAAGGCAAGCGTCCTGTCTGGTGGACCTCAGCCATTAACAAATTGTATAACAAAAGAAGGAAGCTACTGCACGTCAGAGCAAAATCCCATGAAGGGAAGACATCTCTGTTCAACATTAGCAGAAAACTACGTTCTCTCATAAAAACATCCAAGGCCAACTTTGAGAGAAAAATCGCTAAGGACACTAAAGATAACCACAAAGCCTTCTTCAGCTATGTTAGAAACCTGGCGGAAACCCTCAGATATGCTCAGAGTTGGTTCACAACAACAAAAAATACACTGAACCCACAGATATTGCCAACATTCTGGCTGACAGGTTCAGTGCAAATTTCTCCCCTCCCTCACCCCCAAAAGAAGAAATACTTATCCCAGCTGAATGTAATCTCCCTGTCATCTCAGATGTCCAAGTGAGAACCGCCCTAAACAAAGCTAAAAACACAGCATCAATGGGACTTGACGGTATCCCGGGTTGCGTGTTATGTGAACTCCAAGAGGAGCTAAACCCATACATAAAAATGCTATTTAACCTTAGCCTTACTTCGGGATATGTACCTGAACACTGGTGTACAGCAACAGTGGTCCCACTCCACAAAGTGGGTGCCTCTATAGACCCTGGAAACTACCGCCCCATAAGCTTAACCAGCCTGGTCTGCAAAGGTATGGAAAGAATCATTATGGAACTCATAAACAGAGACATAGGGGACCTACAGACACTTGATCCCACCCAGTTCGGCTTTGTAAAGGGCAGATCCTGCCTTTTGAACCTGGTTGACTTTTTCGAAACAGTCACTAGAGCCATTGATGAGGGCAAAGCAGTCCATACAGCCTACCTGGACTTGGCTAAGGCCTTCGACCCAATACCCCACTCAGGCATCATAGATAAGCTCAACAGCTTAAGCGTAAACCCTTATGTCACTAGATGGGTTGCAAACTGGCTAAAGGACAGAACCCATAAAGTTAAAATTGCTGGAGCAATGTCAGACTCAAAGCCAGTGACAAGTGGTGTCCCACAGGGATCTGTCCTGGGACCCCTCTTGTTCAGCATTTATTTCTCAGATGTTAAAGCAAACATGGGAGGGCTGTGGCTGACAAAGTTCGCAGATGACTGCAAACTAGGCGCCATAGTCGCTTCACCAGCGGACACATACATCCTACAAAAAGGCCTCACAGAAACGGACAACTGGTGCCGGAGTCACGGCCTTAAACTAAATGCCAAAAATGTATAGTCATCCCCTTTGGGAAAAACAAAGTACCCACAAATTATCACATAGACAGCAACCCACTGAGTATAGAAAAAGTAATCAGAGACCTAGGGACCCAAGTCGACAGCGACCTCTCATCTGACACCCACGTTGCCAAAGTGGTTAGAAAAACATTCTACCTTGCACACCTCATCATGAAGGGATTCACATCCAGATCCAAGGATGTCATTGTACCCCTATACTCCTCCCTCATCAGACCCATGATTGAGTACAATGCCCCATTTGGTATGTACCTCACCCGACATTTGCAACAGCTGGAGAGACCACAAAAGTACCTCACCAAGAGGATCAAGGGTCTCCAACATATGTCTTATTCTGCCAGACTAAAGAAACTTCAGCTATATTCAGTAGCATACCGCCTGCTCAGAGGTGATCTCTGCCTGACGTACAAGGCCATGTCCAATCAGGATCTGATGGACATGCTCCACCTCAAAAATCCAAATCCATCAGGACCACGAGAGCTAAAGACTTAAACCTTGGCACAAGTATGAATAGGACATGCTGGAGGGATAGATTCATAACCCAGAGGCTTCCCATGCTTTGGAACAAGATCCCAGTTCATATTAGGCAGAGTCCCTCACTGACTCTCTTCAAGAGAAATCTTGATGAGTGGATGGGAGATCGTAAGTTTACCCCAGGGGTCACATCTGTGTCACTGCTAGACAGGGGCACAGTAAACTAATTCTATTATATAAGGGGACTTTCATTGTGTCACTACTAGACAGAGGCACAGTATTTTAAATTTATTCTGTACATTTTTTGTACTATTTCATGGGGTGGCAAAAGCCACATCACTATGGCTAGGCTTACAAATGCCCCAGGGCAGATAGCCTAGTACTATACTATGAAACTATGAAACTATGAAACATGCAGTTCTGTAAATGTAAGCATTCGTCTGCAACATGAACCATAATAATTGTTGCATTTAAATTCTGGATATAAAGTAAGGAAGGTATCCATCCTACAAATACAAATTATTATGTATATCTATAGTGTAGTGATGGAATGCTTTACATCAAAGCAAAGGAGTCAAAACAAGTATTACTTAACTTCTGTAATTGATACATTCAGGGGCACCAAATACCTTTGCTGCAGGGTGGTGACTGAGTTGCTGATCTACTTATTGCTGGATATTTTCTCTAAGGCAACTGTGATGTCCAGTTAATATCCCACCAAACTGCCACCAATATGCGATGTCCCCTTACTATCCTGGGTCAGTAACTAAGGAACTTTAATCCTCACTGCTGACTGCAATGTGAGATCGTCACTTAAGCAGGAGTAATATTTCATAATTACCCCAAAGAACTCAAAAGGAACATGCTCTCTAAACCTGGGACTGCACTGTATACTTCTGTCCACCCCTAATGTAATTCCTTATCACATACTCCAGTGTAGTGTGTCCCAATATAAGACCTCTGATACACTCACACTTAAATAAATTGAATCTCACATATTTAAACACTTCTGGGAAAGCCTGACACAGATTTCCAACTGTATCACTTCCCCAAGTTATATGGTAAAACACTACCACCAACCAGAGTGTCTACATGCCCTTTTAAAGGGGAGTCCAATTATTAAAATTAGGTATAAACACAAATGGTAGCAAATGACCTAAAGCAACCAGGCTTTCAGAATGGCCTGGGAATTATCAAAACAAGTATAAGTACTCTCAAATCATTAAAGAATACACTAATTGATTAACCACAATGTAAGATAATAAAAATATTTAACAATGAGCAAAATTATTAAAAATATAAAACAGTAATTTCAATAAACAACCAGAATTCAATCACCAGAAGAATGAAATTAATAATGAAGGACAGAAATCCAACGTTTAAAAAATTCTGACTAATCTAGGTATAATTTCATATCTAACTGAAGAACACTGTTCCAGATCTAAACTAAATATTGCAACAGAGCAAATGTAGACTTACAGTTCTTGGTGAGTCCTTTTGGTATCCACTGCTCAGTACAGCTGTAAACTGTGAACAAAAGTCAGCTGTGCACTCAATTGCACACAACTGAACAACTATAACTGTTTAAACTGTCATCAGCAGGCTCTTTTACAAGCTAGGTTAACTGTTTCAACAATTCCAGTTCTTATTTCCATTTCACTTTTTGAAAATTAACAAACAGCTGTTTATTAAAGTCCTTCTTGTCTTTGAACCAAGAAATATATCATTGACCTGGACCAGTAGCAGTGCAGTTTGCATTAATGCAACCTAATGGACAAAATGTAATTCAATAACTTTGTCCCCTTCCCCCATGAGGTGTGTGAATATGTAATTTGCAGAATTTGAGAAAAGTTCTGTAAATCACCAATGCAATATCTATACCATGCCATGTCTTACAAAAAGGTGCTGCAGTGCCCTTGTTAGTGTAACATATAAGCACTACATGTTATAATACGTTCCAGATTAAATCTTTCAAGAGACAAAATAAATTATGATGATGCTGGCCTTGCTTTTTTCTTTTTTGTTTTACAAAATAAATTATGACCATGGTAACCCAACACAACTAATGGTATCAACAGCATGTTGAAGTAGCATTAAATGTCTGTTACTGACGTGTAATTTGTATCACAATACAAGCAAAATTGTTTAATTTGTAATAAAAATGAAAAGCAACTCAGCAATAGTTCAAAATGTATGGGATACTCACCCTTCCAAAGTCTTCCAACAGTTGTGCCCATGAGGCAGTTTAACACACTTAATATAATTGCACTTTTTCTAAGCTCTGAAGAATTAAAATATATGCATGCACACACACACACACACACACACACACACACACACACACACACACACACGCACACACACGCACACACACACACACACACACACACACACACACACGCACACACACACACACACACACACACACACACACACACACACACACACACACACACACACACACACACACACACATCCTAATAAAGTAGTTGAATATAAATGAAAAAGAGACTGTAGAACTCTAGCTGCCTTTCTTATATCTTTGCAATCCACAGGGCTATCTGGTGCACCTTCTGCCTCTGCAGAACATTGTAGTTACAGGGACACCACTGTTTAGAGCGGGGAATACCCAACAATGAGGCAAATGATCCATCCGCTCCAGGCAGGTATCAGTTTTTTCTAGATGCCACCAACAGCAGCAATGCCCTACAACTTTTGCAGGCATGATGCCTGCAACAGGTGAAGTAGACTTTTGGTCTATTTCCCAGATTAAACTAGGTCATTTCCCTCGGCTTTAACAGATGACATGTTTCCTATGCCAGGTTCAAATGGGAAGTAAAGTATGAAACTGAGAATGCCAGGATGTGAACCACACCTACTAGGGTGTGACATAACTCTGCTTGGCCCCTTATACCCTATGTAGGTACTCCTGAGCACAGAATAGCATATGCATTCCTAGACTACTTCCACATGAATTTGTATCACAGCATTAGGCTGAATCTTTCACAGTGCATAGGTACATACATGTGTACTTTGTGGTTCATTCCAAGCAGTAGAAACTCAGCTACAGTAATAAAAGGACTTGCACATATGGGCTTTTTTATGATTCATGGAGCTAAATGTGGCAATCCTAAACTGCAAAAACACTACCTTAAACTGACACAGACTTTCATCAGTCACATTGCAGCCATTTTGATAGCCCCTGGGCTCTGTGTTTACATGAAGATGAACAGAAAGCCTAAAGGAAATAAAAAGCTTTATAAAAGGTGTGAAAACTGTGCCCTGGCCCAGCAATCAAGGAGCCTCAATCCTCTCCACTAACACCAGGGAGGTTGTCTCCTAGAAGAGGAAAGGATAACTAATACACACAGTAAAGTACAATTTCCCTTAAGTACACACAGAGATCACAGTCAAGTCTGGAGCTGGTTGCTCCCTTGCTCTCCAGGTCCCCAATAAGACTCCCCACTGGCACAGCTGTAGGGTCCAGGTCTCAGCCTAATTGGGCAAGCTAGAACCTCCAGTACCCTCTCTGTCCAACCGGTGCTTTGTGTCCCTGCCAAGTAGCTGACACAACACACACACACATTGAGATAAGTATTTATACAACTTCACAGACACTCCTGGGAAAGGCTGACAGATTCTCCAGCTGTGCCCCTTTACCCAGACTATACGGTAATAATTACTGCCACCACCCAGTTAATAATATCAGCTACTAAAAGGCCCTTAAAAGGGTTTCCAATTATTACTATGCAATATTAATATCCAATGGTAATGTGACTATTCAGTCTAAGGCTTATTGGAAAGGCTTAGACAGTAAACTCTATAAATATATAATGTACTCTAAAGCATAATTTATCTCTACACAAACCAGCCACATGTAGAGGGTTTTAAAAATATTTAATAATAAATAATTAAAACACAAAACAAAACTACTACACCACAGAGATATCTAAGAGTTCACAGATCACACAGAAACTTAAAATAATACAGTAGGACAGGTCTGATTTCAAAGAAAATACCTAATTAATCTTTACTTTAACTATTCCTACAAGAACTCACAGTGCTAAAACTTACATGTGAGCACAAGGCAGAGTACTGATAAGTTAAATGTCCAGATCAAAATGCTCCTTTGTCTCTCTCTGAGACATAGTTTATAAAACATCACTAACAAACATGTCTCTGGGTCCTCCCCAGATTACATCATATTGACACTTAGGTTTTCCCAGTATTCATATTGCATCATCCTGACACCTGCTCTGAGTTTCCAGACTAATAGAAACTCAATTTACATTATTTAGCAAGCTGACACCTGCACAGGAGAATACAACACTAAAAGGCATTTCACATATACACTCTAGCAAATAGTCCTTAGTTAACACAATAAACAGAATGTCTTCAGTCAGCCTGACCAGAACCAACTTTAAAGATCAAAGAATGTCATACAATCATTTCAATTTCAAAAGACACATTTGAAAGGCTTGATTGGTGTTTCTTTACAGCAAGGGGGCAATGTTGTAACAATCTTGAAGTTCACATTTTACAGTGTTTTTCTTTCATTTAAAACACATGCCTGTATTTTACATTTATTTATACAAATGATAAAGTTATGTATTAAATTCTATTTGATTAGGCTGGCAGCCTTTGTCCATCTCTCCTCAGTAATCGCATATCTTCCCCCCGGGGAACTCAAGCAAGTTTTTCAAGTGCCCCTTGAGAAACATCACTTGAGAGTTTCAGGTCTATCTGGGTGTACCTCACTCCATTCCCAGTCTTGAGAGCCCATCTGCATTGGCATTGCTACTCCCACTGCGGTGCTGCACTGACATATCATATGCTAGCAACCCCAGACTCCATCTTAGCAACTTGGCATTTTGCTGACTGGCTCTACTTAACCATTTTAAAGGGTTGCGATCTGTCATCACAGTGAATTTTCTTCCATACAGATAAGGCTGAAGTTTCTGTACTGCCCACACTATGGCTAGACATTCCTTTTCTACCACTCCATAGCATTCCTCCCTGGGTTGGAGCCTATGACTGAGGTAAACCACTGGGTGCTCTTCTCCCTCTCAAGAAATTTGGCTAAGTACAGCCCCCACCCCATAGTTTGAAACATCCACCTGCACAACAAAGTCTTTGCTGTAGTCTGGACTGGCTAACACAGGGGGTTCTCCCAAAGCTTTCTTAAGCTTCTGAAATGCCTGCTCACATGCTGTGGTCCACACTACCTTATCTGGCCTGTTCTTCCTTGTCAGGTCTGTGAGGGGAGCAGCTATGGTACTATAATTGGGAACAAACTTTCTGTAGTACCCTGCTGTCCCTAAGAATGCCCTCACCTGCGTTTTGGTAACAGATGCAAGCCATGCCTGAATAGCTTCCACTTTGGTAGGTTCTGGCCTTATCTTACCACTCCCCACTCTATGTCCTAGGTAGGAGACCTCTGCCATACCCACCTGACATTTGCTCAGCTTAATGGTCAACCCTGCCCTCTGTAGTCTGCCCAGCACCTCCCTGACATGCTGAAGGTGCTCTTGCTAAGAATGGCTGCAGATAGCAATATCATCCATGTAAGCAAGGGAAAACCCTCCTTCTCCTGTTAAGATATGATGTACCAGCCTCTAGAAAGTCGCTGGGGCATTCTTCATCCCAAAGGGCATCTTTGTGAACTCATACAAGCCAAAAGGAGTCACAAAGGCTGATCTTCTCTCTAGCACTGGGAGTCAAGGGCACCTGCAAGAAACCATTGGTAAGATCAATGGTTTTAAGATACTTAGCCCCACCCAGCTGCTCTAGGGCCTCATCTGTCCTAGGCATGGGGTAAGCATCTGATTCTGTGTGACTATTTAATTTCCTGTAATTCACACAGAACCTGGTGCTGCCATCCTTCATTGGCACCAATACCACTGGTGAGGCCCAGGGACTGTTGGACTCTTGAATCACCCCTAGTTCCAACACCTTCTGTACCTCTTCCCTCAGAATCTGTTTGACTCTCTCAGGCACCCTATAAGGGGCCTGCCTGATAGACCTTTGGGGTCCTGTATCCACCTGGTGCTGCACTAGGTAGGTGCTCCCTGGTTTCCCGGTGAACATGCCTCCAAACTCCTGCAACACTGCTTGGATTTCTCGAACCTGGGTAGGAGATAGCTGCTCAGACATTTCTACCCCTTCCACCAAGGTGTCAGCCCGAGCCTCACTGAGGAGATCAGTCCCCAGATCTCCCTCAGACTCCTCCTGCAATCCACTGCAAATGTTCAGCACAAGGGCCTCCCTATCATGGTAAGGTTTCATCAGTTAGCATGGTACAATTTGTGCCCCTGCCATCTGCCTAGCACTTCCACCATGTAGTTAACATCACTTACCTTTCTTACCACCTTGTAGGGTCCCTCCCAAGCTGCTTGCAACGTGTGTCTGACAGGAATGAGAACCATCACCTGCTGCCCTACAGCATATGCTCTAGCTTGAGCATTCCTGTCATACCACACCTTTTTCTGTTGTTGGGCTTCTGCCAGGTTCTCCTGGGCCAAGCCCATGAGTTCCCTGAGCCTTGTCCTGATGTTCAGGACATATGCCACAACAGAATCCTTGTGAGACTTACACTCACCTTCCCACTCATCTCAAATTAAATCTAGAGGTCCCCTCACCCTATGCCCATACAGCAACTCAAAGGGTGAAAAACCTGTGGATTCCTGGGGAACTGCTCTGTAAGCAAACAACATATGGGGCAAATATTTGCCCCATTTCCTCTTAAACTGATCTGCAAATGCCTGTAGCATGGACTTGATTGTAGAGTTTAACCTCTCAACAAGACCGTTAGACTGGAGATGGTAGGGGATGGTCTTTATGTGTTTCACCCCACAGGACTTCGACAAGCCATCAGGTCTAACATAAAACTGTCACCTCTATCAGACAGTATTTCCTTTGGGAAACCTACCCTGCTGAACATCTCTAGCAAAGCATTTGCCTCCTTCTCGGCCTCAATGGAGGACAAAGCCACTGCCTCAGGATATTGTGTAGCATAATCTACAATCACTAGGATATACCTTTTCCCTGTGGAACTTGGGGTACTCAGAGGACCCACAATATCCATATCTACCCCTCTGAAATGGCTTCTCAATCACAGGCAAAGGCATCAAAGGAGCTCTCACCCTGTCTCCTGCCTTGCCTACCTTTTGGCGCTGCTCACACGTCCTGCAGTACCCTGTTACATCTCTGGAAATTCCAGGCCAACAGAAGTTTTGCATAATATGCCTCTTTGTATGTTTTATGCCCATATGACCTGTAAAGGGAATATCATGGGCTATGGCTAGAAGCACCAGATGGTAAGCTCTAGGCACTACTAACTGCTGTACTCTCTCACCTTCTAGCCCTCCCTCAGGGGTCCACTCTTTGTACAGTAACCCTTTGTTCCAGAATACAGATTGCCCCTTCTCTTGAGAATCAGGTGCCTCCCTAGCTACCTGCCTCAGGTCTTGTAATGTAGTGTCTGAGAGCTGAGCCTGTCTCAAGTCTCTCCTTGTAACCCTTCCTAGCTCCCCTTCCACAGGAAGTCTGGCATCCTCTGACGGCGGTGCCTCACTGTCGGCCTGGGTACTACTACTCACCTCTACCTTTGCAGTTACCCTGTCCAAGGGAACATCAGTACCCATAAGCAGCTGTGGCTCACATTCAGTCTCACTGCTACAGCGTAGCTCACTCCCTGAAGTAACCACCTCAGCAGTCCTGGCTGCAAGTATACAGTCTGTCTGGGTCTCGCCCAGGCTACCAGACCCACATGCTTGTCTCCTAGCCTCACTGCATGTAACTGCATTAGTACATAGTACTGCCTCATCCAAATCCTTCCCTCTCAGGACATCTGCAGGATGGTAGTTCCATACCCCTGTTGTCTCAAGACAACCCACTGTTGGCATTTTGTCTTTCCCATGTACTGGCTCCCTCACCTTTGCTTCCCCACCTTGCCTCCTTGGACACCTGTATATCACATGGCCCCACTGGTTGCATTCAAAACATTTAACCCTAGCTCCTAGACGTGTACCTGGACTAGTGGCTTCCCCTGCTACTGGTGGATTCTGTTAGGGCAGTCTGTGCTGCCCACCATGGATTCCTTTAGTCCGATGAGCAGTACTGGGGGTCCCTTTCCTGTGCAGGGCTGCCCTGCTTGCTAGGTATAGGTCCCCCTTCTTCCCCAACTCCTCTGAAATAGCACACTGGTTATCAGCTAACCAGATCCTCATGTCCTCAGGCAAAGTGCTAAGGGCTTGTTCCCTTACCAAAAGTCTGCCAGCCCTTCAAAAGTGCTGATCTGACATCCACTCACCCAGCCATGAAAATAAGTTCCCAGTTCAACAACATATTCACATACATTTTCATCTGCCTTGCGTCTATGCTCACAAAACTTTTTCCTATACATTTCAGGTGTTAGCTTAAAGCATTCTAACAAATGTCTTTTTACAGCAGTATAGTCAAAACCGTCAGTGTCATGCATTTTGGAGTAAGGGGGTCAGGTACTGTACCCAGAGCCTTTGGTCAACTTCATACTGTTTACATACCCGCTCAAACATATGAATGAAGCTTTCAAAATTATCCCCCTCTTTAAACTTTGGAAGAAATTTACTGACCTTTTGTTCATAGGTAGGTTCATAGGTAGGTACTAGGCTATCGGCCCAAGGGCCTATGTAAGCCTAGCCAACAAGGTTCCCTGGCTTACGCCACCCAAGATAGTTATTTTCCTGTGCCACTGTCAAGCAGAGACACAGAAGTGATCCCCGGGGTGTATTTCCTATTTCCCATCCACTCATCAAGATTTTTCTTGAACAGTGCTAATGAAGAACTTTGCTTGACATATAGGTTCATAGGTAGATAATAGGCTATCGGCCCAAGGGTGCTTCTGGGGTCCGGTTACTCCCTTCCCCATTACCTCCATGACTCTGGCGAAGAGTCAGCATTTCCCTCTCATGCCTCCTCTGCTGTTCATTTTCTTCAGCTTCTAGGCTCCTCATTCTCTCGGCTGCTTCTAGTTCCATACACCTGGCCTCCAACTCAAGTCTCTTTAGCTCCAGCTGGATTTTTAAGTCCACTGCAGAAAGGTTAAGCTATCCATTCTCCGAGGATATTGTATCTCCACTATCAGTCTGATTGTTTTCCAGGCTGCTGTTTTCTGATGCAGCTGTGACCAAGGCTGCAGTCAGGTCTGCTTTAGTCAGGTTTCCATGCAACAGTCCGCTAGCATGGCACAGCTGGCTCCTTGTCAGCTTTCCATACTCTTCTACTGACATGCTGCCTGCTCACCCTGGCTAACACTAAGCTAACAAAAGAAATAAAACAATTGTGATCTGAACTCTTGTTATACACTGCGTGGCTGTTTTAGAGCACAAAACACTTTTAGAGATCACTGTACATAAGCTACAGGAATTCACTCTACCTCACACCACTACAAGCCAATTAGTATGTGAAGTAGATCCTACCACTGCCACCACTTGTGACGACCATGCCCTGGCCCAGCAATCAAGGAGCCTCAATCCTCACCACTAACATCAGAGAGGTCGTCTCATAGAAGAGGAAAGGATAACTAATATACACAGTAAAGTACAATTTCCCTTAAGTGCACACAGAGATCACAGTCAGTCTGGGGCTAGCTGCTCCCTTGCTCACCAGGTCCACAATAAGACTCCCCACTGGCACAGCTATAGGGTCCAGGTCTCAACCTAACTGGGCAAGCTAGAACCTCCAGTACCCTCTCTGTCCAACCAGTGCTCCGTGTCCCTGCCAACTACCTGACACAACACACACACACACTTTGAGATAAGTATTTGTATCCAATTATTACTGTGCAATATTAATATCCAATGGTAATGTGATTATTCAGTCTAAGGCTTATTGGAAGGGCTTAGACAGTAAACTTTATAAATATATAATGTACCATTAAGCATAATTTATCTCTACACAAACCAGCCACAGGTAGAAGGTTTTTAAAATATTTAATAATAAATAATTAAAACACAAGACAAAACTACTACACCACAGAGATATCTAAGAGTTCACAGAACACACAGAAACTTAAAATACTACAGTAGGACAGGTCTGATTTCAAAGAAAAATACCTAATTAATCTTTACTAACTTTAACTATTCCTACAAGAACTCACAGTGCTAAAACTTACATGTGAGGACAAGTCAGAGTGCTGATAAGCTAGATGTCCAGATCAAAATGCTCCTTTGTCTCTCTCTGAGACATAGTTTATAAAACATCATTAACAAACATGTCTCTGGGTTCTCCCCAGATTACATCATGTTGACACTTAAGTTTTCCCAGTATTCATATTGCATCATCCTGACACCTGTTCTGAGTTCCCAGGTAATAGAAACTCCATTTACATTATTTAGCAAGCTAACACCTGCACAGGAAAATACAACACTAAAAGGCATTTCACATATACACTCTAGCAATTAGTCCTTAGTTAACACAATAGACAGAATGTCTTCAGCCAGCCTGACCGGAACCAACTTTAAAGATCAAAGAATGTCATAAAATCATTTCAATTTCAAAAGACACATTTGAAAGGCTTGACTTAGTTTTTCTTTACAGCAAGGGGGCAATATTGTAACAATCTTACAGTGTTTTTCATTTAAAACACACGCCTGTATTTTACATTTATTTATACAAATCATTATATTAAATTCTATTTGACTAGGCTGGCAGTCTTTGTCCATCCCTCCCCAATCGTCACAAAAGGCATAGTAAGTTAAATTATTTTACAAGTCAGTTATCAGTGCATTTCAGGGTGACATAATCAGGATTAGCCTCTGACTAACTAGTAAGGCAGACAATCTTAGAGTAGTACTGTACTTCAACCTGCAATCATTTGGGATGAGCAAAGTGTCATAGTCAATGCTGTGTTCTTTATCTTTATAAGTGCAAAGTGTGTTACTGCAGACAGAGGTCTCTAGCAATGGAAATGATAAGGACCAAAAATGCAGAATTCCTGACTGAAACTAAAGGTTTGAATAACTGAGAAATGACTTATCATTCAGTTCCACCACCCTTCCATGAAGGTGTCATAGATCTATATTTCACTTCTAACGTCTTACAGACAATACAGGATATATGCAGACAACAAAAGAATGGGAAGGAAATCATTGCACAAGAGGAAAGAAGTAAAACTCTTATGCACATAACTTATGCTTTACTTTGTTTTTGTTATTGTTCAATTCCACTCTGAAATGTTTTTCTATTGTTCAAGCCTTCTGTGAAATGCAAGCCACAGAACCAATTGCAGTCTGGCAGAGTAAGAATGGTTAATTATTTGCAAACCTGTATTTTCAGGGTAAAAAATATTGAAGAATCAGACAAAAGACACAGGAGGGACAACATCGGTCCTGAGGAAAACCACATCTTCATGAATGCATTTACAATGTCTGGAAACTGACTTTTTGGAAACAGTGCTAAGACAAGGAATTAAGTTGAAGCTGACATAAATGCTTTAAGGGCAAGAAACCATACCTTCTCACAGTGTAGGCCTTTAAAGCAAGGAATCACACTTCTCATAGTGTAGGAAAAGATTTAATTACTTGGAGGGATGTGCAAGGATAAAGGGTAAGCAGAATGCAATTGTGGGTAGCAGCACTGGTGGTGGGGCTTCTACTGTCCAAACTTTAACACTGGATAAGACGTATCTGCTGTCTATAAGGGGTGATGACTCTGATGCAATTGAGGATGGTGCAGGAATCATTTAAGGTGACATTGATATCAGTACTTTCAGACACATTCAACATCCATATACAGGCAGTGCTGAATGTTGGTGTTGTCTAATTTACTTGCCATGGTATTTTTGTACATATGACTCAAATGTTTTTTCTTGTTCTTTTTTTAATCAGGTACTTCATCATCATCATCAACTGTAGCACTACCCGTGCAGACACCCTCCCTGTTGCGTGGACTGCTATTTATACTATTAAACCACAACGGTATTATCCCTGAAAGCTAGTGGTTCCTGTTAGCTAGAGCACCAATCATCACATTAGGGCTGTCTCTGAATTCCAAAAGGTTTGTGTGCATGTTACAGTACTTTTATGAATTCCTCAAAATGTATTCTAAATAAATCTACATATGCACTAAGATAGGCCACTATCACTTTAGGAAAGGCTAAGGAATTACCAGCCAAATAACAGGCTAATCAAATCCAATGATGACTACTTAAGTACTGAGGACCTCCGAACTACTAGTCAAGTTACCCTGCTTTATATTTCTTTTCCTCAGCAATCACTTGTAGAGAATGCAGTTTATACTTGCCACTTCAGGTCTGCGACTGCATGTAACCATTTTTAAAGTTATTTAGGTTAATGTTATATTAAGAAACTGTTTTCTGCTTATGCTGTTCTATATCACTGACATGAGTTTTCATTCCATTCTGTAGTTGTTATTGCCACCGGGGGATGAATATGGAGATTGTGTAAGTCTTGCATTGATATAATTCAAATATGTTTACATTTTAAATGGTGATGCCTGCATAATCAGTGTTTTTATGTCTAGTATCAGATCAGCTTGTAACACACAGCCCCTGTTGCATTGCATTGTGTCTAATATAGTTTTGCATTTTTAATTCACAGCAGGGCTATAACAGCTAATACAACAAAGAAGGTGCCAGTCCCATGCAAACCTACATGCTCAGATTCTGAGAATGAGGGCATTGTTCAGGTCCTCATTCTCCAAGGGATTGTATCTTAGATCCTTGTTTAGCAGACAAGCCTTTCCACAACCATGTATGGCTGCTGGTGGTTTATTTTGTGAATGTTGTGGGTGGCCATGGGCATGACAACAAGATTATCAGACATAGGGCCAGTGGTATGATCAAGAATGCTATCAAAGGAGCCAAATCTGTAACACTGCAGTGAAGATCTACTGGGAGAAGGCATGCCACCAAACCACCACTCACCGAGGTTGAGGTGTTTCTGTCAACTGTAAGGGATCCAGGCAGTTCAGAGGAGTTACCCAGTGCTGTAATGGTTATGGGTGCAGAACTGGAAGACAGCTAAATCTGTCTTATGTTTTATACTTAAAATGCCTCAATCTTTACTTCTCAACTTCCAAGCACAAGAAATCTTGAAAAGGCCAAAAGTAACGAAGAGGCAAAGGCCCAAAAATAAGGACAGATTTTAAATATCGCTCTTTTAAACTTTGAAAGTTGTTAGAATAATGGGATTTGTATTGCATGCATTTTTTCTGAAGATATGAAGTCTGAAACTCAAATGTACATCATTATTTAGTGAAATCAGTCTTCAGTTATTTGCCAGAAAACCACAAATTTTATGAGAAACAGATCAAAAATATGAGGCAAAAATCTGTAAAGTTCGGAGATATGCCTCTATCAATGTCAATTTTGTATGTCTATGGACATCTTACAATGAGATTCAATGCCCACCTGCACATGGTAAGATATATATATATATATATAGATATATATATATATATATATATATATATATATATATCTATCTATACACACAACTATTTAGGTTTACTATCATTTTATTGAACTGGACTTAGTCGAATGATCGTATCATTGACCTGTGTCTGCAAAAAGTCACATTGCCAAATTTTGATATAGTTGAAATACATTCCGAATTTGACCTAGGAGCAAGCGTTAACATGGGTCGAGATAGGGGCTCGATTTGTACTTCCGAAATATCGGAGTTTGACAATTTCAACATTCAAGGTTCAGATTTCACGCAAAGTGAATTCAACCAAGTCCACTTCAATAAAATGATAGTAAATCATATAAATATATATATATATACATCTATATATACATATACAGATTACTGTTACAGTAATGTTTTTGGGTGTGTATGTGTGTGTGCGCACGTGTGCATCCATGTGTGTGTGTGCGTGTGTGTGTGTGTGTGTGTGTGTGTGTGTGTGTGTGTGTGTGTGTGTGTGTGTGTGTGTGTGTGTGTGTGTGTGTGTGTGTGTGTGTGTGTGTATATATATATATATATATATATATATATGTGTGTGTGTGTGTGTGTGTGTGTATATATATACATACATATATACATATATATGTGTGTGTGTGTGTGTGTGTGTGTGTATGTCTGTATATGTTTATCTAAATATAAACACACACACACACACACACACACACACACACACACACACACACACACACACACACACACACACACACTACTGCTGCAGTTATTTACATTTGAAACTGTTGCTTTATTTTTGGTTTAGGTAGCATTTTGTAATCATTTCTTTGTATATTTTCTGTTTTCAGTTTTCTTGCTGTTCTTATAGATGAGGCAACCACACCATGAAGCTCCTACCTGATTTTGCAGAATTGGTAGCTTCTAGTGAGAATGGCAGTGAACAGGCATACTCTGGGGTTGTGGGGGAGATGTCTGACACAGTCTGGATACAGTCAGTAAGCCTGTGGTAAACCATGATACTAAACCATCTGGGACTGAACAGGTTGATGGGGACACAGTTGACTAGGATACAGGACTGATGGAATCTCTCCCCTGGCCTTCATGAGGGTGAAGGATGACTCATGGCTGTTTGCAGATAGCAGGATATATACTTACCTCCCTAACAGTAATGATGGTGTGTCAGTATCTGCCACCCAACATATGTACATGGTCATCACAAAGGCAAAGGTAAGTTCCATCAGGGCCTCAGAAAGTTTACTGCATGTCATGCATTCTGATGCATGAGACTTCATGAACTGGGTGTGTCTTACTCCTGGGATGAATGATATACTGGACCATGCAGTGTCTTTTATAGAATGTTTTCTGGGAGAGGGTCAGGATCCATGTGTCAGAAGATCTGGTACATTGTCAGATTTAAGCAGAAGTGGCTGTGGCTATGCCAGATCATGCTTCCATAGTGGCTCTAATTCTACTGCTTTGTCGTTGCTGGTGGTGTCCACACTCAGAAATGGTCAGCCATGTGGTCATATTCATAGGTTCATAGGTGTGTACTAGGTCAATGGCCCTGGAGGCTTTACAAGCCTAGCCCATAGAAGTGCCCTGGCATCATGCCACCATTAGTTCCCGGAGCCTCTACCAAGTAGAGCCACTGGAGTGATCCTTGGGGTAAACTTTCTATTTCTCATCCACTCATAAAGATTTCTCTTGAAAATGGCCAGTGAGGTGCTCTGCTTGACATATATGGGAGGTCTATTCCAGAGCATGGGCAGTCTCTGGGCAATGAATCTGTCCCTCCACCATGTTCTGTTGATTTTGTTAATGAGATTGAGGTCCCTGGAGCATGTGGTGTGGAGGAATTGGGATTTCTTTAGGTGTAACATTTCTAAAAGGGCTGAGTCAGACATGGCTTTGTAAGTCAAGCAGAGCCCGCCTCTTAATAGATGATATGAGACAGAGAAAAGCTGGAGTTTTTTTGAGTCTGTCCATGTAGGGCATGTGTTTAAGACCTAGGATCCTCTTCGTGAGGTACTGCTGTGGCCTTTCCAGCTGTTGCAGGTGTTTAATGAGGTACATGCCAAATGGGGCATTGTACTCGATGATTGGTCTAGTGAAGGAAGAGTTGAGAGAGATGATGACCTCTTTCTTCCTGGATGCAAAACTCTTGGTAATGAGATGTGCCACATAGAAGGACTTTCTGACCACAGTGGCAATGTGGTGGTCTAAGGAGAGGTTGCTGTCAACCTGTGTCCCCAGATCTCTTATAACGCCTTCAATGTTCAGTGGGCTACCATCAATGTGGTAATTAGTGGGAAATGAGTTTTTCCCAAAGGGAATGACAACGCATTTTTTGGCATTAAGATTAAGGCCATGGTTTCAATACCAGTTGTTGGTCTCAGTGAGGCCTTTCTGTAGGATGTCTACATCACTTGGGGAGTTAATAATGGCTCCCAGCTTGCAATTGTCTGCAAATTTGGTCAGCCAGAGTCCCTCCGTGTTGGCCTGGACATCTGAGAACTAGATGCTAAACAGGAGAGGACCCAGGACCAATCCCTGTGGAGCTCCACTCATGACTGATCAGCAGTCTGACTTGCAGTCTGCTACTTTCACACTGTGGCTTCTATCTGTGACCCAGTTTGCAACCCACCTAGTGATATAGGGGTTGATGCCTAGTTTGGTGAGTCTATCAATAATTCCTGAGTGGGGAATGGTATCAAAGGCCTTGGCCAGATTGAGGAAGGCTGTATGAACTGCCTTGCCCTAATCCACAGCTCTGGTAACTGACTGAAAGAAGTCAACCAGGTTGAGCAGGCATGATCTACCCTTCACAAAACTGTGTGGGATCCAGAGTTTAGAAATTCCCCAATTCCTTGTTAATTAGGTCTGTGATGATGTGCTCCAAAGCCTTACATATCAGACTTGTCAGGCTAATGGGAGCGATAATTCCCAGGATCTGGAGTTGCTCCCCCTTTATGGAGAGGGATGACTGTAGCAGTGCACCATTCTATAGGGACAAAGTCTGAGGTGAGGCTGTGATTGAACAGGGCATACAGGTGTGGTGCCAGTTCACTTTGTAGTTCATGTAGAACACAGCCAGGGATATTGTCAGGTCCCATAGAAACTGTATTCTTGGCCTTGGACAATGCAGCTTTAACCTCTTAGGTTCATAGGTTCATAGGTTCATACTAGGCTATCTGCCCAAGGGCATTTATAAGCCTAGCCCATAGTTATGTGGCTTTCGCCACCCCTTTAGTTTGAATAAAAACTATGCCTATCATTTTTCTGTGCCTCTGTCAAGCAGTGACACTGAAGTAATCCCTGGGGTATATCTGCGATCTCCCATCCATTGGTCAAGATTCCTCTTGAACAAGGCCAGCGAGGTGCTCTGCCTCACATGTACCGGGATTTTGTTCCACAGCATAGGGAGTCTCTGGGTGATGAATCTGTCCCTCCAGCACGTTCTATTTATAACCGTGTCAAGGTTTAAGTCTCCTGTGGTTCTGAGGGATCTAGATTTTTGAGGTGAAGCATATTCATCAAATCTGGGTTTGACATGGCCTTATATGTCAGGCACAGGTCACCTCTGAGCAAGCGGTATGAGACTGAATAAAGCTGGAGTTCTTTCAGTCGGGCAGCATAAGACATATTTTTGAGACCCTTTATCCTTTTGGTGAGGAACTTTTGGGGCCTTTCAAGCTGCATCAGGTGTCTGGTCAGATACATTCGAACGGGCATTGTACTCAATCATTGGTCTAATGAGTGATGAGTACAGGGGACGATGACCTCCCTTGATCTAGATGTGAATCCCTTCATGATCAGGTGGGCGATATAGAAGGTTTTCCTAACTACTTTAGCAACATGAGTGTCAAACGAAGACTACTGTCAACTTGGGTCCCCAGATCCCTGATGACTTTTCTGTGCTCAGTGGATTGTCACCTATATGGTAGCTAGGGGTAACCTTGTTTTTCCTGAAGGGTATGACTATGCATTTTTGGCGTTTAACTTCAGGCCATGGCTCTGGCACCAGTTATCCGTTTCTGTGAGGCCCTTCTGGAGGATATCTGTGTCAGATGTGTTTTCGACTATGGCCAGTTTGCAGTCATCTGCAAACTTTGTCAGCCATAACCCTCCTGTGTTTGCTTGTACTTCAGAAAAGTAGATGCCGAACAAGAGTGGACCCAGGACTGAGCCCTGTGGGACACCACTTGTGACAGGCTTTGAGTCTGACATGGCTCCAGCAACTCTGACCCTGTGGGTTCTGTCGCTTAGCCAGTTTGCAACCCATCTTGTGATGTATGGGTTTACATTCAAGCTGATGAGTTTTTCGATGATACCTGAGTGGGGTATTGTGTCGAAGGCCTTTGCCAGGTCGAGGTAGGCTGTATGGACTGCCTTTCCTCATCAATGGCCTTGGTGACTGTCTCGAAAAAGTCAACCAAGTTTAAGAGGCAGGATCTGCCTTTGACAAAGCCAAACTGGGTTGGATCCAAAGTCTGCAAGTTCCTATGTCTTTATTTATGAGTTCCATTATGATCCTCTCCATGGCTTTGCAGATAAGGCTTGTCAAGCTAATGGGGCGGTAATTTCCAGGGTCTGTGGAGGCATGAAGTGGGACCACAGTCGCGCCACTCCTTGGGTGATCCTGAGGTGAGGCTAAGATTAAACAGCTGTCCTAACTGTGGGTTTAATTCCTCGTTGAGTTCATGAAGCACACAGCCGGGGACACCATCCGTCCCATGGATGCTGTGTTTTTGCCTTAGTGAGGGCAGTTCTCACCTTGGAGATGTTTGGGGGCTACAATCCTCTGGAATAGATATCTCTCCTTTTGGGGGGAGAAGTTTGCACTGAACCTGTCAGCCAGTATGTTAGCAATGTGTGTAGGTTCAGTAATTTTCACATCATTTTGAACTAATTCTGAGCATATCTGGGAGTTTCCTCCTAGGTTTCTAACATAGCTAAAGAAGGCCTTATGATTGTCTTTAGAGTCCTTGGCGATTTTTCTCTCAAAATTTGCCTTGGATGATTTTATGAGAGCTCTTAGTTTTTACTTATAATGATCAAAGGTGTCTTACCTTTCAAGGATTTTGCTCTATCTTGTAGTAGCTTCCTCCTTTTGTTGTAGAGCTTGTTTATGGCTGGGGTCCACCAGACTGGACGCTTGCCTTTGGTACAGAGAGTCTTAGTTTTGTTTGGGATTGCCTGATCCATGCAGTCCTGTAGGTGCTGGTAGAAGGCATTTGTAAGTGATTCAGCGGTTTGAGTAATGTTTACCACTGGCTCAGGGGCCTTAAAGGAGACCACACTAGTTTTAGAAGTGTGAAATCGGCTTTTGAGAAGTTTTTCACTGTGGTCTTTTTGTTTCAGGTGGATGAGGACCTCCAGCGAGATTAGTTTATGATCTGATCTCACCAGTGAGGGGTATACTTCGGTGTTGAACATTTTGATCCCATGTTCGTGATGATGAGATCAAGTATGTTTTCACCTCTTGTGGGGATGGTGACTAGTTGTTCCATGGCATTTGAGTTTATGAACTCCAGGAATCTTTGGGTTAGAGTGTTCGGGCTTGAGTAGTGTTCCCAGTCTATATTAGGGTAGTTGAAGTCACCTAGTATGATGGTGTTTGGAGATACATTTATCCCTCCAATGTTTTCAGGAAGGCCATGTGAGGTTCCTGAGTTTGAGAGGGTGGCCTGTAACATGCTACAAATTGCAGAGCAGTCTTGCCTATGGTTAATTGCACCTGGATGGTCTCAGATGCATTGAGGTGTGGGTGTAATATGGACACCCCCTTCTTGGTGTTGTCCGGATTTTGGGGCGGAACGTATGATATGAGGTGAAACCTGTTAGTGCTGGGGTGCTCTCAGGAGCCTTGAACCAGGTTTCTGTCACAGCACAGACATCGATGTTCTCCATATTGAGAAGGGCCTGCATCTTGAGATTGAGACTTCTGGCATTGAGCAGCATTACCCTTAGTTTTTTCCTTTTTGGTGTTCTAGGGTGGTAGGTTTAGAATTTGAGCCTTGCCTAAAAAGGCACTATGGGGTGGCAAGAGCCTTTGCCAATATCCGGAAGCCCAGGGTGACAGGTGCAAGGTGGCTTGTCCAGCATGTCATCCCAGGCAGACAGACATTGGATCCCCTTTGAATGACACCAGAATTTAAGCCAATTATTAAAGCTGATCATCTTATCACTGTATTGTGGCATCATTCTAGGTGAAGGTAGGATACTGCTCAAGGTCAGGGTCATACCTGCCTGGGCTACATAATCAGAGAGCTCCTCGACGTCCCTTTTCATGTAGTCCTGCAGTAATGCTGGGTACCTGGCATTCTTCTGGTATTGTGATTTGTCCTTTGGGAGGGAGAGAGGGGTAAGGTTGGCACTGAATCTGTCGGCCAGTATGTTGGCAATATCTGTTGGCTCAGTATAGGAAGCACCATTGTGCAGTAACTCAGCGTAAATCTGGGTATTGCCATGGAGATTCTTGATATAACTGTAGAAGGCTTTGTGGTTGTTTTAGTGTCTGCTGCAATTCTGCCTTCATAGCTAGCTTTACAGGTTTTGATGAGGGATCTCAACTTTTTGTTGAGGCTAATAAGGGAGTTTTTCCCATCTTGGGACTTCACCTTTTTCTGCAACAGTTTCTTCCTTCTGTTGTAGAGTTTGTTAATGGCAAGGGACCACCAGATTGGCATCCTTTTTTGGAGGAGAGCGTCTTGGTTCTGTTGGGTATGGCTAGTTCCATGCGTTTATGTACGTGTTTATACAGTGCCTTTGTGTATGATTCGGCGGTCATGCACCTATTTTCCATTTTCGTAAAGTTAGCCACCTCTGTTTTTAGGAGCCCAAAGCGAGCTTTGGATAAGTTTTTCATGGTGGTTACCTTTGCTGGTGGTGTAGGTGAGATGTGGATTTCCATGGTAATTAGTTTGTGGTCGGATCTAACCAGGGAGGAATTGACTATTGGTGTTGAGCAACAGTTGCCCATGTTCATAATAACCATGTCAAGGATATTGCTTCCTCTAGTGGGGGTAAGAATGAGCTGATCCAGCGCATTGGAATTAAAGAATTCCAGGAAGCGTTGGGCAAGTGTATTGATGCATGAGTAGTTTTCTCAGTTGGTGGAGGGGTAGTTGAAGTCACCCAGTATGAGAGTGTTGGGCTGGACATTAATAGTTTTCAAAGTGCTTAGGAACGTGGAATGAGAGTCTTGGGACATGGCTGGGATCTATAACAGGCTATGACCTGAATCGCCGTCTTACCCACTGTTAGTTGTACCTGAAGTATCTCCCATGCTTTATGCTGGGCTACTAGTCTGGAGGTGTGCATATCCTTTATGAATATGGAGATGCACTGCCTTTGGAGCTTCGGTCTATTTTTTGCAGCCAAAAGGTGTGGAATGAGTTATAGCCTGGTAGTGCAGGGGTGCTTTCTGCTGCTTTAAACCAGGTCTCCATTACAGCACAAATGTCAATGTTCTCCATTTTGAGGAGTGCTTCGAGCGAGTGCATCTTGAGATTTCGATTTCTAGCATTGAGCAGCATGACTCTCAGATTGCATTTATTTATAGCTGTTACGGTGGTAATTTGGTCTTTGGACCTCCTCCTAAAAAAGACACTGTAGGGGTGGCAAGAGACTTAGCCAGTATCTGGAAACCTGGTCTTATTGTTCACGTTCAGGTAGCATCTGGAGTTCTAGCCAGGGTAAATGAACTTGCAGTACAACTCCTGGCAGAGATAGCTCACATGCTCAGGGGAGGAAATGGTGAACTGTAGTCACTCGCATGCATAGCTCACACCTGTCCAAGATGTGTAGTGCTACCATACCTGCTGTGGTCATGTTCCTGCAAACACACACACGCACACACACACACACACACACACACACACACACACACACACACGCACACGCACATGCACACACACACACACACACACACACACAGTACACCTCACAGTGCCAATGCCATCTCACACACATAAAATTCTTCAAAATTAACTTCTTTACATCTGGAGCTACTGGCCCTGACAATGTATACTTGCTCTAACCCTCATCTCTCTCTCTCTCTCACACACACACACACACACACACACACACACACACACACACACACACACACACACACACACACACACACACACACTTCTTTTTTGTTAGGCTTGCCATTCTGTAACCACACCACTCTCTCCCTGTGCAAGTGTATGCAAGTGACAATGACTGTGCCCTGACCTTTGTACAGTTCTGTGACTTAGAGTTGCCTATGTCTGATGTACAGAGTGGAGAGATAATGATTGCTTAATCTAATTCCTGTTTTCCTCAATATATTTACTGAATTTCATAGGCTCATAAGAAGTTGCTAAGCTAACAGCCTTATAGCCCTTTTAAGCCTAGCCTTTCATGCCCCAATTTTCCTAATTATCAATGCCCACAGGCTAGAATAGCTTTGGTATATGACTGCACCTTACAGTATCTCCAAACTACATTTTTTGTCTGCTTAAGTTCAATAGTATTATTAGTTCTGCTGCTCATGCTAGTAGTATTAGTTGTAGTAGAAGTAGTACTATTAGTAGTAGTAGAATTAGTACCAGTAGTAGAAGCAGTTGTAGTAATAGTAGTAGCAGTACTATTACAGTATTATCACCTTGCATTACCACTTGCTTAGCCTCTTGTGCAGAAAATGCTGAGATCGCCCTGATCCTAGATGGGGTTTCTGACTTGGGCTACTTATGTCTGATGCATAGTACTAAGCAGGCTGAGCATATTTTGAGGAAATATCTTTTTCCTTTATAGTGCTGGATTACAACTCCTCATGTGTGTCTTAATTGCTTATCTTTTATTTTATTTTTTAGATGTGTAAGTCTATATGCTTCATCGCCTATGTATGTGGATGATGGAGACATTGCTCCACACCCTTTGTATTTATAGCTTGATGCACAGGTTGTCAACATATGCAGGGAAAATTCATTTAATACATTTAAAAGTTTCATAATGAGTTTGGTCTGTTTCTGTTGCATATATCAGTCATACAGTTTGCTGATGATATTCCTGTATAGTCGATCTATAGTTTGAATTTACTGATGTGTTGTACATAAACGTAAAGTAAGCATTTACTGTTTGCGTGTGCATAGCTCCTTTTCTTGTATAATTAAGGGCTGAATGTGTGTGCTATTCTCTACCTGTTAGCCAGTGCTATGTCATATTGTGCATGCTTCCATCTGCCATGATCATCTTCAGCTGTAAAGTCCTTATCTGACCCCTCATCTGTGTCTGCTGGCCTTGCCTGTGGTCTTGGAAACTGCATTTCTTGTCCTGGGGCCCCTGCTACAACTGCTTCCTGAGTATGATGCTGTATAAGATGGCACAGACAGTCAGTATTTTGGCAGACATTTTAGAGCTAAATTGCAGGGCACCTCCAGATTTATCTAGGTGTTGGAAGCTTGATTTGACCAGGTCAAATGCATACTCTATGATACTTCTAGTCTGTGTGTGTGCATTGCTGTAACTTTGTTCACTGAGATTATATGAGTTTCCCACGGGAGTTATGGTCCAAGGTTCCAATGCATATCCCACATCCCACACTAGATGTCCTTGTTGAAAGTGAACCCTTGTATACCTTTGACACAGGCCAGAGGTGTGCCATATGTGAGAGTTGTGGCCCTCAAAATGCCAAGTCCAATGTTTGTTGCTGTTCTTCTTTCGGCTTTTCCCGGTTAGGGGTCACCACAGCGGAACTCCGGTCCGCTAATTATTGGCAGTAGATTTTTTTTATGGGTGCCGAGGTGCCAGCTCGACACTCAACCTTCAGCGAAGGCATGCCCATTCTACGGATGTCTTTTAAACGCCACTCAACCGCATGAATAAAATAGGCCAACACTACAGGAGAAGGGAAAAACTTCAACATTTCTCTTCTTCTTTAAACTTCCCCCTCTGTCCCCTGATATGGGGGGCAAGCCCCCCTGAACTTATACATATCAACTCCAAGATCACCATACCTCAGAGAAAAGGGAATATTCTGAGAAATGGCCATCTTGGACTTAGTATATATAAGTCTAATTTTTCGGCCATTACGTGTCCATGTTTCAAGACTCACTCTAGCAGGTCTTGACATTTCAAACAGTTGCTGGGAGTCATGGAAACTGCCAACATGACCTGCACAAACATAATAGATGAGACCTTGTGCATACAGACCACCTGAGAGTTGCTAAAGGGATAGTCTTTACTGTTTATGTACCTGCTTCCCAGTTCATTAGGTAGGCTTTTTATTTCAATGTGGATGCAGTCTATGACCCCCATCACCTCAGGAAAATGGGCTATGTCATAGAAATTTTGCATTATTGTAGCTCTCTCCTCTGGGTTATGTTGAAACTAGATATGTTCTCCCACATGTCACATCATTGTATTGAGAAACTGGTAAAATATTCTTGAAGCAGAGACTTGTGGCACCCCAACTGTGTAAACTATGGGTCACTGAAAATCACTGAAGCTAGTATATGCAATGCTACACATACCTTAGTTTCAAGTGGGATGGGTTCTAAACACCTCATGTGAGGACAGCAGATGTTTATCATTTGTTCCATAGTAACCCTGTCCACCTTGTAGTGACCTATTGTTTATATTTCATGTAGACCATAGTATGTCAAACATTGACTAAGGACACTATGTATTCTAATCCAATGTTGGGCAGCAGTACCTTGTATGACAGCCTTTTGCAAACACAGAGTTATAGTGGCTGCAGCAGCCCCTAACATTACATAAAGTTTTTTCGTTGGTGTATTCTAGCATGTGTTGGAATTCAGAAAATGAGCGCAATGTATAGGTGCTCATTTTATAAGTTTCTTAATCATTAAGCCATGATTATTTGCTTCATTAGCATGTACTTCACCTGTTTATTCACTCATTAGCATATTCAGCTGCTAACTTTTGTTTTGCAGCCAGCTGCCACATGTATGGCTATTCCATGAATCAGTAACAGCTTGCTCATTGCTGCACGTCTTGCAAACAAGCTCTGTGGGACATGTAGGTTTTCATGAATCTGACCTTGTTTCCTAATTATGTCTATTTTATCTATTTTGTGCATTCCATTCATAATTTTGGTTTTAATGCTAGTGAAACATTCTTTAGCGTATACACAATCAGTGAATTGGCAAGACCAAACAAGTTGCAAAAATCCAAGATAAAAAAATAAATAAAATTAACCCCCGGATTCAGCAAGTAGCCGAGCAGGAATAAGTTATTCCTGCACAGCAGGTACCGTTCCTGATCAGCACGGCAGCATGCCATGCATATGTATGAAGGCGCACTGCCATGCTGCAAAATGGACATGGCTCTGTGTATGAACGCAGGGGGTGTGTCTGAGAGCAGAGCTCTCACAATACACATGACCCCTGCACTCCAGAATTGCTGTTCGACAATTTAAAACAAGCGAGAACACTCGTAACACCTCAACTCGTCAAGGTAAGAAATCTGGTCAAAGCCATAAGGGACAATCTTCCCTACCAAGCCAAAAGTTGATAAAATAACAGATTTAGCATAAGCATATAGCGCACACCTCCCAACCTATCAGAGTAAGGAATGTGGACAAACCCATAAGGGACAATTGTCCCACAAAGCAGAAAGTTGATGGAATAACAGCTTCAGCATTAGCATGGATATTCTGAAGGGTACAAATAAAAAACACAACAAATAAATATAACAGCACAATAAGTTAAAAAGCAATAGATATCCAGCACAAGCATAAGTGCAATACTGTAGCAGTTAGAGCGTATGTCTTGTATGTAATCATTTATGGTTCAAGCCTCACCAAAGCCATTTCCATTTTGTATGTGTAAACATTACAATTTTAATTTTTTACATATTTATGTAAGAAATAACTGATTTTTTTCTCAACCAGAGTACTGTATTAGGCCCAGATGTGAGGTGTCATTGTAATAAAGTAGTGAAACCCCCATATAAACACAAGTACCCCATACAGTATAGTCACACAATTAATCACAGCACATTGGGGGATGTCAGGGATGGTAAATAAATCTAATATTATGTAATGAATGATGACTCAATCCCATACAGATGGTAGACCAATATAATACAACATAAGCAATGCTAAGCATTGCACAGCTATGTTGACCAGTGTAAGCATTGTGTACATATAAATACTAAACAATGGATAGCCCAGCTAAATGGATTTGCCCATTGGTAAGCAATGCTGAACCTGCACCTTTAAGCACTGCCAACTTTAGCTAAGCAAGTTTGCCCATAGCTTAGCTTAGCTCAGCATTTTCAAAACAGTCCAATCATGGCAAAGGGCAGGAAATTGTTTGTATTTAAACCCCCACAGGTGGGAATACAGCTCATAACTGGTTGTAGCTCTCCACTGTAGGCAGTATGGTAGGAGTTGGAGAGGGCATGCACTTCCGGGTGCAGCGCTGGGGCATACAGGAGTCCAAGGTCATGGTAGGACTCCTGGTAAAAAAAACATGACATGAGACTGCTGCAGGACCAGTACCAAGGCACCCAATGTAAAGCAGAAGCCTGGAAAAGTCTCACCCGTGATCCCACCAGTTCCACTGGTATCCCTCAGACTGATGAGCAGGTCCGGCACCACTATACCAACTTGAAACAGAGGAAGAGGGAGGTCTTGGAACAGTGGGTCCAAGAAGTAAGAGACAGGGGAGATGTCCCAGCAGTGTGTAAATATTCATAGCAATAATTGTTTACCAAAGTCCAGCCTGTGTATGTGATAGATAGGTATGCATAAATGTTTCTCTATTTTCATTACAGCTGCAGCTGAGTGGGCTGTGAACCAGGAAGCCCATGCCAGCAGGTTGCAAAGGTTGTGTTAGGAGGCTGGTGAGTAACAATCCTGCTTGTAGTCATAGAAAATAAATATAAATGAGTAAAATGTCACCTGGCACTATAAACATGTGTATGGTTTCCACTGAATAAACCGGACAATATGACAGTAATAGTACCATATAGGTCATATTTAAATAAAAGTTTAACTGCCTGGCAATAAAGTTCTAAGTCCTGGACTGATTGTGTTTACTCTGGTATTGTATGGCCTCACATGTTGCATTCACCAAGATCTGGTATGTGAATAGTACTGGTGTGTCAACTGTTTCTCACACTGTGCTACATAAAAAAATATGTCTAGGAATGTCTGTATAAGAATGTTGTAATTACAAGGTCAGATTGTACAAGCAAGAGAGACTTAGACAGAAAACACTGAAGAAAGAGACAGCACTTTCTAAATAGTTACTCTGATGAAACACAAATTGTTGTATTTTTAGCACACATAGCCATGGTTCGAATCCCGACAGTGGTAGTAAGCTGTATGCATAATCATACCTCTCAACTGTACAGATGTCTGCAGAATGTCCAGATATTTGCCTCATATTTTTGGCCTGTTCCTCTATTTTCCTGGCAAATCACTGGGATGATCTCAGGATTGTAGTCACTAAATAATGACATACATTTGAGTTTCAGATTTCAGATCCTTCAGAAAATGTATATTAAAACAAATCCTGTTACTCTAGCAACTTTTTAAACATTTATAAGAGCAATATTTAAAATATGTCCCTATTTATACCCCCAGTTTGTCAAGCGTTGTACAGATTGCTTCTATTAAGAGGTTGAGAGGTATGTGCAGAATTATAACTAGGAATATGGGGATATGTGTAGAAACAGTCAGGTAGTGTTAGCAAACATTCCCTCCACAGGTCTACCAGGTAAGAGAAGTAGAATTTAGCTATAAGACATGAAGTATACACTGTGTACAAACATACCATTGCCCAAACCAAGGCCATAGGGTATTGTAATAATACCTGTAGAGTAATGATTAGAGCAATTATCATTAAAGTTATGAGTACTGCAAGGATATACAAGTTGTTAATTGACTTCTCTCCCCCCCACACCATATCTGTAACAATAATCTAAACACACAAATCAATGGGTATGTTTTACACCAAAACTACTGTTGGGACATATGTCCTATTGTTCAACAAATATTGAAATATGGTTCTATTAATGTTCCATGTTGAAATACTATCATTGGTGGCCTGTTGCTATCAATGTAACCTGCATGCCGTTGTAATGGCCACTGTGGTTCCATATATGCATCTGTTCTGTTTGCTATGCAACTGTTCCAAATCTGTTGTTTTGGGTGAATGGGACTATCTATGCGTGCTGTTATAACTAATCCTGGATTGTGTTGACTATTACTAACCCATATATATGTTCTAAAACTGTAACACCATAGCACATTTGGAAAGGTCGGTCCCAGCAGACCTACCTCTCCCACCTCATCTCGCCATGGCACCATGCCCCAGCACATCTGGGACTCACCCCAGGACCTCCTCTTCCGCTGGTCCTGCACCACCTACAGGTGGAACCACCTCAGGGGGTGGGACCTGTCCCCCTGGGAGTGGGCGCAGACAGGATCCTGTCACCTGAAGCCAGTTCCAGGGTTTGGTGTGTAGTGAGCTCTGAAAGGAGTTTGGAAATCTGCTACGCCAGCTTGAGGACCGTGTGGCACAATTAGAGGGTCAGTCTGCCCCTCCTGCTCAGCCCCCAGTATAGCCACCTTCGGGGCCATGAAGATGCAGTGGTGACTGCACATGGGTGGGGACCTCAGTCCCACTGTTTCTGTTTGGGGACTCATGGGCTTCCAATTTCCAAACACTCCTCCCTGTCCAAGGTGTTTATCCCCCACATGTGTCATATACCGCCCCTGTATGCTGTCTTGTCTGTCTTCCTACCCAATCTACCTCAACAAATATACCTACTATCCTTCCTCAATATCCCACTCTCACCTTAAAAAAAAAAAGGGCAACCTGTTCCCAAAAAAAAATGTTGCCCCATACATAGCTGTCCATTTTGCACACGTGTCCATTGGACACATGTAATCTGGTCTAATTGACTTCACAACACATTATTATTGTCCTCACCCCTCTCTCAGGCATTTGCATCCAAATCTACCTCCAAATTCAGTATATATGCACAGCTGTTGCTGTAGAAGAAATGGACAGCTATGGACCTTACCTACACTTGTCCTGCACATCCTTAGTTACTTTCCCTATTGTCTTTCCCTCTGCATGCCCCCTTTTTAACCATTTTCCTATAACCCCTTTTTTCTTTTCTTTTAAAGACATTAGCACAGGGGTAAGTGGGAGAAGGCACTTTTAAACAGTAGTAAGCAGGATTAAGCCTGTTTGCATGGTGCTAAGCAATGCCTATGCAGATTAAGCACTTATAAGGCTAACTGTCTCTAAGCAATTTAACTGGAAGTTAGCATTGCTTACCGCCGTGCAAACCCACTTACAACTGTTTAAAAGTGCCTTAATCACTCTGTATCCAACAGCCCTTGTTCTGCCAAGCAACAAAAGAATCAGCCCTTGCAAGTCTCGAACCCAGGACCCTGCTCATCATAGCCACAACAAGTTACCACTAAGCTATCTGAGCTGTAGACGTGTGTGATGTTTTCTCAAACATATCATGCAGCACAGTCATTCAACATTAGGGAAAACGTATGAAAATGTATTTATATGCATATATGTATTTGTGTGTATATATATATATATATATATATATATATATATATATGTGTGTGTGTGTGTGTGTGTGTGTGTGTGTGTGCATGTGTGTGTGTATGTATATAGTGCATTTGGACATTGGATCCACACTCTGAACCTCTCACTGCAAAACATCTGACCAAAGGCACTGTAAATGGGGGTGAAGGGGCCCACATTAGGGACCTCTTGTAATTATTGCCATTATCCCTTCCTCCACAGCTGAACTGTTCTGCCTTGCAATAAAATAACCAGCCCTTACAAGTCTTGAACCCAGGAACCTGCACAACATACCCACAACAAGTTAACACTATGTCATCTGAGCTGTAAGACACTAGGATGATTTCTCTAACATATCATGCAGAACAGTCAGTCTACCATAGGGAATGTATAATGTGGAAGCACTAACCATTCTAATGATGCACACACACACACACACACACACACATATATATATATATATATATATATATATATATATATATATATATATATATATATATATATATATATATATATATACCTACATATATAAATATATAAATACTTATAGATATATATAAAGATATTATATGTAGAGGGTACACAGAATATCAAACAGCCATTATTCCTAGAGCTGCTACCTTTTCAAATGGCCTGTGTCTGATTTTTTCCTACAAATGAGAATTATCACAGGAAAAATATACCCACACACAATGCAAAGGACATGACACCACACACAGTTTGCATACATATAAATGTTTATTTGTGTACTATTTCAGATGTTTATGCCATTTCTTATAGCATTTAGGTGTTTGAAATACATAATAACTTATTAATGCAACTCTCAAAGAAAACATATGATACAGTAATCTGCAAAACATAACATACTTTTCTGTCTAGGCTAAAGCCTTCAAGTAGTACAACAGTAAAAAACACACTTGCCTTGAAGATAAGAATCAATCAACACTTAATTACAGATGTAGTTCAACAGCCTCCAATTACACTCTGTAGTCAACCCCCTAGGGGGAAATGTATCAATTGTCACAATGTAAATGTATCCATTACATAACAATGCTTAACTTAAAATGTCACCGACAAACAGAACTGTGTGCAAAACAGTAAGCTCTAGCCCACCATTGTTCCCATGTTGAAACATATGAAAATGTACAGCCATACACCTTTATGTTTCTTATTACTGACATTCCTCACATGTTGTAACAGCTTAGGTTAAAAACATTTAATACCCTTCCCCTTAAAATGTCTTACAAGGGCATATAAGTGTTCTCTATACACTGACCTCCAGACTGTACAGGGTCTCACATGTTTTGTTGACCTGTAGCCCTCATATATGTGGACCCTACCCCACAACTTGTGTGGGAGTCCACATCATCACTGGAATAATAGCAGGAATGTCAGCACTAAATAATGATAGACCATACCTATCAACCTCTTACTGTATGACATCTGGACAAAGCCTGGTATATAGGTGGAGGACAGAGGCTGAAACACAGAGACATATTTGAAATATTGCTGTTATACACTGTGAAAGCTGCTGGTGTTACAGGACTGGTTGCAACATACCCTTACTCATGAATATGAAGTCAGAAACACAAATGGATGTTGCCATGTACTGATAGCAATCAACAAAGAGAATGTCACTGATATGTCAGAGACAAGACCTGTGTGGGGAACAGACAAAACATAGCCAAATCTCTGGCCATCATTTGGCTAGGCCCGTAGTTGAGAGCTATGCAGACAGACTGCATTCCATGCAAAACTAGCATGTACACACACACCCTGTAAAACTAGCACTATTCAATGCATATAACAGCAATACTCACACACTGTCCCTAAGTCTGGAACCTTATACAAACATGTAGTTGGCCTGTGTCCACAAGTCCTGTTGTAAGAGGTATTCCTACCTGCTGTCTGTAACACTGCTGCCCCACCATATGAAGGGTGTCTTCCATACAGGCAAGATAAAGGGACAATGCCCACATGATGTAGTTATTTATAGTAGTGTGTTGCTATGACATTGGCTATTAGAAGAACTACACGGCTGCCTGCATGCAATTAGCAAGTGGGGAACAGCAACTGGTTTAGAGGCCATCACCTGAACATGAGCATCACCTACAAAAGCCATGCGTCAACCTATTCAAACAAACTCAATCCCAGTAGTGGAAAGAGAGAGAGAGAGACACACACACAAAAAAACCCACATAAACAAAACCCCAAAATAAGAAATAAGAAACAAGAAGACATCCTGTATACAGAAGGAACCTGAAGATAAACCAGGTATGTGAAACATGTAAGCATGTAATTGAATGTAGTACTTGGTCTGTAATAATGGGATAGATGATTATAAAAGATATATATGTGCCATCAATACTTGCTGTAATGATGTCCTGCTGAACAAATGCTATGGACATAGCATCTGACTCGGTCTGCAGTGGGCCATACCTGTCGACCGTGCAGATCTTCACAGAATGTCAAGATTTAGCCATCATAGTGTTTGTTCTGTTCCTCCAAACATCTACATTAGTCTGGCAAATACCTGAAGGTGGAAGTAATGAAGTCATGACAGACACGTGAGCTTCAGACCCCACCACCTTCCGAACAGTCGTGGTAATGTGAAATGCATCATGCTACAAACTTCATAGGTTTGTAATAGGCATATCTACAATCTGTCCCTATATACCTCCCCCTAATGTTAGGCTTTGTCCACATGTGATGTTCTAAGAGGTGCATAGGTTGGGTCATAGCTGAGGAGCCTGACACACCCTGGGAAAGGACAGCTCAAATATGGCAACCACTAGAGTGTCTGTCAAACAGTTGTGTCTGTGCCAATGCTAGGCCAGTTAATGGGATGTTGCCCATATCCATATGTTACCTGTGAATATGAGTATTATACTTGTTTGTATTGTAAATCGAGGATACCTATATAGGGCATGAGCATAGTAAAGCACTGTTGCAGATGTGTGTGTTAAACTGCATGTGATGTATTGAATTAATAACATTCAACTGTACAGTGTTCTGCTGGACAATGTTCACAGTTGTGACATATATATGTAGTCACTTACACATATACTTGGGTTATGGCAGCTATATTGATACTTTATCAAATTTGATTTCCCTGTTTTGTCACCCAGTGATGTGGACCAATGACCATAAGTCTTGGTATAACAGGTTGAGCCATATGATTGAGCTGCAATTCTGTAAATACAGTGTGCCATAATGACATAGAACACAAACGTGTACCAGGTATCCCCTGAGCATGTGTATGTATGCATATGTTCAGCTGAAAGGCACAGAAGTAATATCATGGGTCACAAGCAGTCCAGAAAATCAGATGTGCATGTTGCACATGTGTGTAATATCATTGTCACTGCATACAGCAAAATAAAGTGCGTACTGCTACTGATTGTTGCATTGCCATGACACTGATATGGATACTACAGTAGGCATGCTTATCATGTAGTAATCAGAGAAGTGCACAACAGTGTTATGACTCACTGTCCATGCCTACCACTAACAGCTATATCAACACCCATATGCACTGGATATCAAAGTGTACACACCCCTGTTGGAATGTCAGGTCTGTGTGCTGTATGCCAATGAGAGCACAGAAAGTCATGTCAAAACGTTTCTCACCTCAAATGTGACCCATTACCTGTACAATTCTATTGAAACAGAAAAAAAGCTGTGTCATGGAAGGTAAGCAACCATTGCCAAGTGAAGATGTGATATGATGTTAGAGTACAAACCAAGACAAATGCATGCTGTAATCATCTCAGCAGGTGTTTACACAACATATCTGTGTAAGGGTGTGCACACACATTCAAATGGCTTACTGTACTGAGTATTAATTCCCATATGTTTCCACATGACAGGTTGTTATGCTCCCTATTAAACTGAGCAGGATATAGGACACATCACAGGTGGGGATTGTGTTGACATGTGCTTTTGCAGGATCATGTTCCAGTTGCACAGGTACCATGCATTGTAACAGGGGTGTGTACACTTCATATCCACTGTAGCTATATGGAATCAGCACTTCCTTACCTGTACAACCATCCTCCACCAATGATAGAGTAATCCCCCTTGGTGGACAGCACCAAGACACAAAGCACATAATAGGTTGCTATAGTGGCTGTACAGGGGCACATAGGTGCAGACCACAACGTGGAAGCAAGTGCACATCTATCTGAGCAAGCATGTAGGTTCACAGGTGGCTTCCTGTAAGGCTGACTATGACTAGAAATCAGACATATCCAAACCACCAAGGCCAACTGCAACCATGTCTCCACATACGTATGCAGTCTCAGAGCCAGTAACACAAGTCAACCTGTACTGGGGGGAAAGCACACCTCATACACACATGCCATGGATACAGGCAACCTGCATCAGACAGGATAGACAGGAACACTGGCACCCTGTCCACAACATTAGTACAGAGGGATATGCACATCACCCACACTCCTGCCCGCATCAATGGTGAGCATGGACATAATGCCGACTGATGGCACCAACAGCAAGTCTCCATGGGCCATGAGAACATCACAGTTTGCCTTCTACATGAACACAGGCATGTGCACACAGTTCCATCACACACTACAGTCAAACACACACATGCCACCATTCACACACCATCCTCATGGAAGATGGCCACTGTCATCCCTCTACACAGAAATGAATGGTGAATAGTGGATTATGCCATTAAGCGTCCAACATTGGGGAAACTGGACAGGTCAGGACTAGGAGTGTAATGCGAGATGTCAAAGCCATGATAGCTTACAGTGTTATGGTATAATCTGGATTATTTGCAAGTAATATCCACTGTTGATGTGCACGTGGGCAACCATATGATGTCCGGTGACCTTTTTTTCTGTTTATGTCTTCCAGGTACAATGTCCTGGGAACATCTGCCCGCATTCACAAACCTGAAAAATGATGCAATCATCCAGTATGTCATCATGCATCATACCATCCTCTTCGGCTGCAGGGCCCAGGATCTGCAGGAGAAGACCACCCTGTGGAATAAGCTCATCCACAGGGTAAATGATGTCCTACACAACCGAAATATAAGCAGGTGTGACATTGATGCACCGATCTGATCCACCACACCCATCAGTGTGCTGCTGCAGTTAGGAGAGACCAGCTAGCCACAGGTGGGGCTCATGCCATCCAGCCCCCACTGACATATATTGAGGAGCTTCTCACCAGCCTTGGGGCACCCACCCGCCAGCCAAGCCAGCAGGCTGAAGACACAATTGTGGAGGTGAGTGCCACTCACACAATGGATGAGGAGCATGCAGGTAAGGCCCCAGGGAACATTACTAGACCACTGTTGCTTATCCATTTTCATCTGTAATGCATCTACATGTATATGTCAGATAAGATAGTCTGTTCTGCAGTGTAGTAATGAACAGATGTGCATAATCTTTAGTATTGTGAGTTTGTACTTTCGATGTGCTGAAATGCTGCTCCCGCCCTGTACCAATGCCACATGTGTGGCTACTGACATTACTTCTCTCTCACAACTATTTAGGTCCCTCTGGTATACAACTGGGGCAGCAGCCTGTAGCTGGTGAGTATGGAGTTGTTTTGTTCAGGTTTGTCAATACACCGGCCATGTTATGGCCATGCTATTTGCCATGCATACATTTAACACACCTATCCATAATGCATGCTGTACATGTTCACTTATTGTTGGTGTTAACTGCACTACATCACAGTGGTCACCATGGTGGCATATCTGAAGGGTATGTAAGAGTCCTGCAGTATACCTAACAACCTGTCAGTGCAATATGTGTGGACAGAGATGAACATAATGTTGGGACAAATGGCCTACAGTAGGGACATGTCTGATACATTACCCTTATACAGTGGCTACAACAGTGTATACACCACTATTACAATGGCAACTATTCCTGATATAAACAAAGGCAAATCACAAACCACATTCCACACCTTTTACAACCTGTAATGTGATCTTAACATGAGCAATGAATGTCTAATATGAAATCCTATGTTAGGATAAGAAATATGGGGAATACATACCTTATCAAACACTGGAAACATATGTGTGCACACACTCCAAATAACATATTGTGGACGCAGCTTGTGATGTACTGACAGCATTCACTCTTCTTGAGTACACACTTTCCATCAAGTACAGAGCCTCAATGTCACACCAAGTCATGGTCTGCTCTCCAAGAAGTATGTCCATGACATTTGCCCACTCACTTGCAACAGAGGCAGCCGTGGCTTGCACACATCTTACAAACCTTTAAATGGATCCCATATCCAAAAGGTAGCACTCAGGAGTGGGAAAATTAGCCTTACCTCACCACTACATATACCATGGCAAACAGTGCAGACAGTCATGTATGTGTGTATGAAGTATGAGACAACATTGATGTAGAAAAAACAGATGCCCATCCAAAACAGATGACAAAACATGTTGCAAACTGGTCATGGAGGCTGCCCAGAAGCATGCAGCCATACTGAGGGAATTGCAAGAATGTCTAGCAAGTACTGCCTGTGCAGTACCTATGTTGACAATTGCCTGGATTCTGCATAAGTGTGGCCTATGGATTAGGGTAATCAGATGGAAGAGTTGTCCCATAGTATACATCACCCAGGGATTTCTACAGGTAGCATAAGCATAACTTCAAAGGCATGTGTTGCAATGTGTAATGGTGTCATTAAACCAAGGATCAAACCTACAGACAGTATTCATAAAGATATGTGTGGTGCACAAACAACACCTCACTCCACCTCAGGGCCACCATCATCAATATTTAGCTTGCTGGTGCCAGTGTACACCATTAGGTTTGCTGTTCATTAGCTGGAACTAGGCTGGTACACATGGTGTTTGGAATGTGGAACACTGCAAAATAACACTCAAGCATCTGCAATAAGGCTGAAGATGGGGAGGGGTGTCGGCTTGAAACACAACAGTGAACTGAAGCATAGATCCAAAGCTTGCTAAGAATGGCTGCATCTGAACACAGTGAAGGCTCTGAATTATGCCACACATAACCCTGACTCTACAGCAATAGTGAAGCCACTGTGTGACCTCCAAGAGCTGTGCACATAAGCTGACCTTGCAATCTGGCAGAGTTGGGGGACATTTATAGGGCAGAGTGACCAAATAATGGCAAGTGAAGATGGGCCATGCTAGTATACCCCTTCCAGGAATAGTGACTGCTGTAATTCACTTAACAGGTGCTTCAACAAACCATTGTGCTAAGGGTGTGCACACTTATGCAAACCACATATTGTATGCATCTCATTCAGCATCTGCATGACTAACACATTTGTCTGATACTGCATTGGATTTTACAGGTCATATGTCACATATCAGGTGTGTGTAATGTTAACAAATACAGTATTGTGGCCCCATTGCATATCATAGAAGAGGCTGGAGTGTCAACAAGGGTGTGTACACTCCTCATATCCACATTAAGCTTTGAAGGTTGTCAGTGTAACCAAATTTTATTGCACATACATGCACTGCTGATGATGAGATCTGCAAATCAAAGGACAGGCATTAATTACTGACATCAGTCCTCATATCATCCCAGGTATGTGTCAGACAAACACATAGGGGCTGAGAGCAACAGAGCAAACATAACTGCCACACATATACACATTCAGCAATGGTATGTACACTTGTGAGATATGGTGTACAGTACATGCCAGTGTGCTGTACAGGTGCATACCAATACTGTGTACATGGGTGCAGTGTGTTCTAGGGGAAGAGGCATCACCTACTAACACAAGTCATGCATCACAGAGATGTATAATGTTGGTAACAAGGATTGAGTATGGCTGCAGTGCATGCTGTTGAGTGCCATATGTCATGCATGTTGACTGTTGGGTAATGAGAGGTCTGTGTAATATATTTATGCCACCTCACCTGTAAATGTGTGTGTGTGTGTGTGTGTGTGTGTGTGTGTGTGTGTGTGTGTGTGTGTGTGTGTGTGTGTGTGTGTGTGTGTGTGTGTGTGTGTAGAAGTAAACCATAACATACAGGTCTTAATTTACATTTCTTGTCTGTCCCTCACAGGTGGTGAGATGGGTCAGTGTCCCTCCTGTAAGCAAACTGATGTTAGTGTCTACACATACTCTGTCAAGGATGATAGGCATAGTGAGGCACAGCCAGGGTTGTCAGGGGCTGAATCTGTGCCATTGGTTTACATCCCACTTTTATCCACCCCATCCCTGCACAGTCACAATGCCCATACATACTCCATCACCAGAGGCCATAGTTGAGGGACAGTTGGCGGGTGGTGGCATGGGACAGGAAAGTGTGGTGACTATTTCAAGTGTGTCTGTATGCAGCAGCCATGGCCAGATGACCGGCGAGGCACCACACAAGCAGATGTACAGGGGTGCTCATAGGAGGGCTGCTGGCCATCATGCCCTTGGCAGAATATGAAACATTACACCAGAGATAGTCTGAGGCTCCAGAGGGCTACTCTTCCTGCTGTACGTGACAACTTCCATGATCTTGCAGGTACCCACCTTTATTTTGCAGAGGTCATGGATAGACGTTGGGTGAGATGGTGGGAATCCTTGACCGTGTGGTGTCTGTGGTAGAGCATGTGGTGGGAGTAGGGTATCAGCCACATGGACGTAGGTCAGCAACACCAACAGGTGGAGGTCTACATGGATATGCAACAACTCACAGCTGCTCCTGTAGTGGCAGTACATGCACCAGCACTGCAGGGGGGGTGCTGTCCACACCAGAACACAGCAAGCCATGTGCAGGTGGTCCTGGCCGGTCCCAAGTAGGACATGGATCCAGCGGACAAGTGTCATCATCAGGGGAGAGTACTATATCTTAGCTTCTGCCCGGTAGTGCCCGTGGACCCCCTGGCAGGCACAGTTCCCATGTCCGTGGCTGGACATGGTGAACTGTACACCTTGCCATGTACAGTCTGCAGCTATCAAAAAAACTCCTGTATAGGGCAGCCACATGGCAGACATGTGTGCATACATACACACACACACATCACCAATGCAGCTAGGGCACCTTCACACCTACACACACCACATCTGCGCAGACCATTTAATAAAGAACCCTTTAACCCACACACATGATGTCAACCAAATGGCTCAGCCCAGGCCTCTGGCAAACCCACAACACACCCTGTGCATATAATGATACCTGTGCCACATCCCTGTCATCAATACCATTGCTGCAGGGACATGCTAATATGGTTCTGATACACAGGGAGAATGTACTAAGGTTTAGCAATGTAATGCTGTTTAACATGTGTTCAGCTGGAATGATTAATGCTTACATGTCAGGGTGTGTAGCTGTTCAGCCATGATGCATTATAGCTGTTATTAATACTGACTGAATGTGGTCTCCATAATGTATTCTGTTTGTGTTCTAGGTGTCTGTGTGTCAGCAGGATGTTGGTCAGCTACCCTTTCCTACAAGGGGTGTGGCACTGTGGTGACACATTGACTGTGTCATTTCCTGGGTACAGCTGAAGACAAGTAACAGATCTGTATAACAGTTACTGCATGTGCCACGTGGCTGATAGATCTGAGGGGCGTATACAAGTGAGTGCATGGTGGCTGATGTAAGCAGCTATTTTACAGTGGACAATGGTAAGTGTACTGGGTGGCACACACCAAATGTTTGTGAATAACACACACACAGAGGGTTTGGTGTTGATGTAATACACAGCAAATATTGTTCATATGGATATACTTCATTTTGCAGTGAACGCATTTTGGCCTATGTAATTCCACCAAGACCAAATTGCCAAAACATCACATCAGTAAATAATCAGTCCACCAGTTTAATGTCATTGACAATGGTACTGGCAGGGTATATGTCTTCTTCCCCAAGGTAGTGCAATCCTGGAGTTGGTAAACATAGGTGTACTTGTGTAGGTGGCACAGCACCCCACTTTGGAAAGTGTGGGGTGGTGTAGAAACACACATAGTGTGATTAACAACTACTTAACCTGTTAACATAAACTGTACAGTATAACAGCACACTAAGCAGGGAGATATGCACAACAATAACCCTAAAGTTGGACAGCTGTACAGTGGGGAAGAGGGCATTTACACATCCACTACTAGTTTTGATTGAATGTATTTCCACAAGATGATTGCTTTGAAATATTACCTTTTGCCAGTTAGTTCTCAGACAAATTATCTCCTGAGACATATATTTTCTGCAAACTGAAGTAGATCCCTTCACATACACACACACTTACTTGGCAACACTGAGAGTCGAACCCCTACCTAGGTACTTATTGCTACTAATGTGTGTGGCCTTAATTGCACACTCCACAGAGCTTTTAGGGTGAGGTGTGTCCCGAGTTTCCTGTTAAGTGAAGAACATCACCAGGCCTTGTACAGTATGGTATTGGGGAATGTACTGGGTGTTAATGAACAATACATAGCATGATATACTGTCATATACACATTGACAAATGCATACAGTCATAGACACATTTGACAGACCTGGGTTTAGCAGTGCTAACTACCTTGTCAGTGAGTCCATTCTGTTACAGAGTTTTTGCACACAGCACATGCATCATTGGGCTGGATAGTGTAATCACTTACCTGTATGGTTGATGGTGACAGCGGTCTTCACAGAGTGGACCTTGGGACATGTACTGGGGTGCCATGGTGTAAAGACAGTATACCCAGCACCACACCCCACATTGGATATTGTACTCACTGAAACCCATGATAATGCTCTGGCAAACTCAGAATCACACATTGGCCAGGACTGCAATACACTTGTCTATCTAATCAGTGCTACTAAAGGGATATGCATTTTTTGCGCATGCCACAGGGATAGTAGGGTGAGGGCTTGTCATGGCTCTCCTGATGTCAACATCACCATCCCTTATACTGTATGGCAAGGTTTATTGTATTTGGAGAATGTGGCCTCAGAATGTCTCCTACAAATATGCACACTCACACACAATTGCACACACATACACACACTTTCCAGGACTCAGAGGTAACCCATGTCTATCTACCCATTTGTAGAACAGTGTTATGCTGGTACTGCAAGCTCCAAGTGGCCCTTAGAGTGAAGAGTGTAACAAGGTACATTTAAGTTAATTACAGCAGCAGCCATTTCTAAGTATAGCAATGGGATGTAGTGGGTGAGAAGGACCTCAGAGTATTTTCAACTACAAGTTTACAAACACATAGACACTGTTATTCTCAGTAATGCACACTGACATATTTGTCAGTACTGATGTCCATAGATGCAGGTGTTCCTACGTGTGTACCAGGCTAATGTCCATGGAGAGATGAGAAGAGAAGGGTATGTGGGTACACTGGCATCATGCCACCTGACATTTGTCAGCAGGCCATCTATCAAAAAATGCCATTTGAGTGATCCCCAGGGTGACAGTTAAATTCAACATCCAATCATCTGGTTTTCTCTTGCAGAGGGCCAGTGAGGTGCTCCAATTGACATGTATGCAACATATATTACATAACATGGCCAATGTCTGGGTTAGAGACCTGTACCCAAGCATGTTCTGTTGACTGTGGTAGTCTGATTGAGGTATCCATGGCATGTGGTGCATACAGGATGGGATTTCCTAGCTGTGGCATTCATAACACAGCTAGGCAGACATGTCAGTGTCAGTCAATCAGAGATTACTTGTAAGCAGCCAAGATGGATACCTGACATCTGCACATCTGTAAAGAGGACAGACAGAAATTAGCTAGCCAATAGTTTATGCATTAGGATGAATGTTTTGCTAGATAGACATCTGCCACTGATATGTATGCCATTACTACATGACAGCAGCCCTCAATGACATGTCCTAAACACATAGTAGTCTACAGTTAATATCAAAATAGATCAATAGCCAATAGGAGATGCTTAATAGCATACAGCTCACACACCAAGAACACAATAGTCAGTACTCAGAGTCCAGCTTTGCATGCAGGGGTGTATGGTTCCAGTACTACAATCTGCAATCTACTCTTTCTTGGAAAAGCACTGTTAAAAGTAGTAACATAATGGTACAATACATGCAAGTATGACTGCATATAACCTGGAATACTACCTATGTATGAAACATGTACAAAGAGAAAAGATTGTGGTACTAGCCATGCATACTCAGGTGCCCCATACAGTATACTGACATCCCTTGCTACTGTAATAACAGCACATAGAAGCATGTTATGTACATGAAATTAAATACACTTATCAAAGATGTCATTACCCTGCTATTTTATCAGACTGCAATGTGATAATTGGTTACGAGGGCTGAGCTATGCTTATCAGGTGTAAGCTTTACTTAAATGTAAACGCAATGCAGATTTGCACACTGGTAAGCAAAGCCTACACTTTGTAAGCACCTTTTTGTTTAACCATACATTAGCACTGCTTACCCTTGTGCAAACCCACGCAAACCCACTTAAAGCTGCTAAAAACTGGCTTAACCGCTCTGTATCCAACAGTCCTTGTTCTGCCTAGCAGCAAAATAAACAGCCCTTGCACGTCTTGAACCCAGGACCCTGTAAACTATAGTCACAGCACTTAATCACTAAGCTATCTGAGCTGTACAAATGGATGTTGCTTGTTCAGATATATCATTCAGTACATGTACTGAATAGTAGTGAACAACTGCTTTGACTAAAATTGTTTACTACTTGTTAGTGAAAATAATGTTGGATCAGTCATGTTTTCATATCTAAATATACACATATCAGATAAATATGGTGGGATATATCTGAGAAGGTATATACAACACTCATGTTTACACATAACAAGGATATGTGTATATATATATATATAGAGATCTGAAGAAGCGTACTGGTTGGTACGCGAAAGCGCTCATCTGTTCTTTTTATTTAATAAATCAGTTGGACTTTTATACAGCAGTATTTTTTCGTGGTGGTTTCACTTGTGTATGTTCTTTGATATATATATATATATATATATATATATGTATACATGTACATACACACGTATATATTTATATATATATATATATATATATATATATATATATATATATATATATATAAAAAACATATGCCCATAACATGTAGTGGAGTCATACCTCAGCACCATAACTCACAACCTCTAAATGCAAGGGAATGTAATGTAAGTATTGCAGTTATAAATGTAGAATGTTGCTACAGTAACAGGGGTTGTGTCAACAAACATGTTGTGTAGGAAGGCTCTTCTGAAACTGACATGTACGCCATGGGTTAATGACAAACATCATAAAATCATCATAGTGAAGTACCACACAAATCACAGTAATGATCCTGTGGAATGCAGCAGAAATATGTCCAATAAACATGGACAGTCTGAAACAATCTGATCAGTCCAGAGGTATAGACAGAACTCATTAGTGCAAGACGTGTGGACCAAGCCTGACAAAGGGAATGTTTACAGCCATGAAAATGGGGATATAATACAAATACTGGAGTAGATAAGCTCACACAGTTGATGCATTCACACCCTTCTGTCTGTCCTAACACATATTAACTAGAAGAGCAGAGGTCCCAAACCCACATACTTCCCACTAACTAGTGACATACATCTTGCAGCATCCCACTGCTTTTTCAGAAATACACAGCATGTATGTTGGCCAGGCAACAGTACATCAGACAAATATCTGGACATAACATCACACTAGGTAAGTACACTGAGCTGCTAGGCTTGTCACAAAGCACTATGTAAACTACAGGCAGACTGCCAGAACTGACCCAAGTTTCCTATGGGGGAATACACATGTAATGGCAAATATAGCAGGCACTACAGGCATGTAACAGCATGGAGTAACAAACACCAGTGTGAAAGTGCATACCCACAACCAATCTTAACACAGTCACAGTCACATTATGGTAAGCCTAATTAATAGTACAGTATATGGACTGTGTGAACAAAACCATCCTCATATTTGCCCCTCACACACTAACCCTACATATACTGGCCCAATTCACAGTGTAGTCTGATGCCTGACTGTGGTATGGGCCATGTGTCAATCTGGCCCTACAAACATATACGCTGATAGGGTACCAGAAACTGGAGCAGCATGCAACGTCAGATAGAACAGGACCAAGAACACTGACATCTACCACAGTCTGTACACAGGCCAAGTAACATATTCACAATACTGACACTCTTGTCAGCAATCACCATAAGTACACATACCTCACTACTGTACAGGCTACAACAGAATGTCCAGGTTTTGTCATCAGATGTGAGGCCTACTATACATAACATGATTGGCAGTCTGATATATCACTGGCTTGTTATCAGGAATGATGTTAGTAAATAATGATATACTGTACACATGCACCTTGTACTACATGGCATATGGACAAAGAGCAACAGACTTGGGGGACAGAGGCACAAATACAGGGCCAATATTGACATATTGCTGTGATAAACTGAGAAAATTGCTGGTGTAACAGGGTTTGTTGTGACATACCTCTTCTGAGGGATATGAAGTCAGTAACAACATGGATGTCACCATTTACTGACTGTAATCATCAGAGTATGCTACTGCATTTCTAAAGACAGAAAATGTGTAAGTAACACACCACATCTGAGACTCCAAACTCTGGCCAGTCTGCAGATAGTCCTACAGGTGAGAGTTTCCTCAAACACATGACACTGTCATGCCAGACTTTAAATCATGCAGAACAACCATATCTGCACAAACCCTGTTAAACCAACATTACTTTAAATGTAGAGCAGCAATACTTACATTCTGCCCCCATGTCTGGAACACCCCCCTCCTGTTTGTTGGCCTGTCTCCACAGTGTTTGTTGTAACAGGTATTTCCAACTACCTTCTGTGATGCTGTTTGTCAGACAGCCACATGAAGTCCTGCTCACAGTGAAGGAAAAGGGACAACACCCACATGAAGTGCTTAGTTATAGGAGTGTGTTTCCATGCAGTTGGCTATAGGAATGATACCACAGCTGTTCCACATACAATTAGCAAGTGGGGGACTCCAATTCATGCACAGGCCAACAGCTGATCATGAGAATTACCTACAAAAGTCAATCTGCTGCCTATGCAAAACAGATGTAATTTTCCACACCTACCAGAGAGAAAGAGAGAGAGAGAAAGTAAGAAAGGAAGGGGCAAGCATGTTTGTGTATGATCTGTGGGTGTAGAGTGGTATCTGGGTATTATAATTTTTGCCTATTTTGTTTTCCATACTGTCACATAGTAATTGCACATGGCAGTAGACATTTATGGCTGTGAATTGTCTACAACAACCTCTACAGTGTTTGAAAACTGTTGGCCTTGTAATGTGGACATTGGGACATATAGGTCCTCAATATAATAATGTAGCAAAACCCACACTGCAATGGATCCTGTCATTATACAATCACCCCAACACCCACACAGGATACTGATGACACACACACACGTACCAGTACTGAGTTTCAAACCCTTACCTGGCTATGTATTGCTATTACAGTGTTACGCATTTATTACATGTGCCATGGAGCTTAACTGTTGGAGAGTTGTCCAAAGGTATCTTTTAAGGTGAGTGACAGCAGCAGTTCTAAAGGAGGGGTAAGGGAAGTGTAAGTTTGAACGTCGACAAAATCAGGTGTCAACAAAGACACACACGCACTCTCTCACACAAACACACACATTATCACAGTTTCCAGGAAGAGGATTAGAACTTCTACTCAACTAGTTTGGTACACTACAGTATTATGCAGTTATCACAAGCACCACAGAGCTTGTAGGGCTGAAATGTGGCCAAAGGGTTTTTTCAAGGTTCACACACACACACACACACACACACACAGACACACACACACTTGCCAGTACTGAGATCCATAGGTTCATTGCTTCACATATGTGTAGTAGGTGAAAGGGCCTGAAGGCTCTACAAGGCTAGGCCAAGGGAATACCTTAGCATCAGGCCTCATGACAATAGTCCCGAGTGTGGCTCAGGGGTGTAGTCCCTGAAGCGGTCCCCAGGGGTGGGTATTGTATTCACCTTCCACTCATCTTGGTTACTATTGTGGGTGTCCAGTGATGTGCACTGCTTCCTATGTATGTGATCTATATTCCATAACATGGACAGTGTCTGGGTTGTGCACATGTCCCACATGCATGTTCTTTGACGTGTGGAAGTGTACTTGAGGTCTCTGGGGCATGTTGTGTGGACAGATTGTTATCTTCTGATGTAGCATTCCTGACCTCATTTGGTGAGACCTGGCTATGTAACTGAGGTTGTGCATGCACCTACATTGACAGCACAATAAGGGTATTCAGTGGAGGTAGTGGCATCTGTCCATACAGGGCATGTGTATAAGGCATGGTATTCGCTTTGTGGGGTACATTTGCAGACTCTATGGTTGTTGCAGGCATCCAGTGGGGAACATGGCAAAAGGGCCACTGTACAAATTTATTTGGCTACTGAAGGGATGAAACAGGTTGCCATGTCCTTTTACTTTCTGGATAACACGCAGTCAAGAGCTATAACACATCAAAGTACTTTTTGATGTCAGTGGCACTGTTGTGGTCAACAGGCATGTAGTCCACTTCAATCACACCATGGTTGCTATCTGTGAGGCAATATGCAGGGAACTAGCAATATAGTGGTTGTTGCCTAGCCAAGTGTGTTTGTGTATGATACATGGGTGGAGAATGTTCTCTGAGTAGTAGAAGGGTTGCCTATATTGTTCACCAATCCATACTGTCATATGTAGGGCTGTGGATTGTCTACACCAACCTCTCCATTGTTTGACATCTGTTGACCTTGTAATGTGGACATTGTGACATATACCAGGTCCTCAACATAATAATTTAGTAAAACCCACCCCACAATGGATCCTGTTATTACACAATCACAGCAACCCCCACACAGAATACTGATAGACACACACTTGCCAGTATTGATATTCAAACCCCTATCTAGCTATGTATTGCTACTACAGTGTACCACATTTATTGCAACACCACAGAGCTTATAAGACGGATGTTGTCCCAAGGTACTTCTAAGGTGAGGAACATCACCAGCCCTTGTAAATACTAGCATTGGGTGATATAGTGGGTGAGAGATCCCAAAAATAATTTTACCCTGCACACACATTTACATTTGCCAGGGGACCATTATGAATGCATTTACTACATGCACCATTGATCTTATATGGTTTAGGGTTGGCAACAGGTACCTCTAAGATGGATGATATCTGCAGGACTACTAAAGTCAGGCACTAAGATGTGTACTGGGTGTAAATGGGGTCAAAATCTTTGAGGTACACACATATGTACACACGCAAACACTTACCATGGATGAGATTCAAACCCATATCTATGTAGTTATTGCTACCACATTTTGCTACATTTATGGCATGCACCATGGAGCTTACATGCTGGAGAGCTGTGCCAAGGTATCTTTGAAGGTGAGTAACATCAGCAGCAGTGCTAAAAGAGGGTTAAGGGGAGAGCAGTAAGTGTGAATGTCCATAAAATCAGGTATCGTCAAAGTCATACACACTCTCTCACACAAACACACACAGTTTCACAGGTGCCATGTCTTGGATGAGAACTCCTACCTAACTAGTATGCTACACTATAGTATTACATAGTTCTCGCAAGTGCCACATAGGTTATACATTGAAGAGCTGTCCAAAGGTATCTTTGAAGGTGACTAACATCAGCAGTAGTGCTAAAGGAGGGGTAAGGGGATAGTAGTAATTGTGAATGTCCATAAAATCAGGTATCATCAAAGACACACACAGTTTCACAGTTGCCATGTCTGGGATTAGAACTCCTACCTAAATAGTACACTACACCATATCATTAGCATTTATTGCAAGCATCACAGAGGTTATAGAGCTGGTACTTGGTCCAAGCGTTATTTCAAGGTGACTGACATCAGCAGGCATGTTAAAGTAGGGCAATGGGAGGTGTAGTGAGTGTGAATGGCCTCAAAATCATTCATCTCCACACACACAGTTTCACAGTTGCCGTGTCTGAGATTAGAACTCCTACCTAACTAGTTTTCTGCACTACAGTATTACACAGGTGCCACACAGCTTATAGGGCTGCGATTTGGCCAGAGAGTTATTTCAAGATGACTGACATCAGCAGGATTGCTACCATGGGCAATGGTTTGTGCTGTGTGTGTGAATGGGCCATAAATCATTCCTCTGGAAACAAACACACACACACACCTCTCTCTCAGTCACACACAACTTTACATTTGACAGGACTGATATACAAATGCTAGATGAATACTGATTTGTACTATCATGTTACATAGTTATCACAAGCACAACAGCCACTATAGGGCTGAGGGCTACCAAAAGGAATGTCTACAGTGATTGACATCAGCACATCATGTGATATTGGTCAATTGGATGTGTGGTGGGTGGGACAGGCCTCATAATGGAAATCTCTCTGTCACTGTCTGTCTCTTGCTTCCCCACATGTCTGTGTGTATGTTTGACATTATTGTCCATTGGCCTTGGCTATGTGTGAATATTTCTGTCCAATGTGTATGCAAAACATGAATGGTGTACAATGTGGTGTGTGTACACAGACATCTGTGACTGACAGATATGTATAGTCCACTGTGTTGTCAGACATGGGCTTCATTTCTCTAAGTGTAGGGGCATGCCTAGTATGAAATTCTGTATTGCGTGTGTGAATCCATTCCAGGTAGGGTTGTACTCCAGTCCAGGGTTTGCTGTTCTACACCCACAGCTAGCAACCTGTTTCTGCAGGATATCTGTACATAGGTTGACAATATGGAGTCACAATGGGCGACAGATAGTGGGATACTGTAACTATTGCAGTCTGTACTGCTTTTGTTACATGTTTGGTGTTAACAGAGATATTCAGGCATATGTACTGTTTTACACTGTGAAGTATTATGCCATCAGCTACTGACAGATATACTTATTTGCTCACAGTTATTTCCTGGGAAATACAAGATGAATGAAGCTGTGTTCAATATTGTGGTCTACAGCCTACATATTCTTGCACACTCATGCTATTCTGGAGGAGTAGCTGCAGACACTTGCTTATGGGTCTGTGTAAATGTTCCAGCACCTTGGTACTATGGTGGCTGAGGATTCCCTTCTTGTACATATATCGACGTAACAGAATGGCCGTATCCTTCTGTGGCCATACCTCTCAGCTGTTCAGATTCACCCAGGTTACCCAGAGGGAGGGGTCATATATCTGATCAGTTCCCCTTCACATTGTGGTTTACAAGCAGGTTTGTAGAAATCCATTACTGGGTTTGCAGGCAGGGGTAGTATGGGCACACATCAGAGTTTCAGACTTCACACACTCCATGCCGTCCATGCTTCTACACCTCACCCACTCTTTTATTCTAACCTCTTCCTAACATTAAGCAAGTGATATCTGAGACGTATCCCTATAGTTGATCCTTCATCCCAGTGGTATTTAGGGGTTGGTCCACAGTTCGTGCAGTAGGACATGGTGGGCATGCAACTGGGATTTGTCAACATGGCCTTGCATTTGTGTTCTGTTGACTGTGTTATGCTGTTAGTTGGGACCCCATGAGATACCATACATTGGCACTATGGGTGAGGCACAGGCCTTTGACAGAGGACTGTAGACCATTTGGTAGTGATGCAGGCCATCTGTAGCAGGCCAGTGCATTCTGTCACTCCTACATTCCCAGGCTGCGAGCCAGTCGATTCCCCTGGGGTGACAGGGTAAGTGTGCGAGGTGTTAATGGCAATAGTTCCTGTCCATATTAATCCATTGGTCTGGATGCTGGCAGGGTGCTGCTTACAGCTAGGGACACACCTCCATAGGACACCTCTTCAGCATGCTGCATTCTGTGGGTATTCCCATACAGAAGTGGGGGTCATATTGTACTCATTCCCAACAGCAAGGATATGACCTGTGATAAACCTGTGGCTGATGGTGGGGTGAGCTGAGTGCATGTGTGATATGGAAGCTACTTGCAGCTGACTCACAGATATACATGAGACTTTTCCCTTCTGCTGCCTTGTGTGGGGACATAGGCAGTCTTTCATTACTTCATAACTGTGTCTTTTGTGGCCTGCCAGTGATTGGCTAGACTACATCAGTATTCCGTACTACACAGACAACTAATGTGCTGTTAACCTGTATGTACAATTCCAAAGTTGTGTGCAGTTGACAATTAAATTTTATGTACTCTGTCTAGGGTACTTCCACCTGTGTACTGTGTATGTCTGGGCCCACATTCATGGCATGTCCATCTTTCAGGCGGTGACAGATATTGACATCTGGACAGTCAGTATGGATGACTGCTGACATGGGTATTGCTGAGAAGCATTGTGGTTGGCACTACAGTTGTCGGAACATGGCCTTGTCATCTACAGTACTTCCCATAGGCCACCGAGAGACAACCCTCCATGCCTACATGCTGACCACTTTGAGACAATATTGAACACACAACAACCTAACACACGGACCCCTGCATATTGTACACATGCAACAATCTATCCTGTAGATTGGGCTAGCTCAGGTAATCTGTGCTTCACTGTTATTACACCTCACACTTACATGTTACTGCATTTTTACATATGATTGTGGGGGGGGGGACACTTGATAACTTTAAACATTTGCTTGACTGTACTGGTATTTCAGGTACTATATTGGCTTCCATTTCATTTTGCATTCTGACCTATCATGCAGACTGGAGGCATATCGGTAGAGTACAGATCTAAGGTTTTATTGGCCTACATTTCAGTTTCAGGCTTCTTACCCTTCAGAACTAACATACAACTGCCAGACCTGTTGTAGTCTGTCTCTTTAGGTCTGGAGAGGGGCTGTTAACCATTTCCATCAATTGGAGGCCTTAGCCCAGCCTTTCTTTATGGTCATCTACACCTGTCCTGCTGCCTGTGGCTGGTGATGGATATGCATGCCTCACTCACATGCATGTGTATGTCCTATAGACACACATTTGGGCCACCACATGTACTGCAGTGGGATTTGTCACCTTGTCCAGTACTGCCTAGTATGTTGACACCAGTATTTTGTCATGGATTTCATGCTGCCCATATAGATGTTCACTATATGTTGCCATCCCATTCAGCCACCCAGTTCCCTTGCATGCTCACGGCCATACCATAGATACAACTATCAGAACAAACTACTCCATTCAGCAATTGATAGGAAGAATGACTTACCTTGTGGCTGTGCCAGTATTGAGGACTGTGCTGGAGGGCTAACTATGTCGGATGCACATAGTACACACCCTATACATGGTAAAGTACAGGTAGTGTCATGTTTGGCATCCCTTTTAATGTATGTGTGAGTCAGAGAGAGGTGTCATTCCCTGGGTCCCTACCGTGTCAGTGTATGTGCTATGTGTTGCCTCTTTAACAAGACCTGGAGATACTGGGCAGATCTCCTTCTGCCTGCATGGGCAGGCACAGGTTGTTCCTCCTCCGAGTGCCTCTGTGCCTGTGATGGCCTTGGCAATTTTGGGGGGCTGTGTGGCCTTGTCCCTTGATGTTCCTGCTGCAGCTGTTTTTGCAGGATCATATTGTGTAGCATGGCACATACTATGAACATTTGTGTACATGTAGCTGGAGAGTACTGCAAGGCTCCACCGCATATGTCCAGGCAGCGGAACCATGACTTGAGCATCCCAAACACACACTCTATTATGACTCTGGTTTGTGCGTGTGCCTCATTATGGAGTTCTTGTTCAGGTGTGTGCATTTCTGATGGGTGTCATCAGCAACAGCTCCAGTATGTAGCCAGCATCCCACACTAGGTGGCCATATGGGATGCCCCCACTGGCAAATGACTGGTACAGCTGTGTCATATGCCAGATGTGTGAGTCATGATAGTGTCCAGGGCTGCCAGCACACACATTCAAGATAATGCTCTGGGCATCACACATGACCTGGCAGTTGATGGAGGGGAAACCCTTGTGGTTTATGTAGACCCTACCCCACTCGACGAGTGGTGCTTTGATGTGTATGTGTGTGCAGTCTATAGCAACCACTACCTCAGGGTATTCTGTTATTTGGAAGAGACGCATATTGCTAGTCAACACCTCATGGGTGTTGAGGAAATATATGTGCTCACCGGCATGTGCTGACATGGCATCCAGGAACTGGTGGAGTACCTTGGATGCTGATGCCTGTGAGATAACCATGATATGCCCAGTTGCCCTTTGGATGGTACCTGTGGCTAGTATTCTTAAGCCTACACATACCTTGGTATCCACTGGGATGGGTTCCATTCTGTTGGTTCTGTGTGTGAGGCATGGCTGGCACAGCTCAACAATTTGTTGTAGGAGATCCCTGTCCACCCTATAGTGCTCCACTATCTCCAGCTCATGTAGCCCCTGAAAGGTTACCCTGGGTCTGTACACTGTTCTTCTTCTCCTCACTGTGGGTTGGTCATCAGCATTCACATTCTCACCACCCTCAGCCTCTTGCACATATTGATGTATGAGAGCGACAGTAGCCCCTAACATTTTGTTAGTTTTGTCAGGTAAAATTTCCCCATCTGTGTACACCGGTGGTGTAGAGTTTGTGGAAAAAAACAGACTGGAAGGTGTTTTCATAGTTTATAGTAGTGTTGCTAGGCTGTTCCATGTGTAACTGGCTGATTCTGATACATTTCACCTGCCAGCTATGCTAGTTCTCCTTGATTGCCTTCCTACCACTGTTTTCCCTTCCCATTGCCTTCCCGTTTAAGCTCCAAGGTGTGGCGCACATACCCAGTGCTCAGATGTGAGCAGAGCTATTTCCTGTTTTTTTTTTTTTGTTTTTTGTTTTTTTGTGTTTAAAACTCAGTGCGCAGTGCGCACAGCCATTTAGGCAATGTAAACACTGCTAGACAGCCTCAGACACACACCCTTCCTTAGCTGTGCTTAGCTAAGGGCAAACACAGAGCTCCAATAAACTTACAGCATGCATGACACTCCCCCTTATGAGGTCATCTACCTCTTAGATTTATACAGTGGTGTTCTGCACCTACATGGTTGGGTGCAAGCTAACACTGAGAGGAAATCTGTGATTAAGTATCAGTCGCCTCATTTGCATAAAACAGAATGCTAATTCATAGTTACCACACTCACACTGAGCCTTCCCCCATAGCAACTACTATTCCCTGGTATTGTTGTCTTATGCATGCCATTGACTATTATGGCAAAATGCTGATTTGAGTTTAAAAGATTATTTCCAACTTTTTTTCTTATTTTCGGACCGATCTCCTTTGCGCACCACTGCCCTATGCTTAAATGTCCAAAATCAGCCAAAAAAAATAAAAGTTACTTTTTATAATTTTGCAACTATTTCTCATGCCAATGGCCATATATTTGGCCATTGGCATGCCTGCTACATTGAATACATGCTTTCTTTATTGCTGTCATGCCTCTGTTTCATAATTTGCAGAAATGTATTCGGTTAGTAACCAAATACATTTCTGCAGGTTGCACTATTCCTGCACAGACGCCTACCTGCTTCCTGGATCACTAATTCACTTCATCTGCATGGTTTTCACCAGCAAATGAGGTAATTAGCATATAGCAGTTGTGTCCATGCAGGAATAGTGTAGGAGCGATTGTGCACGTCCGGGGAGCTCATTCCTGGATTGCTCGCCAGCCATATTGCATGCAGCAGCTCTTCCACTATTCCTTCACTCCATGCAGAGCTTGCTGAATCTGGGAGTAAGTCTTCAAAATTGTTCAAAAGCTAATTGCTTTTACATTAATATCATGAATTCTGTTTGCCATACATGTTTCTAGTAAGTCAAATGATTTAATAATGCAGGATCTTCTATTCACAAGTAAAATATTTCTGACCAACTGCAATTCTTAAGGTTCTGAATAAGAAAAACAGCTTCCACATTGAAGGGTGAGTTATTTTTTATCTCTCTGCTTCAGTTATTTAAATTTTTGAATAGATATTGCATCACATAGTCTGCTGCATAAAAAGTCTGTGATTAGTTGTGATCCATTGCATTCTATATTTGACACTCTTGTTCTCTCTGTACTGATTCAATACATTTAGTGTCATAAACAAAAACTCCGTGTTTTTGCTCTATAACATTTCTCTTTTGGTTTCAGACAATCTTCTGCATTTACATCACTTTCACAGAATGATTTATGTACTACAGTGCTTATATATACAACATATTCTTGAAAAATGTTTACAGCCACACGTCATGTAAAACTTCTTAATGGCTTGTTTTTCCTGATATAGTTTCAGTTTATCTGTGACAGCATTTATTTGTTTCTTTCTTTCTTTTTTTTTTTTTGGCTTTCTTTTATCATGTAATCTAGCTACTCCTAATTTGTTAAATTATCTAAGTTAATTTAAAGCAGTTCCACATCCCCACATACTCTGTGGCTTTCATTAAAGTTAAATCTACTGCACATAGCAATCTGCACTGTATTATGTCATATACCACACACAATTCCTTCTCATAGGTTCATAGGTAAGTACTAGGCTATCTGTCGGAGGGCATCTATAAGCCTAGACAGAATGTGTTGGCTTTCACTGTCCCGTTAGATTAATTCCCTGTGCCTCTGTCCAGCAGAGCTATTAGTTCCCTGTGCCTCAAAAATAATTATGTGGCTCACCAAATTCATAGTATGTGTATTTATTCATTATATCAGTAACATATGTATTATTGCTTTCCAAGAGATCATGTACCCTCATACTGAACAAAAAGTAGATAAAAGACAGATTTTTGACTGTCCACAGTAATCTTAGAACTTGTTTCATCCTTTATACTATGTTTCTCTCCATCTAAAACAAAGATGTAGCATATATCCTATCCATTTTCTCCTATGGCATTCAGAACTTGGATGCATAGTATATTTAATGCTTCTCAATTATTCTGTTTCCAACCAGAAAGAAACAGAACTTCAGGATCAGCAATTTTAAGTTTTCATATAAATTGCCTTGAAGACTGAAGAGTGAAAGTGTCCTTGAAGGCTATAGCTGCAGCATGACTCAGATCAAACTATCCGTGATGTAGTCTAACATCTGGGTTCAGACATCAAAGAAAAAATAGCACATGGTGACATGCTGCTAGGCTGAATATTTTCTTATTGTAGATGTGATAGAGTATATGGAAGTGACTGTGCAGAAATTTCACATCCCGGTATTTTAAAAGAAAATGATAATTTAAAGAAATGTACTGCAAGGCCTCTAGTAGTCTATACCAAGCAGTCAGTATCCTGGGCATGACTCTCAACTGTCTAGAATTTTGCAGAATGTCCAGATTTTTGCATCATACCTTTGGACAGTTCCCCATAAAATATATGATTTTCTGGCAAATCATTGAGAATTAAAATCAATAAATAATGACATACATTTCACTTTCAGTCTTCATATCCTTCAGAAAATGCATGCTAATTCAACATCTTTTATTTCAGCAACTTTCTAAGTTTAGAAAATCTGCTCCAGATTTTAAGCCTTTGTCTTCACATTATTGTTGGCTTTGTACAGAATTCTTACACTAAGTGATTGACAGGTATGATCCTGATCAGCAGTTATCTGCATTTAATCTGTGACAGACTGTGAAAATATATGAAGACAACTCAGGGGACTTGGCTAAAAGTTTCATACCTGATGACTCGAGTTCAGATATCTGACTGCATCATCAGACATGTATTGTAGGCTTATTACTATTAGAGCTAACAAGAAAAGATTTAATGCAGTATTAAGATTGTCTTAATTTTGGTCCACCTCGATTTCATCCAAAAACATCCATTGTGAAACACAGCAATACAAAAATGTTCAAAATGAACGTAAGATACTGTATGGTTCCTTACTGTTTTTTTATTACTGAAAAAGGAAACTAATTTACTTGCATTCACACCAAAAAGTATTTCTAACATGATTTAATGTAGCACTAATTTTGCTTAATTTACTTTGTTGCATTACTATAGTATCTGTTCAGTCTACGTTGTACGCTATCTTTCCACCAGTTACTCATACTTAAAAAGAACAAAGAATCTTAATATTCCTAATGATTTTCTTCCACCCTAGACATCAGCAAAACCGATGACTCATTTCTGAGCTTATCTGGTGAGTGCAATCATTCATATTAGAAAAGCAAGGTGATGGTAAATTATGCTTTTACAAAAGAAATATTGTGTTTAATTCTAAAATTGGTCTTTCTGGGTCCTGGGACTGAACATAACACTTGTGCTTTGGTGATAAGAAGGGAAAATAACATTTACTCATTTGATCTAAATTTATTTCCTTTAAAAAATCATGCTGATTTAATTTGACATAGTACTAATTATAGTAAAGAAACAAAGCATGGCCAAATCACTCAGCTCTCAGAGTATTTGCTAAAACTAAAGGATTGTGCACTGCCTTCTGTATTACTGTGCAGACTGATGGATCCTGCTTTGTGGATGTTCCATTGTATTTTTTTGTTGCTAAGCAACAGCAAGGCTGTGCTGGGACCCTGAATTATATTCAGACATTTACACAAAAGTCTGATGTACCCCAGTAATTTTGTTTACCCTGAAGGTGCTTACATTGTAGACAGTTAATCCATACATAACAAATATTTTCCAGAGTGAACAAAATAATTAATTCATATGAAAGGTTGAGAAACATCAACCAGGTTTTATATTTAAGACATACCAGTTAAATGACCAATTATTTAAGGGAATACTGCCGTTGTAGCTTTATAGTCCACATCAAAGCAATACATTTCAGGAGATCAGCAACTGAATGAAATCCTGTGAATGTATTCAAACATTAATTCTGTTTTGATAATGGGGTTAGCCATGTTGGGAACAGCTCTTTTACAGATGTGACTGGCAGAACAGTTCCCTAAAATGTATATCAGTATTTACAGGAAAGTAAACTTTAATTCAAAGACCTGTTATTGTACACTTGTGTTTGAAAATAAAAACACAACAATGATTAACAGTAAATAGTAATATGTAGTAGCTTAACATTTGTTTAGCTACATTGTGCTAGTTGCTGTACTCATTAGTCAATACATAATTTACAACAAAGAATTTCTACTTATCTAAACCACAACAGATTACACTTTGGCTGGTATTCACATTAAGTTAGCACATTGCACAGCACAATATATCTTGAATAACAATGATGCACAGGGAGGAGCCAATTCAGAAAAATAAGTAGCCAGATCATATTAGGAGAAACAATTAAGTAGGGTATGCAGATGGATCTATTATGATACAGAAATTGGGTTCCAGATGCAAATAAGGGGTAGAAAAATGTAAGAGAAGCCAGATGACTGCATAATTGTATGGAAATGACATTTCAGATGTCCATAAAGGGTAGAAAATATGCAAGAGAAGAGAGATGACTGCATAATGATATGGAAATCAGGTTCCAAATATACATAAGGAGTAGAAAACATGCAAGTTAAGCCATCAATAATGGATAATTGATTCACAATTACAAAAAGCAAGTGCACTGCACCTCAATGATGGCCTTGTCTAAAGACCAGGAAGTAATGATGCACAGAAGGCTAGAATGCCTGTACTAGCAACAGCTATAGTAGAGCACATGTTAGTAACTGCTGTCAGAGCCAGTGCCCATAATGTGGTACAATGTGGTCTTCCATGCTAGTTCACGTAGTACTATCAGCACCAAAGTTACTACCACTTAGCTGACCAGCAGATTGTAGACTGCTTTTACATGGATAAGGGTAACATATGAGTGCTTCTTGCATTTTTCACCCCATGTGGAATCAAGCAGGATGTATGGACAGCCCATCCTTGTGGATGCTAAGGCATGTGTGGCTTTAACCATCCTAGCTACATGGGCCTGTTAGCAATCTACTGAGGTCATGCTATAAAATTTACAAGCATCAGCCTAGCATATCCTATACCAGTTCCTTAACATTAAATTGTAGCTTGTGAAGGATGTATGGTTCCCAAGGATTGCAGAAGAGAGACACCCCAGTATGCAGGCATTCAACAGCATTAGCTATTTCCTTGAAGTTCATCAAGCCATTGATTGCACACACATTATCATCAAGATGCAACCCTGTCCAAGCAGCTTTGACAGATATGTCAATAGGAAGGGCTTGTACTCCCTCAACTGTCAGGTAGTTTGCAAATCCCAATGTGCAATTTGCACAGGATGTTATATATGTGTTGGAAACTTGGATGAGTGTGCACCGTATTGCAAATCATGACTGAGAAGAAATAGCTTCATCAGCAGGAAACCTCACAACAGGGCCCACAATACTTACTAGGGATGTGGATGCGGCAAAGGGTAACCAATCAGGTGAAAAATAAGCAACTAGAGTATCCAATTCATGGTAGAACTGGGTTTAATAAATCACCACACTGGCAAATAGACATCTGGTTCACAATTATGGTCTATGACACAGAAAACATGAAATAAAATTATTTTAACATTATCAAACGCAGTCTATACAATACAGTGCCAAACAGGTCAGTAGGTGGGCAGATCCCAATACTCATTATTTGTATGGGAGGACCACAGTGGCAAGTGACAGCAATTCTATAATATGGCCCAAGGTTATGAGAGATAGATCTGATAGCCATACATTTTGGAAGTAGGTTCCAGAGAGGCAGAGATCACATCATCAAGTAGCAGAGTGGAGTTGCTCTATTGCAAATACTGACAGCATGCACTGAGGTGGTATGCAGTTTCTGAGCTGGATTTTGAGCATGGCAAGAAAGGCATATAACTATGGAAACATGAGTGTGCACCATGATTAAGTGTCTCATGTCGTTGAATGTATGGTGCATATGACTTCACATAAGTGTGGAATGCCATCTGTCTAGACAAGATATTGATGGTGTAGAAATATGGGAGTAAATTCATGTGAGGAATCTGTAGGGTGGATCTCGAGGAGCATTGTTGGTCACATATGTGAGACTGGCAACAGACAGCTGCAGTAGCCCCTGTGGATAAAGCCAAAGATGAAGTCTCAGGAATGGTTTGTGTCATTTAGTTTTGCCTGCCCTATGACCAGCCACCTCATATCCAGACCATTTCATTGCCATGGACTGCAGGAGCTGCAGAGAGAGGGCTAGTTGGCAGGTATCATCTGCCTCATGAACACACCAGTGGTATCATTTTAGCCATCATTGACTTGAACAGCACCATCTTACCTCTGTGTTTATACTCCCTGTTGTTGATCAGGTGCTAAGACATCTTCCCACAGGCTGTGCAGGTATTGCATGTTATTTTTTGACTGAAATATGTTCAGTGATGTTTCCAAACCTAAAAGCCATGGATGACTGTCCTTCTACTATACAAAATCATTGTTCGTTAGTTACACTACAACTCATTAAAATTTTAGTTCTTTAATTAGTCATCTTCACCAGCAAGTCAATGTTGCATTCTTTTAAGTACAATTATATGAACACCTAGGTACAAACTTTGTTATTCAGATACTGATAACAGGTCATCTGCCCAACATACTTACAATGGACTGTATAACAAACAAAAAAAATCAATACTTCATATATAACATATGAATTATGTTAACAATAATTTAAGTAAGAGTAGATATTCCAATTTTCCAGCTGCATTTACACCAATTTACAAATTTTCAAGCGTACTTATGAGACCATATAGACTTAATCTTTTGCCCTAATCATCAACCCAGTGAAAGGTTCGTAGGATCATAGGAAGTTACTAGGCTAATGGCCCTAGGGCCCTTACAAACCTAAGTTCGACCCTTATTTCCATGATCAGCAGCTAATACCAGTGTCGAAGAGGGACACAGGTGGAACCCCTGGGTTGAATTTATGGTTACCTATCCAATCGTCCAGATTGCATATGAAGAGATCCAGTGAGGTGCTCTTTTTGACATGAATTGGGAGTATGTCCCAAAGGTGTGGTAACCTCTTGGAGACAAATCTGTCTCTCCAGTAGGTTCTGTTAATAGTACATACCAGGTTAAGGTGTTTAGATCGAGTAACCAGTGTACCATTTGACTTGTGGATATGCAGAATTTCCAATAAAGCAGTGACAGAGATTGCCTTATATGCAAGGCAGAGATCACCTCTGAGTAGTCTGTTTAAAACAGAATAAAGTGACAGTGATTTCAGATGATTCACGTAGGACTGATGCTGAAGAACTTGAATTTTCCTTCTGAGGAACCTTTGTGGTTTCTCCGATTGCTGCATGTGCTTGGAAAGGTGCATACCAAAAGGGGTGCTGTACTCAATTATTGGTCTGATAAGGGAAGAGTACAGGGAGGTTATATATTTTGTGTTGTCAGTCCCTAACAAAATTTCATTCAAGTTTATCCTTGTTGTTTTTAATTTTATTATTTGAATTACATTCATCAATCTTAACTTTATAGCAACATATTTCTTAAAAATGTGGGTACACAAATCTACCACTATATATTTGTACATATGTCAACAAATCCATCTATTAACAAACTTAGATCATGAAATTTTATTACTTATCCTAGCTTCCCTCTTTTCCAGCTGATCTATTAATTGAAATGTATACACTATGTATGCAACCATGTTTGATTTCCATTTTCTAGTGTTTTTTTCTGCAGATGTCATCAAAATAGGCATCAAACTTTTTTTCATTCCACTCTACAAGGTAAAGCAAGTACTTTCTTGATAAACAATCAGGCTTATTCCTTGATCTCTAGCTCTACTCTGTGTGTTAATAGGTGACATACATAGTTAACAAACTTACTTTTCTTAGCCCAATAAACACCTTCATCCACACATGGTAACCCCAATAAAATGTCAGTTTCCTTCAACCTCAGTGGCTGCTTTCCTTGCAAAAAGAAGGCAAATCCTTTAGATGGATAACCATGCATTAGGATACGCATGTGTCTACATATCCAAGTGAGCTTTTTCTTCTTTATTTACTTATGTATATATGTATGTGTGTGAGTATGTATGCATTTATTGATTTATTTATTTATTAACTGAGTGGGTGGACAGTTCCCTAGACCCAAATTAGTCACAACCTAGACTAAAGGCAATTATGCAATGTTTGAATACACTTCATAGATATTATATAATCAGTTGCTGTACATTTTCAAAGTTCATGAAGCTAGAAATATACACAGCTAAAACTGATAGGATGCATTCAGTAAATGTTCAAAGTACAGCTCAGGATCTATTAGAAGCAACAGCATAGGACGCATTCAATACATAATGCATAAATACAAACTGAGATTTCCACTATACCACTGATTGTAATGCTTGTCATCATAACACCAAATTAATTCCTGCATATCTCATTGAATTATGCACATAGTATCAAGCATTTACACATACATTAAGATTGTTATAATGTATTATCCACATAAGTACTGACTATTTGCAATGAAAGAAAAAAGAAAGAAAGCAAAGTATTTCCATCAACTCATTTGGTGACAATACACAAGGCTAAATAGTGTGGGATATTAGTAAAGCAGTAGGAATCACCCTGCATCCTTAAATCCCTTGCAACTATAGCCATCCTCGGGTAAGAATGTAACTTCCTTCTGAAATCCTTATGTTTGCAATTTATTTACATCTCTCAACTTCTTAGCACAAAAAGTCTGGACAATATTAATGGCCCAAAAATAGGGACAGAGTTTAGATATTGCTCTCATAAACATAAAAAGTTGCTAGAATGACAGGATTTGTGTTAGTGTGCATTTTTTGAATTATATAAAGTCTGAAACTCAAATGTATGTCATTAATTCACTGACTTCAGTCCTTGTTGATTTGCTAGAAAACCATTTTATGAGAAACAGATTGAAAACATAAGGCAAAAATCTAGATATTCTGAGAAAATCTGGACAGCTGAAAGGTGTGATGGGGAGGTGAGTCCAGTTGGAAAGTATAGTTTTGCTGCATGCTTTTTCCTCAAAAAAAATTTAAAACAGGGCTTTTAAAAGGAAAAGTGCTGTCATGCTTGGTATGAAGCAAGTAGGGACAAGATTTAATGTTGGATTAACTGTAATTAAGGAGCAGAGCCTTTCATCAAGTGCTTTGAAGGTAGAAGTAGAAAAGTAAACTGGCTGCCTGAGCAATAACTAGGAGCCAATTTGCCCTCTGAAATAAGAAGCAATATTGTTCTATTCAAGTTTCTTGATGAAAAATCTTCAAATATAATGTACTGTTGACTGAGAAACATATGTGCTTTGGGTTAAGTGCAAAATAATGATTGGCAGATCATATTCCAATTGAATGTTGAGGATGTTTAAGGTGAAGACTCATCTGGATTGTTGGTGGAAATAATCAGAGGTCTGAGGTGAGGTGTTTTGGAAGATAAGGAAAGATGATAAGTCTGTCTTTGGCACTTGCACTGTTGCATATTCTTTGATTTTTAACCTGTCAGATGCTATAAGGCTACAGGTTCATTCTTCACAACCTTTTGCTGAGCACAGAAAAGCACAAAGGTAGTTTTACTTGTATTAATGGTCAGAGCATTGTAATTAAGCCATTTATAAAGTCTTGTGAAAATCTTTGTAGCAGTCATTATGCTCAGTAGGGAAGGAGTTATCTATTTTTTGAAGAATGAATTCATCATTGTAGAGTATTATATAATAGAAGAGGGTGATGTCTCAGATGTCATTAGAAAATAGCGGGAAAAGGAAATGGCATAATGTACAGCCTTGGGGATCACCAACACTTAAGGACTCTGACTTGATTGTAGATTCTCCTGATCGCATACTAAAAATTCTAACAGCTACATACCTAAAGAACCAATTTAAGGACTTGTGTCTTAATTCATATATCTAAGTTGGCTTTGAGGTACATTGCAGTTTACATTTTGCAAGGCTATACTAAGGCTGAGGAATATGATACCTGTGTGATTGTTCTTTCTGCCTGATAGGATATGTTCAGTTACAATATAAGTTGCAGTAAGTGTGCAGTTGCCATTTCTGAAACTGTGCTATGTGCCTGAGAGGGGACATATTTGTAAAAGTGGTCAAATATTTATTCATACTTTTTTAGCAGATATCTTTCTTATTGGGCTGTGACACTGCCAGCCCAGCTATCTGGAATTTTGCAAATAATTATATGCCATTTGTGAATATCAACATGATTCATATGCTGGTCTTACAAATGTAAGAGAACTATATGGTATGTGTATATTAAACTACTGGTACAGAAGTGTGTATTAAACAGGATTTGTCCAGTACTGAACTTCAAGAATGTAACCACAGCATACCCTGCTGGAACATAGAAGATTAACTTACAAAACTTCATGAAAATAAGTTGAAATTAAGTGCTCTACAATGTGCTATAAACGTTAGTTTCAATACAGCAAGCAGACACAATGTCTAGAGCTAGAAGTTTTTCTATTGTCTGAAAAGAAAAGTAATTACTAGGTTTAAAATGTAAAGTGGTTTATTATTTTACAACTTCCAGTTCTGAGCAAAGATCTGACAGAGAAAATATTTCTCACACAGAGATGTTAAAATTCTATTAGTTTCTGTTTAGCCTGGGAACTAAAGTCAGGTGACAAAGAGTGATATCATCCAGGCTAACCCAGCAGTAATATGTGATATTAATTTAAGAAGTCTCTCAGAGAGAGAGACTAGGCATTTTTGTATTTTGCCTTTGATCTGGAAACATCCATCATCATCACCATCTGCACTTGCATTGCTAATAGTAAGTAACTATGGAAAAGTAATTGCTTTTAGAGATAGATAGGAATATAGTAAAGATTAGATTAGATGTGTTCTGTATTTATGTGAGACTGTCCTGCAATGTTGTTTCAAAATATTTCCTGTGATTTTGAACTCTGAAGTAACTGTGTTTGTTTTCTGAGTAGTCTTGTTCTTTTATTATTTAATATTAAATATATTTAAACCTATCTTTGAGGTTGCTATATGCGAGACATATTTAAGCTCTTAAAGTACTTGCATATGTATTTTTTGACACTGTATAGGCCACTCCTAAATAGCCTTACCAGTCTTGGTCAAAACTACCATTTGGATAATAGTAACTTTACACAGTAGGATTGGACACCCTTTTTAAGGGCCTTATATTAGCTGATAAGTAGGGTGGCTGGTGGCAGCTGGTACTACCTTATAGTCTGGGCAGAAGGGGGCCTAGCTAGTAAACTTAAGCCAGCCTTTCCTAGGTGTGTATGTGTGTGTGTGTGTGTGTGTGTGTGTGTGTGTGTGTGTGTGTGTGTGTGTGTGTGTGCGTGTGTGTGTGTGTGTGTTTGTATATCAATCAAATCTCAAAATGTGTGTGTGTGTGTCAGCTACTTGGGCAGGGACATGAATCACTGGTTGGACAGAGAGGTTGCTGGAGGTCTTAGCTTGCCCACTCGGCTGAGATCTCAACCCTATAGCTCTGCCAGTGGGGAGTCCTATTGGGGATCTGGAGAAAGAGGGAGAAACCAGCCCCAGATTGACTGTGATCTCTGCTCCTAAGAGAAATTGCACTTTAATGTGTGTATACTTGCCATCCTCCCATGGTGTACATCCCTCACTGTTGCCAGTAGTGAGGATTTTTGGCTCCTTGGTTACTGGGCCAGTGCAGGGGCATCACATGGGCATAAACTGATACAGGTGTAAGGTCATGAAGAGAAGTCACTTTTTAGTATACGAATACTAGGCTAGTGATTGAATTAAGGGGAAAATGGATGCAGGAAATAAGATAACAATTGAAAATATGAGTTCAAGGCATAGATAGGGACAAGAGGTAATTTAGAGGAAGATTAGGTTACTGCTTTCTTTATTTTTGTTAGACTTCATTTAGTTTTGAAGGAGTTCTACTAATTTGGCTATTATTGATTGAAAGTTGAAGGTAGGGGTTAGGGAAGTATGGAGACATGGGGAATTTGATTGTTGTGGAAAGCTAGAGCTATTAAAAGGGGATATTTCTACTATGAAAGCAGATGTGATCTGTGATACAGGAATATGAATCTGCATTTTAACCTTTTGGAAGGGCAGACTTGGATAATAGTAGTGCAATTTTGCTTGATTTATTATTTTAAATGTAAGCAATTTCTTTTAGAGCCCTCAAAAAAGTTTATACTTGGAAGAACTACTTTCTGCACATTCCTGAGATATTCAGTTTAGTCTTCTAGCTTGCATTTGTGCCTTACAGTTTGAAAGTTATGAAATAGGCAGTTAGATTACTAGCTTTCCATAGTCCCCAGGCTTATTTGTTCCTATTTCTCATGGAGGTCTTGAGAGAAGGTATCCAATGCTAATGGTGCCTTTTACTCTTTTTCCAGTTATGAGGAAGTATATCTCTATTATGGGTTGCATAATTCTGTTAAAATATGCAAAACAGGCGTTAGGTTAGTGGCTTAGGCTATTCTGGACCACTCAGTTTTTGCACATCATAACAACAGCATCTGCCTTTGACTCTGAGTAAGTTCTTGAGGAGATTTTTACAAGATGGATTTTAGGGGCTTTGAATGTGAAGCTGTTCTGTTTTGGTTGGTGGTTGCCAGTGGTATTTGGAAACCATATCAAGTTATTCACTTAGTACGGAGATATTAGTCATGACTTTGTCAAGCTGGGAGTCTTTGTTGGAGGACAGGCTGGGCCTGGTAGTGCAGCCAATGTCTTGGGTAAGTTTGAAGTGAGAGGGTATAATGGCTGCCTGCATTTTAACTGAATGTAGCACATCATTGTTAAAGCCTCCTGCTACGATTATGTCCCTTGCTGAGATTCATGACTTTCTGTAAGGTACTAAGGAAGATTTTAATGGAGAAAGAGGTTTAACTTAAAAACCATTGTCACTATCACTGTTTGTGAATTCCTGTTGTAATAGACACAATTGATCAGATGAGTGATTCTTTGTGACAGTGGAGGAGTGACCGATCAATTCTGAGGAAATGTTAGGATTTTTTGGACTAACAGTATCCCTCCTGCCTTTTTGATGAGTTCTGTTGCTGAGAAAGGCATAAAACTTGTTGTTCAAAGTGGCAGAGAGACAAATAAGGTCATTACTAGTACACCAGATTGGCATTCCAAAACTCAGGCTTTGAGAAGATCAAACATATTTCTAATGCATTGTACATAAGTGTGGCAGATTTATAACAATGTCTTTGGGTGGTAAACGATTAGGTTGCATGAGGGCGACAGTGATTGATATCAATGGGCTAGTACAAAAAAATAGTATTTGGAATGGAGAGATTTCCTGTTAATTATTTGAGGTAATGGAGGTGAGAAAGAGGAGCAGAGACCAGGATTAGGATTTATATTACCCACAATGCATATTTTAACTAAGATGAAGTAGACTGGGGAAAGTGTTGGTTATAGTGGTTAAGGTGTTAAGGTATGTATTTCACTGACACATGCTATAGGATTTGATTCTCACATTTGGGAGGGAAATAAGCTAGGCTTAAAATGGCCCACAAGGGCAGCTAACCTAGCAGTTACCTATGAATCTATTACGAGGATACCTTTGTTGTCCATTTAGGTGGAGGAGAGGAAACTTTGTGCAAAAGCATCATTCTGATAATCCGGCTTGATCCAGTTAGCGATCAGTCATAGCAGCAGATACAGAAGAACAAGTTTGTGGATAGATAGTAAAGCTGTTCCCAGAAGACCTCTTCTGGGTGCCATTTAAACAAGTGGTGGTGGTAATAACATTGGTATACCATTTATGCATTACAAGAAGGGTGCTGTATAGGTTAAACATTAGATATAGAAGGTAAGCGTTTTCCAGTTAGAAGATGGTCTGGGGGTGGCTGTTTTCTTTTTAGACAAATAATTGTGTTGAGGAGCAATAGCACTAGGAAATAGAAATTAAGTGGTTGGAAAATTAAGAGTAGGAGTATACATCGAGGTGAAATTAGAGACGATATACAATACTGACAGAGGTTTGTATGGCAGAAGAGTAATGGAGGGGTAACAAGTCGAATAGCTAAATAATCAGAAGGACTAAGAGAAAATATGGAGAGTGAATGTAATAGAAATGAATACAGAGGGGGTAAAAGAGTTTGGTTAAATGAGATCAGAATTTGAGCAAGTAGTAAGATAGCCTTGAAAAATGGGTACTTCGTGAGGGTTAGGACTAGGTCTAGGAAAACTGTATAATTTAAGTGTTTTAAAATATCGGATTTTTACTATGTCATTTGAGCTAGTGTTGAATATACCTTTGGAGGCTGGCTGTTTAGAGAGTAGAAGATTTAGGACTTTACAAAATGCTTATTGTCTACAGTGACTATATTTTTGAACAGGAAGAAACTATGCCTAATTATAAAGAAAATAGTGGAGGATAAGTTATAATGGTGGTATGGAAGCACAGCAAAGCAAAGCGATACTGAGCATACAAAATAGAAATGGTGAGGAGCAGACCTGAAACCAATCTGAATCGTTAGTTCAACAATCTCTGTGTAGGACAGAAGACAGTGTGAACAGTATATACCTGGATTGCTTACTATATAACCACTATCTAACTAAAGTAGAAGCTTTACGTGTGCTTTGAGCTGCAGTTTCAAGGTAGATTACTCATTGATGGCAGGAAACAAAAGTAAATTCATAGTTTCAGTTCTGGAAGAGGCAAGCAAAATATGCATATGATTCAACTTCAATCTGCTCCTCCAACAATCCCACCCACCTATAAATAATGGCGCAAGGTGTCTTTAACTCCATAAAGGCTAGGCTTACTAGCAGTCGGCTCCTACTTAATCCCCCCAAAACAAACTTCAACTATTCTTTTTTTTTTCTTGGAACCATGTTTATATCAGAGTATAGACAAAGAAAAAGAAATAGGGGGTCCTAAATGAAAAACCAGCACTGGTAGAGTTTTTAGTAGAATTTAGAATAGAAGCTGCCATTAAAAAAGGAATAATTAGTAGAGCATATAAAATATTGCAAGATGACTATAAGAATCAATCAGAGGAGGTTAGAAAGGATTGGGAAGAGACTGTATAAGCAATTCACAAAGAAACAATGGGAGGATATATGTATGTCTCCCAAGTATGCAAAAAATTCTAGAAGATGTAGGATTTTTACCTGTAAATGTTTATATAGATATTTTTATACCCCAAGTAGACTCCACAGAATTTTTCATCAGGCGGACAGCAAATGTTGGAGATGTGACAGGAAAAAGAGGTAATTGAGAAAATATTTTTTTGGGAGTACAGTGAGTTGGCAGACTTTAAAGATTCCCTGCAGGATGCACTGTCTTGACAAAAACAACTTTACATTTTCTTCATTGAACGATACTGTAAGTGAGTCATCCAACACACCAAACATCTTGGTGTCACAATAGATGATAATTTCAGGTTTGATTTACATATTTATAACAAGGCTAGGACTATTGTATAGGGCTAAAAATTCCTAATAAACTCCACTAAAGTGACTCTTGCTACCACATATCTCCTAACCATCTCTTGTCTAAGATTGCCTTATTATGACAAATCTTCTCAAAAGTAAACTGGCCATGTTGTAATAAAGCAGCTAAATGTGAATCTTATCCACCTCACAGATCCTATTGCTGCTCTGCGTGAAGAACTCTAAAAGTGCTTAAACTTTCCCAATCAACTAACTTGTACTCACTTGTTACTAACACACAAAACAAATTATAATCCCTCTTCTTCCCCAGCTACCAATGCCAATGTTACAGCATTGTCTTCCAACCTGTGACCAGTACTCTTCTGACAAACATTTCTTTTTCTGTTTATAAACTCCAAAGATCTATTAGACTTGGTCTGCATTCCAATTGTGAAGACAAATCCTGGACCAGCATTCCCTCCATCCATCAGGTCAATACTTCACCACTATACCTTTAAGTATCTCCTAAAAGAGTACCTCTCTGACTCTTTGCCCTGCTTCTCTTCTTCACCAACCCAATATTTTCTTAACTCTGCAATCCTTGCATCTCAAACACCTTCTCTACTTATGTCCAATGTCTTTCCTGTCAACACTATGACCACTTCTATTTTAGCCATCTGCTTTCTCATATTTTTCTTATATCTTTTACTTTCTATTTACCTCTGTCTTACAACTTGCTATAGTTATTACTATCACTGTAAATGGAAACTTACTTAGAATTTCATGTATTAGTATACAATACTAGACACACTCAGTTGTCTTACATTTTTACTAAATCAATGTAATTATCTCTGCACCAATTTATAAATTGTAATATTGTATTTATATTGTAGCAATATTGTAGTAATTAATTTCTATACTATGTATTTTGTGGAACTTTTCTCCCTGGGCCTACACTGAAAATCGTTATTTGTACCCATTTGCACTTTCCTGGTAAACAAATCTCAAATAAATAAAATAAATAAATAAACACAAACATGAAGGAGTAACTTGTTAGGACTTCGTTATCTTTTGCTACCTATCAACAACTCGGCCATGCATATTTGATAATAAGCCTGGGAACAGAGTTCAGGCTCAAATTTACAGTTACAGGAAAATAAAATGTGATCGTACAAGATGAATAACTTGTAAAAGTACCTGGTCCTTACCTTACAATTTTAATTTGATTTAATTTAATTTGAGAAAAATGTATCAAAGAAAAGCAGTTATGTCCTAACTGCAGATGGTATCAAGAATGTCCTTTCCTCATATATATTATATTTGGCAACCTCTTCACAGTGGGCATTGACCAGTTCTGAGAACACACTTTTTATGGGCTCTTGACCATTGATTGGTCTAGTGAACTTGTGAGGCAGAAGTTTCAAAATCTCTTCAAGTCTTGCAATGTTAATTTGAGAAACAGTTAAGGTATAGAATATTAGTATCCTAACTGTAGATAGTAGCGAAAAAGCACTTCTCTTCTTAATGTTTGGAACTCTCTGCATAATAGGGATGAACAATTTTCAAAACAATTGTACTGGCACTTAAAAGTGAGATGATTGAGAGAACTTAAAAAATAAAAAAGCTCATATCCCTGCAATTCTTGGAATTTTAAGTTGAGAAATAGTTCCCATGTAGAACTGTTGAGGTCTAGACACAGGCAGCAGCAGGAAAGTGTTTCCCATCATTATGCTTGGAAACCTGTGTGTAATGTACAATGACTGTTTTTTAGAACACTTTTATTAGAACTAGACCATGAGCTAATTGGGACAACTTAAGGGACAAATGTGTCAGTATCTTTGTTTCCCCTTCCTCCTTTTGAGTCATAGGATGGTGCCAGAGGTATACTACAGATGCTCAAGATTTAACCTGAAAGACAACAGCATTTGAGAAGGAAGACAAGATGCTACAGAGTCCACTGGTGATGTTCTGATGGAAATGATACAGAAGTACATGTTTTGCAGTCTGGAGGAATGAAGACATGTATTCTGCTAAAAATGATTGATGATGAGGATCTGAAAGAAATAACAGAGTTGCAGTGCAGTGGAGTGAGATTATACAGGGAGGAATTGAAGAGCAGAATGTAGAAAGACAAGCTTATAATCTGAATAACAGTAAATGAACAGAAGGAAACTGATGGAGCTATGACAAGTCAGACGATGTATTCTTCCAATGGAGTAGCCAGTTTTAAGGAAGACGTCTTAGAGGATTGCAACCTGTATAGAAATGCTAAAAGTGGGAAATCCATTGAGAATGTTTATTTAGGAAAGGAGTATTAGCACAGTGCATGCATAGAACTCATTTAATATCCATTGAGAATGTTTATTTAGGAAAGGAGTATTAGCACAGTGCATGCATAGAACTCATTTAATATCCATTGAGAATGTTTATTTAGGAAAGGAGTATTAGCACAGTGCATGCATAGAACTCATTTAATATCCATTGAGAATGTTTATTTAGGAAAGGAGTATTAGCACAGTGCATGCATAGAACTCATTTAATATCCATTGAGAATGTTTATTTAGGAAAGGAGTATTAGCACAGTGCATGCATAGAACTCATTTAATATCCATTGAGAATGTTTATTTAGGAAAGGAGTATTAGCACAGTGCATGCATAGAACTCATTTCATATCCATTGAGAATGTTTATTTAGGAAAGGAGTATTAGCACAGTGCATGCATAGAACTCATTTAATATCCATTGAGAATGTTTATTTAGGAAAGGAGTATTAGCACAGTGCATGCATAGAACTCATTTAATATCCATTGAGAATGTTTATTTAGGAAAGGAGTATTAGCACAGTGCATGCATAGAACTCATTTAATATCCATTGAGAATGTTTATTTAGGAAAGGAGTATTAGCACAGTGCATGCATAGAACTCATTTATAGCTATTGTAAGAGACAATCATTTGGAAAGATAATCAGATGAAAGAGACAGAGAAAACCAGAGAAGTAAGGCAGTGGGGAATCCCAGTTTGAGGAAAAGTCCTGTGGTAAGAATTAAAAAAAAAAGATATGGCTGGTATGATAGGTGCTAGGTATGAAGTATTGGACAATGTTATATTTTCCTTAGGATTTAATGTGACTGATTTTCCCCTAGGCTTTTTTTTTTTTTGGCAAAGTGACTTTTAAATCATTTTTAGCCAAAAAGTTTGTAAATAAATGTGTTTTTTTTTCCTTAAAAAGAATATTTGTTTCAAAACTTTAGTATGTATCGAAAAATAAAGTTATTGGTACAGTTTTATAGTGATGCAGAACCTATGACATGCATGTCAAAGGTGACACACACCACAACATTTTGGGTGACACGCCAGTGATCACCAACATCCGAGTTACCAAAGACACTGTTTTTGCATTCATTGCTCATGTGAAGTGCACTGGATTATTTTGTGTCAGGAGTTTTTCACATGCCAAACCCAAAAGGTTCGTCATCACTAGTTTAGGACAACAGACATTGACGAAGAAGCATTTTTAAAATATGTGTCATTGCATGAAATAAAATAGGTGATAAGGGGAAGGCATGGATGTAGGCTTGGGAATTATGGGTTAAAATGTTGAGGAAAACGTATGCATCATATTTCAAATTAACACTATTATGCTGAATGGAACGCAAGGAATGCTAAGGGCTGAAATGAAAGCCTTTATTTTTATTTGCTTATTTATTTATTTATTTATTCCCTTATTTATTTAAATTGTTGGGGTTATTTACATTTAGTACAGATTGCACTAATAGAATACATGGGCATTGTAGGGATTATGGATATTCAAATGGAAACTGTAAGCTGGTGTGTAGGAAATGCAGTGCAGTGAAGGTCATTTATGGTTTGGCCAACATTTATAGACAACAGGGGGAAAAAGTGAAAATAAAAGTGAAAAAGTAAGGGAAAGAGTGAAAATAAAAGTGAAAAAGTAAGGGAAAGAGTGAAAATAAAAGTGAAAAAGTAAGGTTAATGATAGTATAAATTAGTAACATTTGGGTGTTTGGAAGAGCTAAGTGAAGCAGGGGAATGTGAGTATAATGAAAGGGAAAAGGTACAGAGAATGTACAGGAAACAGGGGAAGAAGAAGAATAAGAAGAACAGCTAGGACAGGACTCTCACCTATTTGGGTAAACTGGCTCAGGTTAAAATGGCCTGCAAGGCTAGCTAGCCTAGTACCTCTATATAAACTTATGAACCTATGAACTATGAACTAAAGAAGATATTCCTGGAGTTTAGGTAGAAAATACATTCTCTATGTTAGAGAGTGATGAAGGAGAAGATGAGAAGGAAACAGGTTTGAGAAAGCACAGGTTAAGTCTGTAGGAAACAAGGTGAGTCAAATGGAAAAATGCTGAAATGTGAAAAACAATGTGGAAAAAGGAAAAGATTGATTTTAATTAGGTTTTAGTTATTCTGAATAGTGTAAGGAATGATTTAAAAGAATGTTTTTATGAGTAGTTTAAAAACCTGGATGTTGATGTAATTTGTTTATTGGATATGAGATGTGACCAGAAGGAGAAAAGGGAAATTATGAAGACGTGTACGGAAGATAGACATTGTGGTGTTGGTTAAGGATTCAGATGTAAAACTATTACATGGTGATGGTTGTGGTATCAGGAAAAGTGGTGTATGAAATGAGAGTGGGAGTGCAATTTGTTTGGTTGATTGTGATGTTTGCTTATATGAATATATTGGAAAGGAATGTGGTATTTGAAGATTTAAAGAAATATGTTCTAGTGAATATGCCTATTATATTTGATGGAGATTTGAATTGTAGTTTGAGAAAAGAGAGAGGCAAAATTACTCAGGATAGTAAAATAATGTGTGAATGGTTAATAATGGGAAATTAAGGTTAGGCAGAAAATGAGAGTTGACATATGGGAGAGGAATTTGAAAATGGAAGTTAACTTTAGAAAATATTTACAATTCATGAAGGAAATTATCTGAGGGATACAAAGTGGCAGAATTTTCAGATTATATAGCAGTATTGGCAAGAATAAGGGGAAATTGGAACGTTATTAAGAGTGGTATATAGCTAAAAAGGTTAACAGGTATAAAAGAAAAGAATTACAGAATAAAAGAATAACATAGTTGGAGAGACACCATGTGTCAATGAACCCATTTTATGCAGATTGGTCTTAGTGGTGGGCGGTTATATAGAAAAACATAAGAAAGTGTTTTTGGTGCAAGAAGAAAGGTGCAATATGATAAGCTAAACAGAATGTGTGAGACATTGATAGAAAAAAGGAGTGAATAAGTTAGGTAGAAAGAAGATTATATAAATTTCATAGGGAAGGAGTGAAGACAATGAAGTCAGTGTTGCAAAATAAGGGGCTCATTTTGAGAAAAAAAAAACAGAAAAAGTAATTTTCACCATATTTGAATAAGGGTGTACAGAGAATAGCAGAAATAATGAGACAAATGGCTGATTTTGAGAGGCATTGTTATGTACATACAGACAGAAGTTATAAATATTATAGAATGATATGTAGAAAAATGTATGAGTAAAAGATGGTAGAACGAGGAAGAGTGATGGTAGAAAGAATTACAAGGGAGCTGTGGTGGAGGCTGGAGAACTGCAGTCCTACAAATAGTTAGATACAGTAATAAATGAGGTAAGGAAGATCCAGGTTCAGAACTGATAGTCTGAGGTTATATATTTTACATTAATATGTCTGAGGAAGAAAATATGGGGTTTTGGAACCAAAGAACTGACATCCAGAGGAAGGGATGAGGGAAAATAATACATGCAGGGGATGATTAAGTCTGTTTGGAAAAAGAGAGCTAGAAAGATGATAAGGAACTAGAGACCAATAACATTCATTAACAAAGATATGGAGGTTATACAAAAATAAAAATTACATTAGACGATTGTGGGAGTAGCAAAGGAAGATGTGTTTGGTATTAAGAATAAGAAGGCAAATTAGTTGTTGGTTATTGTGGAATAAGTAGTGGAATGTATAGGAAAAGAAGCAAGTGAACCACAAAACTATTTGACATTTTGAATCCTAATGGAATGTGGAGGAGTTTGGAAGAATATGGGTTAGGGAGAAACATACTGAAGATGAAAGCCTTCTCCACATTGAATCTTGGCTGCTTAAAAATCATCTAGCCCTCAGCCCTAATAAATCCAAGATCATGCTTTTCACCCCCAAAAGATCAACCCTGTTGGACAAGGCCATGTTTAATATCTACTCCCAAAGCAAAGCACAGATAGAAATTGTTAATCACACAAAATTTCTGGAAGTAACCATAGATGGACATTTAAAATTTGATATTCACCTGCAACAAAACATAAAAAAACATCAAAAACTTGGAATACTATATAGGCACAACCATTTCATTAGTCCCAATACCTAACAGTTGCCTCTACTTTTTGACTCCCTTCCCTTATGTATGGCACCTCTCTACTTACCAACCTCAAAAGCACTCTAAAAGCCAAGCTCAAACGTTGTTATAACAAAATTGCAAAATTCATAACAAATTCCAAAAACTCCTCCCATCACTGTACAGCTCTTCTCTCCCTAAAATGGCTCTACCAAATTACCTCAACTGTTTGCAACTTACTACTGCTCACAAACTTATCTTCAAACCTTCTGATTGTCCCGCCCTTAGTTCTATCTTCACTTTCTACCTCCCAAATCGGCCCCTTAGATCTGAGAATCAGCAATTACTTCAGGTTCACAAACCAAACCTGCCACCTTACCAACTTCTCCTAATCTTTAGCCAAGAATTGGGATGCTCTACCATTTGCTATTAGAACAATCCAAATCCTGCCCACTTCAGAACTTGTCTCCACACTTACCCTTCTTCCACCTGGAACTCTTCCTGTACTCAACCCCCTTGAATATCTATTTCTAATTAACCCCACATCTATGCTGTCATGTTTCTATAAATCATCCATGCAATAATTACCTTAAAAATATATATTGAAAAGGAAAGTAACTACACTTAAAAAATCTAATTGTGTTTATAGGTTCCATATATCTGTTCTGGGGTTTTAATATGTTACAAAAACAAATAACTGGGGTAGCTGAAGGGTTGTTATACAGCAAATATTAAGCATTGTGGAAAGCAAAAGGGCAAGCAAAAGGAAAAAAAAAAGGAAACAGGAATTTTGAGGAAAAAGCATATGTAGGGAAAACAA
>NC_056728.1:1984507730-1984620230 GCF_019279795.1 Protopterus annectens | reverse complement strand
ATAAAGCATGTAACAAAAATATGAAAGCTTGGCAACTAAGTAGATTAAAATAGTTGTAACAACAACAAAAAAGAACAATCCTTGCCATAGCCATGTTACTTTGCAACAAATTAACTTTTCCTGAAGTGGACACATTAAGGCTTCTTAGTTCAAATATTGCCCTAGAAATAATTGTATTTTACTAAGGGTGGAATGATTTACATTAACTCACATTAAAAAAGGTTATCATAAGCCCTACGCAGAATGTTACTTTACTGGGATAGTAGCCCCAGTTCTGATCTAAGCATTTAGTGTTATGAAGAACAAAGTGTAAAGAACTGAATGGAATAATAATAAATACATAAATAGCTGCCTTTCACTTGCTTGCAAAACCCAAATAGAATGGATAAAAATATATACAAATGCAGCTGAATACTCAAATAAAATAATTAATGGTGAAGTTAATGTTAAAATTAAGGAGCCAAATATCCATATTGGTGACTCATACAGCTCTGTACCTCTTAATTCAGTGTACCTTGCAGCATCCCATTCAATAAATATCACACAGGAGTGTATGCATAAATGTGAGTTCCAAAAGTACCTGTCAACTCCTTAGCACAAGAAATATGCACAAAGTCTAAAATAATGTGGGACAAAGGCCCTAAAATAGGGGCAGTTTTTAAATATTACTCCTATAAACTTAGAAATTTGCAAGAATAACAGGATTTGTATTAGCATGCATTTTCTGAAAGATCAAATCTAATGTGATTTCAATATTCAGTGATTTGCCAGTAAATAACAAATTTAATGAGGAACAGACCAAATACACGAGCCAAAAATCGGGACATTCTGTGAAAATCTGGACAGCTGAGAGGTAGGTTTCCAAATGTTTACATTGCAGAGAAATTACTAATTGAATTAAATCCTGTTCTGCCAAGCTATTGCATACCCATTTAAATAATGTATATTGAAGTATGTGTGCATGCATAACCACACAGTAAAATTGTGTAGACTACCCATTCCCAAAGAACTTTGTAAAACATATTAGAATTTCTTCATTAAATTTTCATTTAGTGCACCAAGCATACCAGCACAAACTGTCTAGGCAATTATTTATTGAGAGATAGAGAGAACAGACATGAACTGGATAAAAGAGACATTGGACTGCTCACTGTATGTACCCCATCTGTATACGTTAATAGGCATATGCCCTCCTAACATACATAAGTAAATAAATAAATAAATGTGAATGAGCTAGGTAAGTAAACACCTGACAACAATAACATTGTTCACTGAGAGTTGTACTTAAAGGAAGGTGCAAGCACTGGTTTGTGACATGTACATACAAAATTACCCTTGGACATGCATGTTCTTTAACCGGCTAAGTAATACACAACTAAAATTCTGCATAATAATAAAACAAAATAGATTGTGAGGTGCTGACTGGAAAAGGAAATCCACAAAGCATTATTTCATTCCCACCTGTTTTATATTTTCCCATTCACCATGGTGCACTCTCAACTACACCACCTTAAGAAATAAGCACATAAGAAAACAATACGTGGATGTTGTTCGTTATTAAAACAACATAGTGCTCGTTCACCACAAAGTTACTGTGATAGGAGTTTTATTCTTGGAATAATCATCTGAGAACCATATTTCAACCATCAGCTCAGTGCAAACATTCCAACAGAAAGTGTCTACCCCCCCAACCCACTAGAGAGAATGTTATCCCAGCTACAATGAATTAAATAATTGTCACTGAAAGCCAACACGTACAGTATAGTGTTAGAGTTAACCAAATTTGCCAATTATGGAATTGTTCTAAATGCCTATATACTAGCCAGTACAAGTCACTTCACAACAGATACTTTAAGGCAGCACACCTTCCAGATTTCTGGTGCCTTTCATTTTTAGAAGTTTTAAAATGATTATGCTAACATTATGCTGCTCAAATAGAAACCCCAACATAAACAACATGCAGAGTACTCATCTGTATTTTTCACTAATAAATAGTAGATAAAACAATCAGCAGCAAGTGTTGGGCTAACTGCAATTCAGCCAACTTTCTGACATACCCAAAGAAAGTTCTATTTTACACGGCATATTGTGCATTAACTAATATTGACAGCAATAAATTAAAATAAAGCACTTAACAGTAACCATTAAATAAGATAAAAATTACATATTTCAAAGGTGCCTCTGCATATTTATTTGATCTGTCACATCTATGGAACATCTCCTATGTTCAGAAATAACAGTAAGTGGAATTGGAACGACACAGAAAATTTCAGATCAGGTTTTACATCAAACCTAGCTGACCTTCTCTGGATAGGAGCTGCTGCCTTTATGGAAAGTTAACTGCTGATGGTCCCATTTGTCCCAGCCCTGGAATTTTGACATTTCTAATTCTTATCTTGGGGTTCTGCCAGTGATTTCATCTTCAGATCTTGTTGTATGGATACTGAAGGTTGATTTGGCTTCATTGCAAAGTCATTTAATAGTTCAGTAGCCAGAAGAAAAGGATGAATATCCCACAGTGTGTTATCAGTATGCAGCTTTTTATTTGCAGGACCCAATATTCTCTTGTGAGTCTGGTCCCTTTTCTTGTGTGCCATCTCCTACATTATTTTCTATTCAGAAATCAAATTCTCCATCTGTTTCTGACTCAGTAGATTACACCACTGTTTAATGTTACCCAGAAATGGGTCTGCTTCACTTTACATATTGGTAGTAGTCTCCTCTGGTTTGCATCCACGTGTAATACTCATGGGTTGATGAAAATAGCACCATATTCTATGTAAGCAAATTCCTTCTCATAGAAAGGAATATATTTCCACAGTGAATACAGCTCATTATTATAGTCCACTGGGAAGGGCAGCTGGTTGTAGCCCCTTAACATGGTGTTATGCTTTTAGCTGTGAGCGATTAGCCAGCATAAGTACATGCAGATTTTATCGGTAAAAAGTACATGCCTCTGAAAATTAATACACCCCCTTGGTCTTTGACTAACTCTGTATAGATTCTCTCTATGACTCGACTGAAGCACAGTGTCAGATTCATCAACTGCTTAATAATTTTCTTGAAGAAAGCTCTTAAATCCTTGTCTTCATCAATCAATGGCAGACCAGTTATTCAAACAGAGGTTGATTCTTCTTGGTTAGTTTTCAATATCAGTGAATTTCTACCTTGGAAAATTGCAGTTTGGTAGGTATTGGTAAGATTCTTCTGATAAGTAGAGCCTGCATTTTCCAGAAAATGTGGGTGATCTAGTGTAGCAGTTAATATAATTTCTACATTTACAGAACACTTCAGTTGCTTTGTAGCTGCTGAATGGTAGTCCTCTACCTCAGAGATCATGGGGGAAGGGTGATTAAATGAAAGAACCACTCTTTCACCTTGGAATACTTTCATAAATCATTCCATTATAGATATAGATTTAACAAAGAGAGAAGAAATCTGTTATAAATACTTAAGGTATTTATTTACTGCATCATCACTGGATGCATGATATCAAGCATCTATTCTTATTTAATTAAGTAGTTATGTATAATATGCATGTTCGCTTGAAAACCTGATAGTTAAAGTAAAACTCATATACTTTGGCCACATAATGTGTAGACAGGGTTCAGTAGTTAAAATGCTAATAGTAGGAAAAATCAATGTCAGAAGAAGAAGAAAGGGAAGACTGTGGCTAAGACTGATAAACAACATTACTGAAGCAATGGAAGTGAATTTGCAAGAAGTAAGGTAAACAGTTTTTGACAGACAGGCTTGACATGTAAAAGTCCTTGAGATCACAAAAAGTCTGGCTCAACTAAATGACTAAACAACGGCAACCATGTATGTGTGTATGTATGTATATATGTATGTATGGATGTATGCATTTATTTATTAATTAATTCATTTTATTTAACTGAGGTAGAAGTTTAATCTAATGGACCTTTTTCAATTTCTACCTGTGCTTACAGTAATCAAGCACTACAAAACATTTCCATGCAAGTAGAATATTCAGTAATAAGAGAGAGAGAAATCTAATCATTTACATCGATAAGTAAAGTCAGAATTAGTCTACAAAAAAATCTGTAATGTTCATAGTGTAACAACAAACTGAGATTCTAATAAGCATGGTTTCTTCAAGAATATGTAGGAATATCATATAATGCTAGTCATAATTATAGAAACTAAATGCCAAAAAATGCATTATTATATCTATCGGGAAGTCACCTATCCCAGAAAGCTATAATACACCCCCAACAGTTGACATAGTTGCTCAGGATTTTAGAATTTATGTGGACAGTGACCTAACTTTGGACCAACATGTCTATTGTAAGAAAGCCCTTCTATATTGTACAATTTATACGCAAAGGAATTGTGTCTAGATCTAGGGATGTCTTTGTCCCACCTTACTCAGCCCTCATTATGACACTCACTGAATGTAATACCCCCTTTGGCATATATCTGTCCAGACACATGCAACAAACGGAATGCCCACAGAAATAAACTACTAAAAGGGTACAATACCTAAAACAACATGTCCTACATGAATATCTCAAAGCATTGCCACTATACTTAGTATCCTACAGACTTCTAAGAGGTGACCAGTGATTGGTATACAAGGCATCCTTCAACCCATTACTGATGGATTTACTGCATATCAGAAAGTCAGATGTCATCAGAAATACTCAGTCGAGGGATCTAAACCTGTTTTGCAATATCAGCAGAGAGGTTTGGAGGGAAAGGTATATCTTGCAGAGGATACCACTGCAGTGGAACAGACTCCACATTCACAAACAAACTTCATCCCTGATCTTATTCAAGTGCAACTTAGAGCTATGTATGGGAATCATAAAATTTACCCGAGGACTAGTCCCTGTACTACTAATGGACAGCTCCTAAATGCTTTATCCTGTGCATTCCCTCAAATTATCTGCAGTATTACCCTCACTAGAGGTAATATATAATTACTGACCATGGGATGGGTAAGGCTGATCTACAACTAAATGGGATATGTTATTTTGAGCACAAAAAAGGAAAACTGGCAGGGCTTAAAACGGAATGCAAGGGAAGCTCGCCTATTACTTACCTATGAACTTATGAACCTATATTTTTTACATAGATGTAGTGAAATTAATTTAAGGAGAGACCGCGGAAGGAAGAGGTAGGGGAGAGAAGGAAGTATAGAGATGAAAGGAACGGGGAGGTGGGAGAAGAGGTATGTAAAGTTCAGCACCGAACTTGGGGGTAGTGGATGACTTGTGAAAGGGACTAAAGTAAGATGCTTAAGGTGTGGAAGCATTTACAATTTACTTTAGAGAACAGGATTTTGTTTAATTCCTGTCTAAACTTTTTATAGTAATTGACTCATTTTAAGTGTGATGGAAGAGTTTTCTCAAATCTTGTAACCAAGTACAGAGAATGAGTGTACTGTGCAGCAGAGCTATTTTTGTTGTATCTGGAGGATGGGCACATTTGACGTGTGTTAGCAGAAATTATTATAAGGGATCATCCTTGTGAGTCAATTAGCCAAATAGGAAAATTAAATAATATTGAGAAGTTTATAATGCAAAACAGTTAGCTTTGGCTAGAGTTATACAATGGTGTTTGCTTATTGGAAAGAGGTAGCGATGAATATGCACAGGTAAATATTCAGGTTTAAAGTTAGCTGAGATTTTTTTTTTCCACTGTGGGCATTTCAATGTCTAACTTTAACTGAGGGAGGAGAATACCTTTCTTGATGAAATATTGTCCAGCAGGGTAGAAAAAGTGAGATTTTTTTTTTCTTTCCCAAAAGTTAGGTTTATTTACTTTGCTTTGGTGATATCAATGTGATCTTGAAAGTTGAAAGACTTGTCTAACCAGACGCCGAGGCATTCACAGTTGTCCAGTGTTTCAAGAGGTCCTAGAGTGGGAAATTGAATATCCCAATAATCAGCCAGTTTGCTGAGTTTTTTTATTTTGCTCCAAAAACATTGTTTTATTTTTACTGAGGTTTAGTATGAGGTGGTGCAAGGATATCCACTCAGAAAATTTGGTTAAATCTTCTTTGAACTGTAGCTTAAACTGAGAAAGGGAAGAGTTAACCTGTAGACTGAGGTATCATCTGCTCAAAGAGAGACATGGATTGATAAATATGGAAAAAGAGTATAGGAAAGAAAGAGAGAGAACTGAGCCCTGAGTTACCCCTTTGAAAAGAGGGGCAACTGGGAAGGTAGGGAGCCGAGGTTGACTAAGAAAAACATGTTTGTGGGGAAAGAATGAAACCAATGTAGAAGTGTAGGACTGCAGTCTGCTTATAAGTCAGAGTCAAGAAAGCATGTGATCTATGGTGGTATAAAGGTCACTTAAGGTACTCTACCTTGTACAGGAATATCTGATTGCTTTGCAAGGAAACCTTGTTCTGTAACCATTGTAACAGCTACTGCGCTATAAATATTAACAATAATTACCAGTAAGTGGTTAGCTAATAGCTCCTCTGCTGTCAAGAAGGTAGTATGTTCAAGGGCTAAACTGTTGCCAACTCTTCTGTTTTACTTGGCACTGCTACTGGTGTAGGGGCAGTAATGGACCCTCTGATTCAGTAGCTGACAGGGAAATCAAGCCTGATGAAGAGCTAAGGTGCAGTCAACCTTTTTATTTTGCTTGTAGCTACTAATGATGCTGGAGGACTTGTGTGAACAAAATTAAGCAGTGGTGACCTTAAAGGAGTTCTGCATAAGCTGGTAATCAAGGGCTAGCCATGTTCCTCCAAAAAAAAAAATGAGTCAAATGTTTTGACTAGGATTAAGAATCAAATGACTAATGTACTACTGGCACGGTCCTTGATAAGACAGGTACAGAAGCAAGCTAAACATTAAAAATCTGCAAAAAAAGGAACAGAGATATATCAAATAACATCAAGAGCAGGCTACAGCACAGAATAGAGGTCATGACCTTTGGAACACTTGGATTTAGAAGGAAGAAACCTAAACTGGTTTTACCATAGATGAGGTCCAGTTGAAGGACCTACGACTAGACCTTTTCAGTCAACAGATTACTAGAATAATTAGAGGAGAAATGTAGGGGTAGCTAATGCCACTGATGAAACTATAAGTACAGTAAGGTAAGAACTGGCTTATGACAAAAAGGGGAAAGGCAAAAGAAGATGCAAGGAGAAATGGGGAGAGTAGGCCACAATTCATGTGAAAGTAACATGCAGCCTGGTGGGTGGAAGAACAGGGTTAGTTTAGTTAGGTAGCTGTGGGGAAGGGTTAGTTTGCTTTCATCATGCCTTAAAGCAGACTGCAGATTTGTGTCCATTGTTCAGAGATACGATGTGTGGGACTTTTTCCCCTGCCCTGACAGACTGATGCCAAATAGTACCCACATGTCCACGAGCCTGTCTGATGTGATACGGCATGTGGTTAGGACAAGAAAAAGAAAGCTTTCTCAGGGTGGTTGAGCCATACCTTAAATGTTGATGAGGTAATGTTTGCTTGCAATGGCCTACCCTCAAGTATGGTTGATGGGTCATTGTAGTGGTGTATGGAAAGTGTTTTAAGTGAATTTTGAGAGTGCCCTTTACAGCAGGGGCATAAGAACAAAGAAAACATCTAGCTAAGCTCTCCTGAGACAGCCAGAGTGATTGCGTGCATCCAGATTTAATAAGGTTAGGGCTTAGTGATGGTATTAGGGCTTAGTGGTGGTATTAGGGCTTAGTGATGGTATTAGGGCTTAGTGATGGCATTCTAAACTGCAAAGAGCATGTGCTGATGACATAAAGGCAAAGGGCTTTATGTTCCTGGTTGCTAAGAATATGTGAAAGAGTCAGGTAGGGTTTTTGTGTAAGTTATAGATGGTTTTGGCATGATAAATTGTTATGGAATCTGAATCAAAACTCTAAGAATGTTCTTCATATGTAAAAGAAGATGCAAACATGGAAAATGAAAACTGAATATGAAAAGTACATTTGTTTGTATTACATTCAGGTTCTGCAAATAATATGGTTAAAAATTCGACTGGGTGGGTCTGCCAGTGACAAATATACGCTGTTGTAACGCAGAATATATGAGGGAAAATCATAGTGTGGGCCAAGTAAGAACTATTACAAGTGCAGACCTACATTCTGTAGGACTGTGACCTAAGCCTTTCTGTTTCAGAGGCTGAATTACTTCAGTTAAAAATTCACTTGCACCAAGTTGCACGTCACTAAGAAAGATTTCAGCTGGGTTGCCACTTTAAAAAACTTTTAATTGCAAGTCTACTGTAGTTAAACTGACAGAATAACAAGATTATTCTTGTCAGACTTCGAATTTTATTTGTTTCACTTTCTTTCAAATTATGGCATGATGTGAAAGCTGAAAAGTACGAGTTGTAGATAAATTAAACTGTATAATATGCCCAAAGAGTAGAATGTTACTGACAAAACAGATCTTCCCTCTCTATTTGCATAACTTGTGTGAATGTCAGATTAACTATGAAATACCTCATCTTTGCATTATTCCCAAAAGAATGAAAGCTTCCTTTTCATGTAGGATCCTTCATTAAGAAATAAAATAAAACCTTATGATGCCTTAGAAATTATTTTACTTTGTCTGCTTATTATATTTTGCACCTTTTCCATTTTTCTTGCTTCCTTTACAAGCTGAAGAATATGTTAAAGATTATTTTTTTTCACGAAGTGTGCTTTCCTTTACATTTAACTCATTGAATTCTGTGAGAAAAATGCAGAAAAATGTATGCTACTTAATGATATGGGCACCAAGGGGCAGGAGCTTTTGTTTTCAAAAAGTTGCACATTTTATCTTATAACCTTGAAATGGGCCTTTATCATGAAGATTCAGTAAAATTTTTCATTCTTTAGTTATTTCTTCATTTACTTATTTTTTTTCTGAAACTGCTGATGGCAATAGATAACTCAATCATGTGATTGTTGCATTGCATTTGGATGTCTATTAGTGCACCATTTGTGACTTATACTCTATCCCTGTGATTAAGAAATGTCACTCAAGTGGCCATGCAATAGTTAATTAACACAACTGAAGCTTCATGACATGGTCCATAGATAATTTACAATGTGATTGGAGACAATCAGCACAATAACAACAATTAAATAATTAAGGAATTGGTTGGAAACAACTGCACAGATGGAGCAGATGAACATGAAGCTATGATGGTCACATGACCCACAAATCTCAATGGCATACATGTAGTGCATTCATGACTATGTGCGTCCATTTGTGCAAGGTCATGTAACTATGAGATAACAGCTGAGACCCATAATAAGGGCTTCCTGGAAAACCCTTACATATTTGTGCATTTTAATGGGGAGGAAGTGGATGGATAGGACCGTAAAAAAGAGAGAGACAGAAAAGTAAGTACAAGACCATACAAAAGAACAAGGGGGGAGAAAGACTGGGATAGGTTGTGCAAAAATGGGTATGTATGTATGTTTATGTATTTATTTATTTTGGTGGGAAGGGTGGCCTTCTTTTTCTAAGAAGGACAGAGGAACTAAGTAAGGGGAATCTGCGGGCAGGAAAGAGGATATAAGGATGGTAAAAGGGAAGACAACAAAACACAGAACACAAAAACTAACAGGAAAAGTGCTTACACAAAATGGTGGTAAACAAAGGAAAAACAGATGGGACAACAACTGATGATATAGAAGGATTATATTACAAACTAGAGAGAAGTTAGTAAAACACAAGGAAGGAGAATATGATAGGTGATATGGTGGAGTGATGTCACACTTTCATGTTACCCAGGTCAGCACCAGTACAAAGGGCACACCCTTCTGCAACTGACTTCTGTACTGTGCCCTGTCTCTGTTGAATGAGAGGTAGGTGCCAGGCCACGGTACAGCTCTGCCAATCATACAGGAACATTCTATAGGAGGCCAGTGCAGATGTCAAACCACAGGTTCACATCCACTTTCACCACTTACTCAAACTCCTGCTGATTAACATACTAAAACTCTCCAACAGTGTGCTCAAAGACTATAACAATACTCCCCAAAAACAGACCACAAAAGGACACCATGGAACCCTCCATGTCGTCTTCTACTGGATGAAGTTTAGCAGCCTGTGGAGAGGGATGCCAAGAGACAGCTGGAGATCCAGCAGAAGATTGCAGGGGAGGTCCATGGTTTGCTGACCTCTGCAACACTACAGACAGAGCTATGGCTGACACTGCATAAAGCAGGCAGCATGAATGAAATGAAACAGAACAATAGACATCACATAAATATAAAAAAGGATAATGAGAAAGAGAGTGTGAGAGACACAACAGGGAAAGTCATTCACAGGTCTGTATATGACTGAAGAAATAAAAACACTGTTGTTAGGTGTGCAATGGTAGAATATGTCTGACTAGACAGACTAGAGGATAAGGTGAAACTGTAGGCAGTGGGTCACAAGGGGCATGAGGACATTTTCTCCATGTGTATGTAGAATACAATGCAGGTGGTGAAAAGCAAGAGAGCAGGTGACATGTAGAGTGCTGTAAGATTTCCTTACTGCTATGTTTTATGACCAAGGACAAGAAAGGGGAAGGTGGAGATGTCCAGCTGTAGAGATATTACAGGACAGCATGCTGACCATGCCTGTGGGACACAGTACTACAAGTAAAACCAGTGGACTAAACATGAGCAGAAGTCAGGATTTTGCAGACCAGTAATATTATACAGGTTCATAGGTGTTTACTGGGCTAACAACAACAAGGGCCTTTTTAAGCCTAGCCATGCATCCCAAATATCTGACAAGTTCTGTTACCCTTAATAAGTGTAAGCAAGGGCTTGGGTGGTAAAACATTTACAAGCAGGGACCTTTGAGATGAATTATTTACAGGCTGCCTGTGTCCATTAGAGGCATAGGTGCCAAGCCAGAGATGAATTTCCTGTTCCTAATATTACACTTTACACTTGAAGTGGGTTAGGGAGGAACTCTGCTTCACATGAACATGGAGCCTGTTCCAGAGATGGGGTAGTCTCTGATATACATTTCTGTCTCTCCAGTAGATCCTATTTATATATAGCTGCCTGTGTCCATTAGAGACATAGGTGCCAAACCAGGGTGAATTTCCTGTTACCCATTAAATTGTCCACATTACACTTGAATTGGGTTGGGGGGAACTCTGGATGGATTAGGAGCCTGTTCCAGAGAAAGGGTAGTCTCTGGGATAAATACCTGTCACTCCAGAAGGTTCTATTTATATCACAGGCAATGTTTAAGCCTTTTGAATGGGTAATGTTGGTGCTATTTGTTTCGTGGATATGCAAGAGGTCCATCAGAGTGGGGTCTGACTATATACCTGACAGTAATACAAGTCAGAGAATATAATAAGCTATCATGCCTCAGATATGCCACGAAGAACAGTCACTGCCACGAGGCATGTTAGGGATAGTGTGTGCAGTATGCTGTGAAATCTGAAAGGTGTGCCCTTTAAGAATAACAGCGCTGTGCCTATGCACATAGCAAGTAGTGGGCCAAACTACAGGTGTGCAGTACAGCATTTCACTTGACATGTTGGACAAACAATCCATGACAGGAATATGATCCTTACCCTGATAGTGTCTGCGCCTCACACAGGATGGGTATTGGATAGTACCTTAACCTGTGTGGAAAGTTCAGGTGTGTCCTGACATGTGTATTCCTGCAGGAAGATGTCTGTCATTAGTAATCATAAGATACTATTAATTAGACAAATCTGTTATTATGACATCTGTATGCTGCTATATTAGTACATGTATGTCCTCACCCCTGCATCTGGAAAAATAGTCCATGGACCCTGAAAAAGGAAATTATTTTCTTCAATAAATTCAGGAACTAAAGGAATATGAAAATTTACACAATGCATGTGTCCTGCATTTGCCCAGAAAGTTATTTATTACATCACAATAAAATGCATCTGCCATGTATACTTACTATAGAACTCAGAGGTACTTTCCCTAACCTCTTCTTCTTACCATGGACAAAGAAGGTCTAGGTGATGTATGGTTAGTGCACTGTGGTGGTGCCTGCACTACTCACTCAAACAGGTGACAGCTGCTGTACCAGCAAACATTCGGGCAAGGCAGTGTCAGGCTTCTCTATAATAAAGCCTACTACTGAAAGTCCCCAAAACATTGCAAGCACACTGCCTAGCAGGTCTGTAGCAAATTCTTCACATTAAACTATAATTTCTTCTCAAAAGTTTCCTGAATCTACTTTCCCCTTCTGATACCCCCTAAAGAACATGTTCTTAAAGTACAATCATGGATCAAGGACCAAGAACACTTCCTTCATGGGCCCAGACAACATACTGGATTGTCTAATAAATATGATTAAAGATACACTTGTTGATCCTTTCCCCAAACTATTTAACTTAAGCCTTGCTACAAGCGATGGTCCTGTAGCAATGCCCCTCCATAAAAGCAAACCCACCATGGACTCAGGGAAATATAAATCCATCAGCCTCACAAGTGTTATCTATAAAGCTATGGAGAGCATCATCATCAACCTCAGAATTCATGACATCAAAAATCTGATTAGGCTATCATCATCATCATCATCATCAACCCCCTTTTCCCCATTTTCTACATAGGGTCGGGGTATCGTGTTAACTGTTGCCAACTCTCTTGATTCAGTGCCACACTCCTGCCTTCTTCAACACTCATGCCTGACTGTTGCAGATCTTTTCTCACAAATCCATCCACCTCTTTGCTGGACATCCTCATTTCTTCTTAACATTCTTCCTGTCTATCCCAGTTCATCTTCACCAGGTTGTCTTCTGCTTTTCTGTACATGTGTCCGAACCACTGTATCTGTTCTCTTTGATTTTTTTCTACAATTGGAGCTACTTTGGCTTCTGCTCTTATGTCCTCATTTCTTCATCTGTCCCACAATGTGCATCCTACCACCCTTCTCAAGCACTTAATTTCCATCACCTCTAGCTTCCCCATCTGCTCTGCCTTTACTGCCAGGTTCCTGTACCATACAGTAGTACTGGTCACACCACTGTTTTGCACACCTTACTTTACAGCTTCTTTGCAATTCTTTTGTCATTCACTACACCTGAGACTCCATGCCAGTTGGCTGCAGCCACTCTGATTCTGGCTTTGACCTCTTCATTCAGACTTCCCTTCTGGTCAACCATCCCTCCCAGATACCTGAATCTATTAATCTGTTCCACAATCTTCCTGTCTATCTCAATTCACAGCTTCTTCTGATTTCCCCAATTTGCTGCCATTACCACTGTTTTATCTGTGCTTATTTTCATCCCATGTGCCTTCAGGTTTGCATTCCATTTCCCTGTCTTTTGCTGAAGTTCTTGCTCAAAGTCTGCCTGTAATTCCACATCATTTGCATGCAGCAACTTTGTTGATCTGTCCCCTCCAACCTGTTTGCTAATGTACTCCATCACCAGAATGAACAGCAGTGGGCTCAGAGCTGAACCCTGGTGCACATCTACTCCCACTGGGAACTCCTCTGTGAGGCTGAACACTTCATACTTGAGTCATTGGATCCTTGCACATAGTCTGCACTAATTCTACCAATGATTCTGACACTTTGAATCACCACAGTACTCCACAAATCAGCTTTCTTGAGACCTTGTCATATGCTTTCTCCAAGTCCAGGAATGCCCAGTTGAACTCTTTTATCATCTCTATCTTCTTCTCAACTATATGTCTCACTTTAAACATCAGGTTAATTGTGTTACATCCTGATCTGAATCTGAACTGCTCATCTACCATCTTCCATTCTACTGCTCTGTGTGCCCTATTATCAATCACCATCTCCAGAACTTTCATGCAGTATGACAGGAGTTTGATGCCTCTGTACTGCCCACAGTTGTTGATACCAACTTTGTTCTTGTACACTGGCACTAGTGTGATTATTCACCAGTCATCTGCAATATGTCTTTCTCTACAAGCTGCTATGCGTACTCTCAAGAGTCATTTCTGCCTTTATCATCTGCTGTGACCTCATCTGAGCTTGCTGCTTTTCCTGACTTCATTTCCTTAGTGCTATCCTTTCTTTTTCTAGGGTGAGCTCCTCTTCTTCTCTCATCATAGGCTGTGTCTGGGGAAGTAAAGGTATTATGAGGTTTTCTTCATTCAGAATCTGCTGGAAATACTCCTTCTATTTGTCTTTGATGTCCTGTGGACTGGTGAGCAGGTTGCTGCTGGCATCACTTATGAACAGTGTCTGACTATCTTCTTTATCTTTCTGTCTTTGCCTTGCAACCTAATATAGTTTATTTGTGCCACCTACATAGTCACTTTCTATAAGCTAGTAGAGTGCCTCTGATGTCTTGTTTTTTGCTATTGCAATTCCTTTCTTAGCTTCTTTGATAGCTAACCAGTATTCCTTCCTAGCCTGGTCTGTCTTTTCTTTCTCAAACTTTTTCCTGCACTCCTCCTTTCTTTTGATGGCTCCCTAGACTTCTGCATTCCACCACCAGCTTTCCTTATGTACCTTATTTCCATACCAGGCTCAGAAGCATATCTGTTCTGCAGTTCTCACACATGCCATTCTTCTTCATCTCCACCTGTTTCCTCTTCTCCTTCTTTTTGAGGTGCTAGAGCCCTGAGTAATTCCTTGAACTGTTGTGCTTTCTCTCTCTATTCAACTTCCAGTTCTTCAGACTGGTCTCTGTTGACCTTAGAACCTACTCTGACCACTGCTTGCAGCTGATTATGACAATCAGTGGTTTATGCTGTGGGCTGACTGTTTCACTGGGGATAACTTTGCAATCATTGATTCTACCCAGTGCCCTTTGCTTACTAGGATGAAGTCTACCCAAGTTGCATGTTGGCCACTCTTGTATGTGACCTTGGGACTGTCTCTCCATCTGAACCATGTTTTCTTTATTATCTAGCCATTTGCCAGACAGAAGTCTAAAATGGCCTCTTTACTCATGTTACCACACCCAGCAGTCCTCGTATCCTGTTCTGTCTGTCCCATTCAAGCTACCTGTTATCAACACCAATTCATGTTGTCCTACTTTATCTAGTAGGTCCTGGATCTGCTGTCTGAATGCACTCTTTTCCTCACTGTCACAAGCCTTTTGTGGGGTATAGGCTGAAATTATGAATGCTGCCCTATCATTGCAATGGAGTCTGATTGCCATGAATCTGTTACTGATAATATCTCTGTCACCACAATTCCCACACCATTTCCAGCCTGACCTCCTCCTGAGTAGTAGACAGCCCCAAGACAAACTGTGTTGTTCTTCATTCTTGTATCTTGGATAAATAGGATGTCCAGCCTCCTCTGTATCATCATGTCATCCACTTCCAAGCTGCATCCTGTCATTGATCCTACATGAAGTGTAGCAATTCTCAGTTCATGTTTGGCAGCTTTCACTCAACAGAGCTATCCCAGGTACCCAAGGCTGGGCAACTAGACACCATATCTCGGCTTTATGGTGGGCACACACTGGCCAATAGAAGCATATACACTCCTCCCACCATTAGCATGGGTCCCTGACATAGGTCAGAGTAGTAGGCCAGGTCCTCAACTTACTTATCACTGGCAAATACCCATGCCCATTGGATGACATTAGTCAACATGACCAAATCATTTAGAGACATATTTTACACTATTAAGTAGCTAGCCCAACCACAGCATGCAGTCTGTGATCCAATTTCTCCTATCATGAGGATACTAGATACCCAAAGTGGTTGACCATGCTGCTGCCCACAGCTCCATTCATTGATAAGTTTTAAAATGGAAACACTCAGCATGTTTTTTTAGAGGAGAAGAACATGGAAACTTCAAACAGGCATGGGCGGAGGTCAGGACTGAACCTTGTACCTTGTGCATGGGAGGTGAAGACCTCAACCATTATGCTAACTGGTCTCATTAATTAAGCTAGTCCCCCCCAAAAAAACTGCCTTAATCTATTATTTTCTGCACTACAGTTATTTGTCTTAGTTATAAAGCCAATCTAAGTATTTGCCATGGCATGGATATCACCTTCCAGTAAACTACATTCACAGTTTAAACCATTATAAACTAACAAAACAAAAAGGATTAAAAATGTTATGTACATTCTTCTTTTTTTAATGGACTTGATTTTGCTTTTCCACTACAGTTTACTGCACTTATGTTTAAGATTTTTTGAGTGGATTTGGTATCTTTTATTAGATACAATTGAAACATAACTGTTAAGTCTTTGGAAACAGGTAAAACTTGGTTAGCAAGGCAGTGGTGATCCATCCCCCACCAATGGCACCATCCCTGAGGGCGGACGTATCTTGAAAAACACCCCCTCTATGAACAATCAAAATAAGTGCATGTTGTTGTAAGCTTTAACAAATTGTCCGAGCAGTGCTCATCTGCCTATAAAGTAGTATTTACAAATACAGGGATATCTTCAGACAAGAAGCAGCTTTGAGAGTCCTACTTTAATTTTCAACCACCTTGTGTGATACTGCAAAGGATCTTTGTATCACAATGTACTTTTGGAGAATGTGGTACTTTAACAGGGACACTGCTAGTTTTTTTTTTCCTGTAAGCCATGAGTTTTTGGACTGCTGAGATTTTTCATTCAGGCCTCTATTGAATATTGTAATGAAGTAAGGTTTACTTGTCTAACCTCTAATATTAATAATGGTTGACTTGAATGTTGACTAGAATTCTCCACAGACCTTTTCCCTTCTTAAATGCCATTACTTGGTCTAGCAAGATAAATGCACATTCTTCAAGGAAGGATAAGGTTTCTGGTAGGCCAAATAACTTTGGATGGATTCTTTCTATTGCTGCTGACATCAAGGACAGGATAGACACATTCTAATTAAAATAAGGTACATACACCTAGAGGCAGTATGATTTACCTTTATGTAAAAAGAAATTGGAGTCATTAGCTGCAAATCCAGTGTTCTCTTAACTTTTAGTTAATTAGAGTAATCTTACAGTGTCCCTGGTAGGTAGTGCACTGTTCCACCCATATGTCCTTTATCAAAATATGTTCTATTAACTTCTGTAACTTTTGAAGTGACTGAGGGTTTATATCTATTTCTATCTCTGTCTATTTGTCTCTCTCTCTCTCTCTCTCTCTATATATATATATATATATATATATATATATATATATATATATGTGTGTATTTTTATCTATTTATCTATAGAAAGGTGTACCTATTGTGTATCTAAATCTATATCTATATCTATCTTTCTCTCTCTCTCTCTCTCTCTCTATATATATATATATATATATATATATATATATATTGCTAGATATATGGGAGGCATTGCTTGCGTCAACTGTCGGCATAGTAGACAGATGGTTTGTCGACTCAGTTTAGTCAGCAAAACAGCTGATCAATAGTTGTGTAAAACCTTAAACCTCCTGTACTGGAGACCCAAGGACATACAGCTCTTCAGCCACATGGCTTCTGAATTACTATGACTTTTAATTTTGTATGTTTTTATGGGTATCTTCTGGCCAATAAACCCAAACCCCACTAGTTGTGGACATCATACCTCTCAACCTGGAAACATCAAAAATCTGGACAAGGCCCATGAAAAATAGGTACAAATCTGTACGCTGATTAGCATAAAATTTGCATGCATAATTATGTAACCCTGCCCACTCTAATGGAATTGTGGGATACTAACTTTCAAATGCAAACTGAAGAACAGACAATCAAAATATGGCACCAGAGTCCCCCTGCAGCCATTCCAATGTCCCATGTCCTGGCTATTTCGCCCTATTTACCATAAACAAAGTGTGCATACTGCTTTACTAATAAAGTGATTATTTGGATTTTTACATTTTACAGTCCAATGCACAAACACCAACAGACGTCTGCTAAACAAAGCAACTCTGTCTCACAACGAAAATAGACGTGGCATTAAAATTTATCTGCCTTTGAAACTCATATTCATTGAAACAGCATTGAAACCCACACCACATTCAAAGAAAATCCTCATACACGAAAAGGGTGAAATTCGGATGATTGTTCATTGTCTCTTATCCCAGACAGCTATCTGAAATTCAGGTCTGTTCCTTTGACTGTCTTCTTTATCTCCAGAGCTGAAGCCGTAGAACAAAATATCTACTTTCCACAAGAAATACAACATCTGATAATGTATGGCAGAAAGCAATAAGTGCAATACAGGAAAAGCTGAATACACTCTACAGTAGTTGGTTAAATAATTAATAGATATTAATGAAAATATGTAATACTAATGTCACATCTGTGGCAAAAAGAAATAATTCTCTTAAAAATGTTCCAAAAACAACATTTTCTAGGGGAGGACAAGCCCCTCTCTATACCCACTGTGACTCGATAAACTTAAACTCACTCAACCTTGGAGGTGAGAGTACAATTTTATTACCTCCACTGTTCAGTGATCTCAGACTCAGTATACAGAGTAACCCCGGGATTCATGAAGCTCGGTGCAAGGTCGGTGTAAGGCTTGCCCCGTCCATGTGGTGTATATATGGAGTAGTCGCGCCATATGCATATTAATGAAGACGCACAGCCGCCACAGCCATGTGCATAGGAAATGTGCGCGAGTGCATGGGGCGTAACGAAGTTGCGCATGGAGGCGTGTCAATGTCGGCTGTCGATGAGCAACCTAAACTGCTGAATATTATATTCCGCCTGCCATAGTAATCGCACCTATCAGTGTCCGTGGATACTGAAACGTATGCAAAGCATGCAAGATAGTCCCTGCGAACAGAAAATGAAGAATCAAGCACAAATGCACGGTAGGGAATAACGGGTCCCTACCCTTGAACAAATGACATGAAAACCATGTGCCCGTAGCCCAACGTAGTGTTGATAGCTATACCATGTGGAAGTGAAATGTATCATATGTTAGCGCACCGCCAGTAGGTACGTCCAGCCCAATGGAGAGGGTCACCAGCTGACCCATAATGTGAGGGAGGGAACATAGCTGTGCAGATGTGTCCATAACAAAATACACAAGGAGCAATGTAGATATATGTAGTGACCGTATGTCCGAATCATATCCCACAAGGCATGTAATAGTCACATACAAAAGGTATGTCCGTATTTCACATACCAAATGTGATAGGAAATAGCATACGCATGTAAACGAAACAGAAGGAGCATATAAACAGCTATAACAATAAGGACACATGCAGGCCGAAGGGAACAGTATGATCCATACCGTCGACTAAGATTACCACCTGTCCCACTTTGTGAGTGACAGTCCCTCTGTGGGCAGATGTGTCCTGACACAAACATGTAAAAATGGCAAATGTCCAGAGAATATAGGACATAATTATTCTGTAGATGTCATGTAATAGTTGCATTAAACATATTTCACTGAACGTATATTACATAAATGTCATAAGAAACAGAATAAGACACCAAAATGCTACAAGAATAAGCTTAGATATAGGCAAGAATTGTAAGTTCTATCTGCTGAACTGACCATGGGTATGTGTCGGCCTGTAAAATATGATGTGTTCACCGCAAATGTCACACTGTGGCCAATTGAAAAGGTGGAAACACAATCGTCGACTGTGGGGAGGCATTGTCCACAACAGTCGGACATGTGTAAGGAATAGCTTGGACATAGGAAAAGCTGCCATCCTACCAATGAGTACAACAGGCTGGCAAAATCCAGAAGTCAGCTGTAAAATCTGAATGTGTATGTGACACAGTCGAATGGGTAGTACCCGGATATACCAACCAAGTAATGAAAGTGAAGTATGGGCGTGTACCTATGTGCGTGAGGTATAGCATGTGGAAAGCAAACATGGCAGGGTAGTCCACACAGCCATAAAGGTACCCGACACATGTAGGGTAGTCAATGTGTAACTCTGGCCGTGTCATGGGCCAACAACCAAAGTAGTGCTCTATGGGGTGTGATGAATTCACGTGTGAGGGGTGGGTGGTTAATGGTAAAACCCTCAAAGGCGATACTGTATCGTATGCAGAAAAGGTGAACCAGAGGTGTACGAGGGGGCAGCAGGTGAAGTGGAAAGAAGCACAACCACACGTAGAAACAGCTGCAAGACAAGCAGACAGGCCATAGTGTAGAACACAATCCCAAAAACATATGAATATGGAAATGTGCGAGACAAATGTATAGATACGTCACCGTCACACACCCACAGATGGGTCCTGATGGAACTGGCCATAAAAAACGCAACACACCTGGATACATAATGGCCTAGCCAGCATACCCTCCACACCACACAACCTGCCTCCATACCAGAACGTCCACCAAATCCAGCCGTACTTGGTCCACTGGTTTGTTGTAGACACAGCTACACACAGTGACCCCTACGCATATGTAGTAGGTATTGTCACCCTAGGCAGTGTCAGGATTGCAAACCATGTATCCCCTACATGTAAAACCCCCTGCATGTTTTTGTAAAGCCACAAATATCTTTGTTATCTGACTTGTTTTGGTCTTGTCCAATTTTTGGGATATCCCTCATGGGATAACCAACCTGTGTAAATAGTAGAATGGGTATGACGACATGATGTCCAATCCTGTAGATATCTGGACACAAGTCAGAATGTGCAGTGGAGGTCCATGACACTGTCCAGCCCTAAGTGGGCATGCATAACCTACTACCCAGGATAAAACACCTACCCGTGACGCACGTGTCCATTCACGAATAGGAGGGAGAATATAATGCACACATTTTCATAGTGGCAAACGGCATGAGGGTGAGGAAGACACTGACGTAAACAGGTCAACCCTGGTCAAGTGTGAGGGACACTGACTGTGTGCAGGCATGACTGACCATACCTGTCAACCTGTGTGAGCAAGATATCTGGACAGAGCCATGAATACAAGTGAGACAAAGGTCCAAAAACAGGGACAATCTGTAAAGATAGCTCTTAGAAACATAGAAATATGATAGAATAACAGTTTGCACATTGGCATTAATGTCTGGAGTATGAAGTCTGAAACCCAACTGTCTGTCAGCACGTTCCAACTGCAGACTTTAATGCTGAGCTACTGCTGTGCCAGAACACAACAGCATATTACAGAGGTCTGTACCATACCACTCAACTGTCAAGATATTCGGAGAATGACTGGAGTTACCACCTGTCCCACTTTGCGAGTAACAGTCCCTCTTTAGGCAGTTGTGTCCTGTGAAAAAAATCAAGACATAGAAAATGTTCTGAGATTTTAGGACAAAATTATTTCCTAAGTTTCTTTAATAGTTGAATAAAACAGTTATTTTATATATGAAACTTCTATATGTTATGTGAAGTGGCATAAGCAATTCAAATGTTACTAGAATAAGCTATTATTTGTGCAAAAAAGGTTAAGTTCTGTACTATGTACGGCTGTAGGTATGTTTTGTCCTGGAAAATCTGACATTTCTACAGAACATGTCCCACTTTGGGCATTTGAAAAGGTGGCAACCCTAAGAATGACCAGAGGTTTGCTTCATATTGTTGTTGTGTGCCTCCGACAATCTGCACCAGTCTGGTAAATAGCTGAGGACTGACGTCACTAAACAATGAGAAATATCCTGAGTTTAAGACTCCACATCCTTCAGAAAAGTCATGCTAATGCAAAACCAAGTATTCTATCAATGTTCTAAGCTTATAAGAGCAATCGTTAAAATGTGTCCCTAATTGTCCCCCCATTGTGTAGGTTTTGCGCAGATTTGGTGCTCTAAGAGGTTGAGAGGTATGGTCCGTACATATTTACAGTAACAACCCTTCACATTTGTGTAATGTACAACTGCATACCTGTAGTCATCATGTCCAAAATAATAATCCCCGTATGACTGTATACAGGTAATAGTCAAATGTGAATGGGAACACCCCTCACCGTGGAGTATGGACTGTAACAACCCCACCCATAATATGTATTGCCAACAGAATAAGCTGCTGACAGGTGCCCAAACTCCTGTGTCTATAAACACAGGTAAAACTTGATAATAGGGAGAAACTCCCTGTCCATATGCTTCGTCTGACATTTGAACTCGACCAGGGAAGTTCCGTTCACCAGATGGACAAGCCTAAACTCAGATCACTACATGAACACCCTGACAATCAAAGACCTGTATGTGCTAGGACTATATGCCTTGGTGTTCTGCATATCCTTAGAGTGATTAACAATGCAGCTGGGGTCCACAGCAATAGGCAATAAGGAATGTGTAATATGTAGTAAGGGATTTTTCCCAGCAGGAGAATGGATGCCTGTGTGGTAGGTGAAGCGGTGAGGCGTATGTTGATGTAGCTAAGTACTATGGGTATGCATATCAATGAGGAAGAACACCAGTCGAATAGTGTTTCCGGCATTCGGCCAACATGAATGCAGTCCCGGTTGACCTACGACCACTGCACATACAACTTGAAAGTGTAATGAATGCGTTCATGCTGTACACACATTTAAATATGTAAAGGTGAACGTGTGTTTCGTAGCAGTCTGTAAACCGGAATACAGATATGTAACTGTTTCGGTCAGAATTATGAAAGTCCACGTAAGCACAGATATCTATGAAACATATGTAACCCACAATAAGGATATGCAAGTGCTCCTGCGCGTGTGTAATCCGCTCACAGCATAGCAAATGAATGCTGTTTTCTCCACGTTCTATGTAGATGGCTCATACCTGTTAACCCCGTAAAGTACGAAACCAGACAAAGCCATGAAAACAACTGGTACAAATAGGGACAATCCCCAGATATTGCCCTAACAAACATAGAAAGTGGATAGAATAACAGGTGTGTCACTAGCATGGATTCCCTGAAGGGTATGAAGTCGTAACCTGAAATGTTTGCCATTATTTACCAACGTCAGTCTTTAATGATATGCCACTAAATTGCCAGATAGACACAAGGTTATGAAAAACGGACCAAAGATAAGAGGCAAACAGCTGTACATGCAGCGAAAATCTGTACAGTTGAAAGGTATGATATGGATATATATATATATATATATATATATATATATACATATATATATATATATATATATATATATATACACACACACATATATCCCCAGACTTAAACCAAAGCAAATTATGAAATGAGGAATGTACAGACATATGTATATATGTATATATATATATATATATATATATATATATATATATATGTATATATATATATATATATATATGTATATATATATATATATATATACACACGATACATGAATAGATATATACACAACAAACATATGTCCCTGTACATATAACACATGTACATAAATAGGGCACGGTATAGCTATTATGGATAGACAGACAGACATGCATGAAAGGTGAATACACCGCTGCTTTCCAAACCAATGCCTGGAAAGTACCAGTGTGACAGGGCCTACAAGTTCTACACGTTAAACATGAATATAGGTGTCCTTTGCAGGACCCCAAAAATTGATCCCGTACGAAGTGCGAACCATCATTGATGCAAAAGACATCACAACTGCAACTACGATATAGCTGTACATGCAACAGTAGCAGGTGCAAGGGTAATAACACATGGGTCGATAGAATGTATGACGTACGACCTGATATCCAGAGAGTGGGGAGTGCTCAGAAGTGTCCTCACACTTTATTATCGGTCACATTAAACATGTCTAATGGGTACTGTGGAGGGGTGTCAGGTATGGGAATCATGGGTATGCAGAAATGGGCCTAGGTGTTGGTTGGCACAGATCTATTAGGTACGCCCCATGGGAGTGATCAATATACCTATGTGGGTATAGCACACGCCTATATTCTCCAAAAAGGTGTAACCTATCTACTGGATATCGTGTAAACCATTGGAGGAAGACGTAGGGACCTATATCAGTGTCATGTAGGTGATTATCATGGATGGACATGCGTACGACCAAGATGGTAACCATACCTGCCAAACTTTCAGAATAAGACAGCTGGACTAAGGCATAGTACATGAAATACAAATAGGGACTATATTAAATATACCCCAGACAAAGTCAGAACGTTGATAGAATAATGGCATAGTCAGGAATATGAATGTTATGAGAGTTAGTAATCATGAAATAGAAATGTCAGTCATTATCACCTAACTGCACAGTCCGTCATGCCTTGCCAGCAATCTACCCATAACGCACATTATTATGACAAATGTAACAGAATCATAGGTCAAACCTCAGGGCATTTACCCATAATGTGTACAGGTGAGAGGTATGAAGGTAACCCGTCCTAAATAAATGTACAGAACTAGTGATACTAGGTGGACAGGTGAGAAGAAAGACATCAGGACAAATGACAAAACATGTACAAGTCAAAAGCATGTATTTCCACAAATGTGAATGACAACGTATGGCCTGTGAAAGTCAATGTAGAAGGTTAATAGACTCAAAAGACATGTGTCCCTCAGGGTGTCATGCAGTGTCACCGATACAGTGTCCAGTCCCCCATACTCGTACGTGAGCTCTGCCACTGACGGAAAGCGCAAATACCGGCGTACACATAAGGTACATGATAGAATAATTAGTGTGGATAAGCACCTGTTGGCCTGTGTGAGGAATATAACCCTCTGGGTGGGTGTGTCCTGCAATAGGAATGTAATGGCATCTGGTCTGTGATGGCGCCATATATTGTGTGTATTGGTGTAAGAAAATTGATATCATGTATCAGAAACATACCTCACAACTGTACAGAGTCTCGCAGAATGTGCATATGTATGCCTCATATGTTTGGTGTGTTCCTCTGACAATCTGTACCTGTCTGGCAAATACGTGAAAACTGAAGTCATTAAATAATGACAAACATTTGAGTTTAAGACCCCAAATCCCTCAGAAAAGTCATACTAATGCAAAACCTATTATACTGTCAACTATATATGTTTGTAAGAGCAATATTTAAAATCTTCCCCTATTTGTCCCCTCATCATGTTAGGCTTTGTACAGATGTTTTGCTCTAGGAGGTTGAGAGGTATGATCAGAAACAGATACATGTCTGAGGAAACAGCATTACTGACCGCAAGATAACTCAGAAGGTATGAAAAGCGCTGCAGTAGGAAGTTCAGTATTGGCCGCAGGTATGTGCTGACATGTCAAATGACACAGCAGTCTACATGAAGTACCTATAGGGCTCTCACCTTTACCAATGATGACAGTGGGACATACCCACAGCCATGCATACACCACAAATAGACATAGCACACAGCAAAGCCTAGGCCATGATACATGAAGCCTCCGGCGTGTATGGATTGAGTGAGAGTACAGAAAGGAAAGATGACTGCCAGGCTGTTCAGCAAACACCTCTAGGGGCATGCATGACCGCCCATAACACAAACATTGCACGGACAATATTGTGATTTGCAACATACCCCATTTGTATGTGAAAGCTATGCAAATGATGTAATTACGTGATACATGAAACAGTAAGCTGTCCGTGCAAGAGCAGAGTTATGTGCAGAAATGTACCCGATGTTAGGCGACTAACGTTCTGCACGTTGCTAAACGGAGCAATGACAGCTGCAAATACAGTATGAATACAGTCGAAAAAACATGCCAATGTCCAAGTCCAAGGCCAGTGGCAGCTTTGTCCATTGGATATCAATAAAACAGTAGTTGTCCTCCACCGATCTCCAGTGTGGAAGCATAGCACAGTGCCACGAGAATGCGCTGCGCTTCAAACAAGTCAAATATGTATAATATACATACAAAATGTAGGTTTAGTTAGATGTTAGTATGCCATGCAGATGAATGGCAAGCTGGAGACAACATGGCTACTGCGTACTGGTTGTTATGTGTGGAAGCGCTGTGTCAGAGATGTAATGAAGCATTTGTAGGCAATGTGATGCAAGTGAGGCTGAGGATAGTGAATTACAACATGTCATGCCATATGGGCAAAGCCTCTACAGTGTAGTGTAGGTTAAGGGGACTATTAGCGTAGAAGATAGGTGACAACATGAGTGTGTATGTATAAAACACTGTAATCTCACTGGAGCAGTATCACATGTTTGCTGTCAGTACTCAGTGGATGAGGCGTGTTATGAGCTATCCTAGGGAACGTCAGGAGACTGACGGTGTATGCCATGGATACCACCGATGTGACCTGCAAACCTGCCCACAGTGTGTCTGCGCCCATGCACGCCAGTAAGCCCGAGTAAGCATGTGCGCACGTGTTAGCCTGTGTGCGCGTGTGGAGGAATGAGTAAGCTAGTGTACGAATGGTGAAGCCTGTGTAATGTCGTGTATGCCAGTGTATGCGTTTGTAAGCATGTATACATGTGTACTACACACATCACACACGTACTGCACACTCAGACACACATGCTGCCAATACTACACACATCAGTGAAATGGCATATGGATGGAGAATGCATCAGAATTAACTGTGCTGTAAACTATGCTTACATTGATGGTCATAGCTGCAATGCGTCATGCCTGCTGATATACACCTGGAAGTAACACACTGTGTGTTAACAGCATGCTAACATCAATACAGTGGAATAAAACCACTGTGTGCATCAGCAGCAGGTTAGTCTGATCCTGCATCAATGTTACACATCACAGGTGGTGGCACAGGTGACATCATATGCACAGGGTGTGGTGTTACATTTCCAGAGCTGTCATTGAGCCATCCAATGCACACATAGGTGTGTGTGTGTGTGTGTGTGTGTGTGTGTGTGTGTGTGTGTGTGTGTGTGTGTGTGTGTGTGTGTGTGTGTGTGAGGGACAACGGTTATTGCATGGCCCAATGGTGATGCAATGGGTTTGTGTATGTGATAGCCGTAGCTGTTTGTGGTAAGTGTTTGTGTCTGCATATACACAGGTACAGCATGTGTCAGCCATATACAGGAGGTTGTGGAACAGTCACAGACCATATCTGCCAGGCTGTAGAGATCGCCATTACTGGCCATGGACACCCCTCCATGCATCCAACACAACCCAGTCCTGCACCTGTCAATGTATACACATACAGTCCTGGGATCTGTACCACAACCTGTGGATAAACGTGAGTCTGTAATGTTAACCTGAGTTGCATAGAATTTTCAGTTACTACATACAGATATGAGCCATACTCACACTCCAATGTAATAACCACTGCTGACTGTTGCTGAGATGTGCATACAACCATTCAAAGGTGCTGTACTAACATTGTTTCCAATGCCCATGTAATACCCAGCAACACAATAACCGGTCACTACACAAGTATAACCCACGATCACTACAGCACACAGTATGTGCACTATCACAGAGCCATAGCAGATGTACATACATCCAAGGTGCTCACGTACAGATAATGCAGCACATTCAAGAGTGATAATCCCAACATACATATCTATATACAATATATATATATATATATATATATATATATATATATATATATATATATATATGTGTGTGTAGATAGATACATACACACACACACACAACACACGTGGCAGGGTTGGGACCAGAACACAAATGTAACCACTGTACCACACGACAGCATTACGCAGTTACAGAATGCGCTACCGTGATTAGTAGATCACAGGATTCACACAGGCATACGTCTAGCCTGCAGACAGCAGAATCAAAGGCAAAGACGCCTCATGGATGTTATGGAGAGTGAATACTATAAAAGCAATGTACTGTTGTCATGCAGCTGGAAACACACACACACACACTTGGCAGGGCTGGGAGTCGAACATACACCTAACTACCCTATCACACTACAGCATGACACATTTACAGAATGCGCTACCGAGATTACTAAACACAGCAGTCCCAGAGGCAGACATCTAGGCGCGTGTCATCATCCGCAAAGGCAAAGACGTCGGTAGGAAATATCTGTGGTGTGAGGCATCTAAAAGCAAGACTGAGTCCACAGGCGGACAGGAGCATGCGCGCAAACACACACACACACACACACACTTGGCAGGGCTGGGAGTCGAACATACACCTAACTACCCTATCACACTACAGCATGATGCATTTACAGAACGCGCTACCGAGATTACTAAACACAGCAGTCCCAGAGGCAGACATCTAGGCGCGTGTCATCATCCGCAAAGGCAAAGACATCGGTAGGAAATATCTGTGGTGTGAGGAGTCTAAAAGCAAGACTGAGTCCCCAGGTGGATGGGAGCATGCGCGCACACACACACACACACACACACACACACACACACACACACACTTGGCAGGGCTGGGAGTCAAACATACACGTAACTACCCTATCACACTACAGCATGGCGCATTTACAGAATGCACTACCGAGATTACTAAACACAGCAGTCCCAGAGGCAGACATTTAGGCATGTGTCATCATCCGCAAAGGCAAAGACGTCAGTAGGAAATATCTGTGGTGTGAGGCATCTAAAAGCAAGACTGAGTCCTCAGGCAGATAGAGCATGCACGTAAACACACACACACACACACACACACACACACACACACACACACACACACACACACTTGGCAGGGCTGGGAGTCGAACATACACCTAACTACCCTATCACACTACAGCATGACGCATTTACAGAATGCGCTACCAAGATTACTAAACACAGCAGTCCCAGAGGCATATTTCTAGGCACGTGTCATCATCCGCACTGACAAGGATGCTGACAGGGATTGTGTAGAGAGTAATCAGCCTGAAAGCATACAGACATATTACTGTCCCATGGTAGACGTAGACAAACACGTGGTAGTGGTGTGATTGGGGCAACATAAGATTTATGGAGCAGCACAACAACAGGGCATACACACTGGACGTGCCACAGACAGTACACCCTTCAAGATAGTCGACCAGTGTGTACTCGGTAGGCATCCATCATGACGTTGAAAATGGACATCTGTTGCCTGGATGACCACCATGGCTATACAGGATGTCAACGGCCATGCCCATGCACAGAGGGACATCACCGACACAAGGTGTCACTGGCCATGGCCACATGCTTAGTAATACACGTCCGTTCGGACTGTACTGTGTGTCGATCTACACAATGGCGTACTGGGCATGCTCACACAGCAGTTGCAAAGGGCCATCTTGCATGCAGACGGAGTCTCAACACGCAAGGGCTCAGTTTGGACTGTCATGTGTGTCCATCTACACAACAGCGTACTGGGCATGCTCACACACTTAGCAGTTGCAAAGGGCCGTCTTGCATGCAGACGGAGTCTCAACATGCAAGGGCTCAGTTTGGACTGTCATGTGTGTCCATCTACACAACAGCATACTGAGCATGCTCACACACTTAGCAGTTGCAATGGGCCATCTTGCATGCAGACAGAGTCTCAACATGCAAGGGCTCAGTTTGGACTGTCATGTGTGTCCATCTATACAACAGCTTACTGGGCATGCTCACACACTTAACAGTTGCAAAGGGCCATCTTGCATGCAGATGGAGTCTAAACACAGAAGGGCACAGTAAGGTATAACTGTCCCCACGCACAGGGTGGGCCATCCTGCATGCAGACAGAGTCTAAACACGGAAGGGCACAGTAAGGTATAACTGTCCCCACGCACAGGGTGGTCACACACATGCAGTGACCAGTGCACACTCAGCTGCCATCACAGCTGTCACAGGTGCAGATCACAGATGTACACACCGCAGTCTACACTGTAGCCCTTGAGACATCACCATGTCATTGCTGCAGCAATACACAGCCATACATTACCACAACACAGTGTGACACATGACCAGTGGACTGTATAGAGGTCTACAGCAACTGTGCAGAGTACACATGTACTGACAGGGTTCCAACAGGTGTTATGCATTGCAATTATACCACTATACATGACCAGGTCAGCTGAAGACATACCAGGGGCCCCGGGTCTTACACAGCTGTGACAGATGAGTGTTGCTGTACACCAACGAACACACATGTTTGGATATGTCAAACATGTGATTGTAGTGGATGTGTGCATGGACCACACACACAACACATATGTACATAGCTAAGCCTTTGCTGTCCCCCGTGCAGAACAGTGGCCTAAGCAATCATACGCACGCAAATGGAAGGTGGGTCCATGTCTGTTGAATGCTCACAGTACAGGAGGTAGCAATGTTGACGGAGGACACACTCCCCTGTAGTAGTCACCCATGACACCCGTGATATCATACCACAGTCCATGTGTTATGTATGGCAACACACATGTCCACCAATAGCAATGCATACAAACATGGCTACAGGAGACACATGTAGGACCAACGCACATGTACAATCTGTACTGTGCATGCAGCAACCATGCATGTGCAGTGGCTGATGTCCATAACACAGCTGTGCCTAACTACAACATGCAGTTGCAATGCAGCCCTATCATTGACACCTGTATATGGTGACATACAGACAGTACGGTTGGTTGTACATCACGTATGGAGGGATGTGTGTACATAAAGTGGTGATCCACCTGTGTAGATGTATGTGTGCTGGGGATGGCTCACAGATGTGTCACACGCCATCCTACCATGCCATGTGCAAACAGTACGCTATGTCACCGTTACCTGATGGTAATGACATAACGCATACACAGCGGTCAGGTGTTACCAACTGTATGTCATGTGACACCTGTAACACTGACATCCTCCGATGTGCATATAGCCACACAATTGCCAGACATAGCGTTGGTACACATACTGCGGACATTACCGCTGCATGTCTATCAAACGGCTCATCATATGGCAGGTGTATCATTCCCAGCACTGCCATGTGTGTCCGCTTGTGTGACCACACATGCCACATATGGTGGGGACTACGTCCCAGTTGCAACACATCCCTGTACACCATTGTAGAGATCTGTACATACTGCAGTGTGGAAAGCATGACATCGGCAGGTGTGGTGCATCACACACATTGACTATCCATACACACATATCTGGTCACCACAGTGTGTGTGTGTATGTATGCATGTATGGCTGTCTGGTGCTTGGTGTGAGGGTGTATGCTACCATACACTGGAAACAGGATCACTAACCCCTCATGGTGATGCTGTCTACTACCCTGTTGATGCCATCGGTCCCAGCCGTACTGGCTACCTGTGCATGTCCCTTCTCTGTGCCACGTCGTGTGGGTGCAAAGTACTGCGAGGGTGATGACCACATAGGCAAGAGTCCACACCTCAACACTATGGGGTGTGCATTATAGTGGGGTAGACCCTGTGAATGTGGCCATGTTCCTGTACTGTGACAGGGTATTACTGCTACACAGTGTGGCCTCATGCTATCAGGTGGCCTCTAACGTCATCATGGGCCAGACCGCTGTGTACAACCCCTGCACCATGTCAACATACCGGTAATGTTTCCCGGTATGTATGTCACATCTCTGTCCGCTGTAGCTTGTTCAACTGACCACATGCTTCAGGTGCAGTATATGTGCGGACATCTGTGTCATGTTTGGACATCTGTGTCATGTTCGAATTTCCAACAGTCAGGTTGAGGGTACGTTTAGCATGCTGATATTGCCATACGTGCCTGTGAGTACTCCACAGTTACACATGGGGGACTGCAAACACTGCTACCTATAGGCACATGCCAGTACACCATAGGAGGGAACCAGGGCATCATTACCAACATGCTGTTACTGTTCTAACTGAGACACATACTGTGAACATATCACAATGCATGCTGCACCTGGACTACATGATATGACTGGTGCATATCAACAGTACACCGCTGATGTCACATACACGTCTCTCAGTATTCACACATGACCAATGCAACATACACATCCCTCAGTATGCATACACAAGTAATGTTAGATACACCTCTCACATCTCTCAGTATTCACACACGACCAATGCAACATACACATCCCTCAATATGCATACACAAGTAATGTTAGATACACCTCTCACTATTCTGTTCACCCTGTGCATCAGACCATTTGAGCATATCCCTGCACTCAGTATTCACACACAACCAATGCAACATACACATCCCTCAATATGCATACACAAGTAATGTTAGATACAAATCTCACTATTCTGTTCACCCTGTGCATCAGACCATTTGAGCATATCCCTGCACCAATGGTGTGGATGACAGGAATGCGGCACAGACTTCATCATATGCACAGGGTGATACTGTTTGCCAGGGGCATAGGCTGCACCAATGGATGACATCATGTGTGCGGGTAAGGGCTGGTGATTTGAATGGACATGTCTGTTCCGTATGCATGTGGGTGTTGTGGAGCCCTACAGTTGTGTTTGCTGTGTGCGTGTATGTGTGCACACAGTTCTGTCATTTGTGAGGCCTACACAAGGGTATTATGGACAGCTCCAGATTGTACAGACCAGGTTGTACAGCTCACTGTGACCGGACACAGCCACGTGTCCTGTGCCTGCCAGGGGTTGCACGGGTACTACCAGGCAGAGGTACAGAAAGGCTACTGTCCAATGACACATGGCCACTGGAACCGTGTCCCCACTGGAAACGTCCAGGGCCACGTCCACGTGGCCTGCTGTGACCTGTTGTGAAGAGCATAGCACCAGCTGCACTGCTACTGCTACCGGCACTATGGGAGCAGCCATGTGAGGTGGCATGCTCTCGTTGACCTGCACTAGGTGGTGTAGCTGGCCTATGTCCATGTGTCCTACGCCTCACCCCTACCAGATGTTCCAGCACAGACAGCTCACAATCGCGGATTGCCATGCCACGGTCGAGGATTCTGACCATGTCACCCAATTGCCTGTCCAGAACATCAACAAGCTGCTGTTGAGCACCTGCCAATGCCTGGATATTGTTGTTTAGGGTACAGATAGCAGCCCTCTGCAGCCTCTGCCCTTCTCTGTTCTGCCGTTTGGCACGTGACTGTGCCGCCATTACAGTCTGGAACATGCGTTTGATGATCCCAGCTGCTGCACTATGTCCTGCAGGTGCATGTATGCCAGAGGTCCTCCTACGAGCAGCACCAGCCACATGCCTGTGTGGCACATCTGCAGTCAGTATACTGCCACCATGGTGTGGAGACACACCTTCTGTAGCCACCACACGTTCCTGTTCAATGCTAACAAACGCGGACTGTCCTTCCTCTATGGCCACTGCAGATGCGGTATGTGTTGGCAGCTGAACTGTGTGCGGGGAAGAGGGGGACATAGCTGGGATGGCAACTGTTGGCACAGATTCCGCCCCTGACATCCCTGCCTGTACCTCGTGCATATGTTAATCACTGCTAGCATCTGTGGGGACACTATCAGATGGATCGCAGGAGGGTAATGCACCTACATCACCTGTGAATGCAAAGAAAGACTCTAAATTACAATAGACACACACACACACACACACACACACACACACACACACACACACACACACACACACACACACACACACACACACACACACTGACACACACACACACTGACACACCATGCATGTGAGATGACAGATGGCATGCAGCATGCTTGTGATACAGCTGACAGCATGCAGCTCAGACATCAATAGTGTTTGTAAGCATATCCCCTGGAACGCACACTACAGCAGGCAGGTGTCATATCATTATCCATGCAATTCACACGATCATGGTAGTATGCATGCATCCCTGTAATACACCATGTGGACCAGAACATGATAACAGTACACATGGCTGACGTGACCTTGACATGTAATCTGCTGACATGTGCATTAACATGCATGCATGCCTGACACAATGGTGTCCTGACACATGTACAGTGTCATACTGGGTATCACATTGTGGTGTTGTCCATATGCCCTACAGATAGAATGCATGTTGAGCAAATGTGCATGGGCATGACTGTGAGCCATCTACATTGCTGTACAGTGTGATGTACTGACACTGTGCCATTGCATGGCATCATGAGGCGTCTATATTGCTAAACAGTGCATGTTATGTACGCATTGCATATCCAGAACTGCATGCATACCCATGACATACCTGTGGATTGTGACCTACGATGCTGAGGTGTATACACACCCAACCATGCTGTGTCATGTGACAGGTCACTGGAGGACATACAGATGACACCCCTGCATGATGACTACAGAGTGTTAGCTGCCTGGCAACCATTATAAACAAAAAAGAAAACAGAGGTGCAGAGCCACATCCACAGCCCAATAATCAAGCAATAGTATATCGTTGAATGTCGTTGAAAATTTAATAACTCTAACGTTCAGTAAGTTCAATAAAACAAACAACGTTTTTGTCACTATACAATAGTAACTTCTTCAGAAAAGATTAAAAACAAGAGTTCAACCTTTTAAAAGTCCCGCTGTAGGAGGCGTAAGGCCTCTCGTCCTGTCAGAGTAAAGTTCACATGTAAAATCATTCAGTTGCCATGGAAACTTATAAAACTACGGTCGCTACTAAGTAGCTAATCTTACATTAAAAATATATACAGTGTGTTATTTATTTTACTAGTGTGTACAAGTATACAAAGTAAAAAGTAAATAAAACGTTAAACGTTGTAAAAGTGTTTTTGGAAACCAAAAGTTAACTATTTAAGTTATAATTGAAATAGTCAAACCTAACCCAGCCTCAATGTTTAACTAAACGCTTCCATTTCAAAAAACAGGAAATGTTGCAATTTTCATTAAGACCAGGAGAACAAAATGCATTCAGCACTAATTGCCATTCCAACTCGCGACATTCAAGAAACAATGGTGTCGTTCCACCTCTTAGGTCAGGTGAAATCTGGTCAATGGCTATGAAGAAAAAAAGAGTGGTCTAAATAAGTTTCTACGTGTTTAGCTAATGCATTGTCAGCCTTTCTTTTCTTAATAGCGTAGTTGTGTTCATATATTCTATTTTTAGACTTTCGGTCGGCTTTTCCGATGTAGAATACTGGGCAGTTCTTACATTGTGCCAGGTAAACTATACTTCTGGAGTTACAGTCAACTCTGTGATGAATGAAATACTGTTTGCCATTAATCACAAATGAATTTGTTGGTTTAACACTGTAACATTCATTACATGAACCACATTGGAAACATCCTAAGGTTCTGTGTTTAAATCCTGATCTCTTAGTTTCTAAAAGATTTTTTAAGTTAGCACCTTTCCTATAAATAATGGTAAAGGAATGACCTAATCGTTCTAAAAGAGAACTGTCTCTACCAAGCAGTTGCCAGTTTTTATACAAAATAAATTTAATGTAGTCACTGTCTTTGTTAAAGACTGTTACAAAACTTGATTTTAATGGAACTGTAGTAGTGTGTGACTGATCTATGACAGAGTCATTGGCGTCACAATCAGGGGTGGCCAACGACAAGTCAGTTGTTGTATGAAGTAGTTGGCACCTTGTAAGTTCCTTAAAATGCAAAATGAGGTTGAATAAACCCGTCATTCGTTTATTTTTGACTTCTGAAACAAGCTCTTGGACGAGTTTCTGGGGATAACCTCTGTTTTTGAACATTTTCGACAGGTTGTCACACTCATCAAGAAAATCTACTTCTAATGTGCATAGTCTAGCTGCATGTACTAGTTGTCCCTTAATTATAGAGCATTTCTGTTTGAAAGGGTGGGCACTAGTAAAATGGAGAAAAGAGTTACAGTAAGTAGGTTTTCTGTAAATATTAGAAGAAAGCTCTGTTCGGTTTAAGTGTTTAGTCAGTTTCACGTCTAAATATTCAATACTAATTGTATCAAATTTAGACGTGAATTTAAAAAAGTTTGTTGTGTTATTCAAGTATTCCACAAATTGGTTAACTTCACTTAAGTCGCCTTTAAAAATAATAAATATCTCGTCAAGGAATCTTGTATAGTAACTGACAAGGCTTCTTCTGTTTGGTATGTCAAAAATAAAAGTCTTCTCCCAGTATGCAACAAATATATTTGCTAAACTAGCTCCGCATGGTGAGCCCATTGCTACACCGTGCTTTTGCAAATACAATTGGCTGTTGAAAGTAAAGTGGTTGTTAGTCAAGATAATGTCTAACAATTCACCAACCAGGTCTTTCTCATTTTTCAAAGCGTTCTTTTCTTTTAACATCAAAGTTGACCATTCAACTGCTTCAAGTTGTGGTATAGAAGTGTATAGGTCTACTACGTCTATTGTCAAAAGGTTGTCACAGGGGTCCAACACCACATCGTTCAAGTCAGCTAGTAGTGACCAGGAGTCCTTACATACTTGTGGGATCAGTTTCAGATATTTTTGTAAAATCGAGTCAATTACTTTGGCACAGGGATAGGTTAAAGAACCTCTACCATCAATTAATGGTCTCATAGGTGGGTTAAAGAGGTCTTTATGGATTTTAGGTATCCCAAACAAAATAGGAAGTTTAGGAAAAGATATGTTGATGTAGTTAAATGCGTCTATGTTAATTCTACCTTCAATAAAGAGGTCCCTAAAGTAGCCTTTAACTCTAGATAGCGCAGTGTTGTATTCACTAAGTGAAGCTTTTACATAAGTTGTGGTGTCAAGTACAGTTTCCATTTTGTCTTTGTACTCACTATTGTCAAAAATGACCAATCCACCACCTTTATCTGGTTTAATACACCTAACTGACTGAGATCTTAAAAGCTCCAAAGCTTGAGTTTGTTCATGACTTATATTGTTCGTGTCATTGTTACCCTTACGGTGGTATGGAATATGTCTAATGTCTAGTTCGCATATGTTTTCAAATGTGCGAAGCAAGGGGTGAAGTGGGGGATTGAAAACACTAGCAGTCTTAAAACTAGTGTTATGAAAATCTTTTTTGCAACCATGTCCACACATAGCGGACCTGTCACGTCACCATTTTGCACATGACATTGATGTACCACACACACAAGGTGCACAGCTAACAGTGATGTCCTACGGCGGGAGGAGAAAAGTACAGTATCTGTGGCCTGGTGTCACTGTCAGTGGAATCTGTGAAGGTGACTACTGTCATGCTATGACACAGACGTCATGTTCAACACATCTTATGAGGTACACGTCACTGACACCTCCACTAGCTGTGCACAGGCATTTAGGATGTGCAGCGTACCACATCACCTGTGCAATCGGTCTAGTATGGCTATAATTGGACCATGTGTGGACAAAGTGGGATAGGGTGTATCCACATCCCATCTTCTGTGTGGCTACGTATCTCTGGCCATCCCCCATGGCCACGTGTGCACATGTGTTGGTCATGTATGTGATGGCCGTCTATCACACATGTCTGTGTTGTCCCATATGACATACACCCATACATGTTGGATATGTCACCATCCACACGGCTATGCAGACAACAGGTGTATGTGTGGTATGTGGGGTATGGGTTATGGGAAATTGTGACAATATTGCAACCAAAATGCTACGTGTCTCAGACATGTCGGATGGAACATCACAATGTGTGAAACCATTGCAGGGGCATATAACACAATGGTGATGCCTGTGGCCTGCCCATATCACTGCTCACTGTGTGGTACTGGTTTGTGTACCACACGTTTTGTTCCACTGTATAGTACATATGCCTCCACTGTAGAACACCTCCACCGTTGTATGCACAGCTGGACACACATGTAGCAATGACAAATACTGTAGTTTCATGTCTGTGTATCATTTCAGTTGCATATATTGCACATGGGTGGCCTGTGTGGATGATGGGTGATGCGACCTGTATATCCATGTATTAACTGGCCACATGGCAAATAGATCTATGCTTTGACATGCCTGATATGAATGACAGTCTCACCTGCAATGGACTCTTGTCTGTGCGGCACGCCAGAGGTACCTGTATAGGGTGACACAGCAGTATGAACATTATCCATGACTGTATGACAGCCACAGGGTGCACAGTGCAAGTTAACACATTTGCCTGTACAATAGCATATAGTTAGCACATGTGTGCATACCATACCTCTCAACCTCTTAGAACAATAAATGTGGACAAAGCCTACTATGATGGGGGGACATATACGGACAACTGTGACATATTGCTCTTACTAACTTATAAATTTGCTAGACTAATAGGTTTGCATGCACATGGGTTTTACACAGAATGTGCAGTTGTAAACACAAATGTGTGTCATCATTTAATGACTCCATTCCTCAGCTTTTTGCCAGAAAGGGACAGATATTAAGGGTAACACACTGACAATATGAGGCAGACATCTGGACATCCTGCAAATACCTGTACAGTTCGGAGGTATGGTGCATACACAGGGTAGCATACATACCTTGCATATGTTGTTACATTACATGATGTACACTGACACATGCATGTACATGGGATACACTGGCCATATGTTCAGTACTGACTTACCGGGCAACTCCAGGCTCATTGGTTGGGAGACACCCACCTCCACGATGGCAGCTAGTGTTTGTGGGGGCTGTTCCGAGGGTGTTCCCAGACTGGCCAGTAGCTCCTCTGTGTGTGTGAGTGGAGGCTGGGTTGGTGGCCCACCACCTGTTCCACCTTGTTCCCTGGTGATTGCAGTGGCTCACTGTTTTGCATGATGTATCAAGTCCATGCAGTGTCTGCGCACCTGCTGGTAGGTGCGGTTGTGGCCGCCCACTTTGTTGACCCTCCTGCAAAGATCCTGACACAGGTCATCCCACTGCTGTGCATGCTGTGGCACATGGCTAAATAACACCTCATAGTTCTCATGGAGGTACGGGATTACGACATCATCCTCCTGTCGGCTGTATGCTGGTAGGCGTGTATGCGGCATTATCTGTAAGACATGAAGGTGACAGGTCACATTTACAGACATGTACAGTGATACTGCTGCACATACATTTCTAGTACATCTGCACAGCTATCTTTGCAAATCAACAGGACACTAACACGACTGGCATGTATGTGTCACACACATGTTACACCCAGTATGCATTGGATATCATCCCCATATATGTGTGTCACCTCATTAGTGTTCCTACTGCATGTGACGTCTGTCTCCATGTGGGCATGTCTGTTTGCCTGCACTGGTGTTCTTACCTATCTACACATGCCTGATGTATCCACAGTAATGCTGTTGACCTTGATGCTGTGGATATGTCACATATCAGCACAGACACAGCCTTACTGGACCTGGGCAGTGACAATGCACCAAGTACACATGGAAACCTGTACATGCATCTGTTTTGCCATAGACATCTACACTGCACTGTACAGCTGTTCAACATCCTGCCACGGATTGCCTGTGTTGCACATGTGATAGACATGGGACAATGGCTAGTCGGACATCATTCGCAGGTAAGGTTATCGGCTATAGCATTATGGGCTGGGTTTCCTAGCTGTATCCAACACCCATTACGCCACCGCGAGGGGCATCAGTGACACATTACTGATCCAGATAGATGATACTACATCTACCATATGGCCATCACACCATGTATGACAAGGATGATATGTGCAGCTATGTGGATAGGGCTGCATGGTATGGCGGGAGTATGTCACAGGTATGGCACAAGGATCTGTCCAGCATGTGGCCATCCTAGTCATAGGACAGTGGTTGTCCATGATGTATGTCTTTCAGATCAGGCTATGGACATGTAGCATGTCTAACAGCATAGTGTGTCATATGTCTGTATGCAAGGTGGATAGCATGCTGCATACTGGAGGTGAGTATTGTGGAGGCTGGTATCGGCCATCCATGCATGGGCCCTACCCCTGGAGGGTGATGTGTATTCCAATAGTGGTCACACGGGTGTTGTGTATGCCTGTCCAATGATCTCCGTGCTCATGGATACCATCCTGTCATGTCATGGGTACCTCGGATGACTACATAAAGGGGCAGGGAAACATCTCCAGCTCATGGAGGTGTACTACACTACACCATCCCTAACACAGTGTCCATACTGTTGACCACAGCCTAGGTGTTTCTTAATGGGTACGGGGGTATTCCCCTAGTGGTGTCATTGCTGATATCATCCACCGGAATGTGCACATATGTCACACACATCACACACACAGCCCATTCTGTATGTTGCTCGCAACACTGTGACAACTATTGCCCATAGGTCATGGCCATTCACATCCTCACATACACAGATGGCTGACATTTGTCTGTGTGGTATGGGCTACAATGCGGGTGGGGTACAACACATTAACCCTGGTTTACTGTAGCTAACACCATGTGATATGCACATTTCACTGTAGCACCTTTAGTAGTTGTGAGTCTGTCAACAGCCACGAGTAGACATACAAAGGCATTTGTAGCCGAACATCCGTACTGTCTTGTACATCTGTACTGCTAACAACTACATGATTTCACACCAGTCCTCACAGGTACACTGTCTGTCCATACATTTCCAGCTTGATAACTGTACAACAGCTGTCATACACACATCAATCACATACCTCGTGAGACATGGTGGTTTATACGGCATGTCCACCTGGCATGTACCACTTATATACAGACATGTCCAACTGGTACGTACCAGTGCTATTGCCTGTCACTATGATGACTATGTTGTACATGTGGCAATAGAGCTATTCTCATGTACACAGTCAATGCACACCTCCCAACATACAACAGTACAGCCTGTGGGGGATGCACATATGCAGCCCAGCTGGGGGTTATACTGTCACCAACCCTGACTGCACCTGACAGTCATGTGGGGATGTGCAACATTGGCAATGCACCCCACACATCACATAGTCCTACATGATCCCCACCACAGGCCACACATACGGAGACACCTTGTACAGTACCCCTCCATACTCTGTGTGGGCACCAATGACAGCCCACATCGCCAAACACAACCACACCAACCTATAGCCCACAGACATGTGTGCCCATCACATACAGCCAATAGGGTGTCATAACATACACAACACACCTGTCATAGGTGACTGTTGGCAGTCACACTGCTGTTCCACTCAGCAGGTTACACAAGGCGATAGTCACTTACATCCTGCTGTCAAGTAACTGGTTCTGCAACATAACCTATGCACACATGCCACAAGTCAGCAGGTACGATGTGACTAATCTTCCATGTTTGTGTGACTGAAGTTGTATCTCAGGGCACAGACTACGTGTGCAGGGACATGCAATAGCCCACCAGTGTTGTAGCCCTGATGGTGTGGTCCAAGCCCTGGGAAGCATTTTGCGGTCATCCGGACCTGTTACCACTGTACTACGAACGACTGTGTCACTCCCAACAGTTGTCCATGCTTCTGCTGTCATTCCACAGGTGTCTAGTATACGTCCACTTTGACAGACCCGGTCAAACAACATGATGCTGTGGCACAGTTGACCTGCACCTGTCAGCCCTGGGAGTACGGATGACATGTTGGACTCTTGCTGCTTTTATACTGCCTGTCTTGCACAGTGTCCAACAACAGTCACCACCAGAACGGGAACTGACTAGCGAAGCACGTGGTCATGTCACACAATGCTTGACATCATCCTCTGTGACGCACGCAGGCAAGGCACACCTGATACTGCACCACTTCAATATCTCTGCAGTGACTGGGACCTGCCCCTTGGCTCTGCAGAGCACACCTGCAATGACTGGTTATAGACAGACCATACGTCTCAGTCACGTGCCTGGACTGGCACACCCACGGCTGAGGTGTCCCCATATTTCACTATGTTGTACACACATCCCGGCTGGTTACTTAGCACAATGCATCACAGGTGCTCCACGTGCATATAACCATGTCTGGAACTACTGCTGCTACTAATGAGAGACTGACAGTAACCCACACTTAACTGTGATAGCCGCACATGTACTGACACATTAGGCATACGCTGTGCATGAGTCATAACCTCCGCTCGGCTGGTTCAACCCATACACCACCTCCAAGACCAACAGTATCCTTGACATGGACACTACCAACATGTGACTGCTGTTCCACACCTGGGGTTATCCCCTCACTGGTGGAATCCGAACATATGCTACTCACCCTTGTTAGCCACATACTGGCACCACACACTTCACGGCATACACAGTAGATGAGTACTACAACACCAACTACAGATGTCGTATGACAGCGGTTGTTGTCATGACACACGTGCAGGTGGACAATGCACATACAAATGCTGAGACATACCCCAGTGCACTTCATTAGCACGTACACGACAATATGGTTCATGCTATTCCACACAGAGCCATGATGGTACACACCAGATTACAGACGACACTCTGGGGGTGCAGTCCCATGGGCATACTTTACAACAGCAGGTGGGGGCTCTTACACAGTGGTGTACATTCACATGGGTGGGGTAACTCACTGGTCAGCCTCGGTAGGACCATGGATCCCTCATCACATACTCCATAACTGGCTACGTACACATTACTGTGACACATTCCGAGATGTACCACAAGGCATTATGGTGGTATGTCAGTAGTTGTATGCAATACCCACATCTGCTCACACATACAACTGTCACTCTGGAACATGACAGTAACAGGTGATGTTGGCAACATGCTGTCTGATGGCTTCAATGCTAACATTACACCCTCTCACTCCCTTCAGAGGGCCACATTCCTTGCAGGAACATTGCGGTGTAGCTGCAGTCACACCTACACAATACTGACCTGCACTCTATATGTCCTAGGACACAGGCCCCTTGTCACCCTACAATATCCCAGGCTGTGATGTCCACAGACCTCTGAACAGCATGTCTCCCCACTGGGACACCATATTCAGTAATAACCTTGTACCAGACATTGTGGCCCCTGACTGGCACACAGCGACAGTAACACTCCACACAGGTGGCACCACAATGTACGACTGGGACTATTGCCCTACACACCTCACCGGACTGTTATGCACGGCTATAGGGCACATCATCATGGACATCATTCGTTGAGTCTTTGTTGTGCTCCAGTCCTTTGATGCCAGCTGGGTTGGTCTTGTTGGGGCCACAGCATGCCTCTTACACCTGTTGAACACCTTTCATACAGTCGCCAGAGTAGTTGATGATGACACAGGGGTCCACACGGCCTGCATTGTCCTCTCGCTGCCATTCAGCACCTTTCTCCATTCTGGTATTGACAACATATACATCCACCTGCACATCACAACATATGTCTCTGGATTTTATGCAAAGTGGCTAACGGACGGGGCACACACACTGAGGGTGGCCTACCATATCACATACTGCATTCCAGTTACACTTGGCATACCACAGTCCTCAGTCATGGGGCCCTCATGTTCAGTATATGCTTCCCTGAGGTACAGGCTACCACTGAGGGGACTTCCCTGCCTAGCTTTAGAGACCACTGCATACCCAGTGCCGTTGTTGCTCTACCAGCTGATACAGACCCCATCCATATGGGTGTCACTGTGACAGATACCGATATGAACATCATGGCCTCTACCTGCATGACACTTGGCATGAACATCACCTTTGCAGTACACCATCCACCCACTGGTTATCACATAGGTGTTGGTCCCCTACATACATGTCGCATTGTACGTGTTTGTAAGACACATGTATGTCGCACACACTCCTGTGATTACCACATCGCCACTGTGGCATGGATATCCATCTACTTGTCCACACATGTCTGTACTGGGTGTGTAGCTGGTACATAGGCACCCATTGTACCTCTGAACAATGGACTTATACACACATTCATGGGTACAACACCCCATTTAGGGTGTACCTTACACAACAGCTTTACATAACTCAACATTAAAACGCCATGACGTTTATTGAGCTACGACTGTTAAAGTTTGCGGCTTATGTACAGACACCACGTCTGTACACATTTGCAGACTACATACTCAGGGGTGACGTCTGCTGCAAAGACAGGGCCCATGTCTGCAAATATGTTTATGGATATACTCTGCATGCACGACATGCACAATAACCACTATGAGCATGATGCTCATGGATATGTGCACACACACGACAGTGTGTGGCATGTGCTTGGGAGTTGCATTCACAGACTGGACACTCACCATGCTTTGGGACATGATTCCTATGTACATCACGCATGGACAGTCAGTAGCAGTGTTCATGTGATACCTCGCTTGGTATGCCAGGGATCACTGCAGTGGCTGTACTGTGCAGAGATGCAGGTTACACATGGCTCTTCTGTTCACAGGACACTACCCTAGAGAGGTGCCTCTGGTGTGCACACTGTAGTTGTTGTTACACATAGACTTGCCAGACTGCATGGTACCCCACTATGAACCTGTGGAGCTATTACATGTCCTTTGTGCATGGGTACTGGTATAGGCCTTCCAGTTAGATTGGCTGTCACGCTATTAAAATGTCCCATGACTACAGGCCATATGTATACTGTTATTGTACACGCCAATCATGTTCATGTTTGTCTGTCACATCTCTTCTGCTATTCTAGTATGGGAGTAATGTTTGCGTCCTTTGCAAATGCACAGAGTAGATTACATATTATTTATTTCATCATAACTGTTTATACATATATTAATTACATACTACTCACATCACTAAATGATACCTTTGTTATGCATCATATGCCTGTTCTCCTGTGTAGCATATCTGACATATCAATCTACTGTACTATACATTACACATGTTTTACATGGTATCCCATAATTCAAAGCATACTTGCACAGAGGGTCCACCTTAGACATGTCATTGATGTTATATGCCCATACACATGCGTACTGTTACAGTATATCTACATATACTATCCCCTGCTATGGCACGTACTTATTGGACATACCCTGCCACTGACAGTGGGTCGTATGACATTGTTCTATTTAAAGCCGTCATGTTGCATCCCTTGTGGTGTCTGTGCTGTTTACCGTGTGGCCCACTGCTGGACGCACATCTTCTACAAGCATTAGTACGATCAGCAAGACATCACTACATAAATACCATTCCCCACTTTATGCATGGCAGACACTTTTAATTACAGCAAACCAGGCTATGCATACACTGACATAATGTAATACAGAACATACTATACATACAGTTAGTGTTCTACATACCTTGATATCGTTATGGTGTTTCGTCTCTATCTCGCTCTTCTGTATCACTCTTTCAACTGTTTTATGGTATGAGCATACAGTTTGCATATCTGGCAAGTCATCCTTATATACGTCTATACCTGCAACATGTGGTTTACTGCCACCAATTGGTGGTCCGATGTGACTAATTACGTGCACTTCAGCTGTGCAGCTACTCCATTCGCCAATTACGTGGCAACAGTGAGGTATAAATGAATTCTCCACTTGGGCGTTGGCCATTTGCCCTGCCTTCAGGGAGATGGCCTGTATTGTGTTTTGTTGTGTGTAATTGCAACTGCTATGTGTAGAGCCAAGTCTATTTTGGAGTCATGTCCCCCATGGATTGTGTGTGACGGCTTGAGTATGTGGTTCTACCTGTGACTGTACCTGTCATCCCACCCGTCTGATAAAGGACTATTGCAAACATCTGTAACATCGCCGTTTGTTCCGTTATATGACGGATACAATTTTGCATGGCGCCTTTAAATGTGTCTCTCACAAGGTATGTTAACGGTTCAGCAGATGTAATTGACTAACTAGATGTTTCGACTGTGGTTATGGTCTGTATTGCTATTGTTTCCAGTGTGGGGGATGTAGGCGGGTGTACGTAGCATATACGGTTTTGTGGGGCTTGCATTTCTACATAGTCCATATATATGTGTGTGGGCCCCTTCCCTAATTACAGTGTAATCACTTAATAGACTTCTGTTACGGGAATTTACTTTGGGCCATTGTTAATTGGTTTCTATATGGTATGCAGGTGAGGTTGATACTTCCATACCTCTGGATGTATGGCGATATGTGCAGGGATATTTGTAAATGACCGCTATCCCTTGTATGTCTGTCCTAGATATTTGAAGTCATTGCACTGGTGTTGCAATGTGACCTACTATTTCATACAGAAGGGGTCATAACCTGAAAAAGTTACTTGAAACCAAACCCAAAGTTAAAAAAGCGAGAAGAGGTACCAAGAAGTGTGGGTTTTGCAACTATTGTTCATATATAGAAACATCTGACAAGTTCATTATTAGAAATGAAACCTTTTACGTCAATGAATTATACAACTGTAATTCTAGAGCAATAGTCTATTTAGCACAGTGTACACAGTGCCCATCATTCTATGTGGGCAAAACAGATAGACGATTGCATGATAGGATATATGAGCACAACTATGCAATTGCGAAAAATAAAGACCAAAATGCTTTGGCTAGACATTGTGCAAAAAACTCAGGCCACACATTTAAATTTATGGTAATTAATCAGATCATTAAAGAACCTGAAGAACAGATTTTTGTGAATGACAATTTATTAAAATTGGAACTTGAGAGAAATGAGTTAAAATGGCAGTTACGTTTAATGGCCTGTAGTGACCCAGGTCTTATCGAGCATTGTTCGATTGCATGTATTCTTAAAATTAAAAATTTATTAAGGTGATTTTTATATATATTAATTTATAATTATTGTTAAATTAGTAATTAATTATTATTTTACTTCATAAATTTTAAAACAAATATAAATAGAAACACTTTAATAACTAGATAAATTTTATTACATTAATTGTTGTGTCTACATTCAGGTATTACGTGTGTAGCTAATTTTATTTATGTTATACATATGTTTTACAACACACACTTTGTGTGGATATATTCCACATTTTAATTAGATGTTAGACATTTTTAAAGTACATTAATGATTTAAAAGCACTTTATTACTAACGGAATTGACTGGTTTATTTTTTCTTTTTTTCTTATTTCGTTAGCATACTGGGGCGCACCCTGGGGCACCTGTGGAGTATTGTATTGTTTTGGATATAACGCTACAACACAATTTATAATGTGCTTGGTCCTTTAAATACAAAGTGATCATTTATTTTTAAATAATTAATTGTTGACACTTGTGAATTCCTATAAATGCAGTTGTAATAAGGGAAGTTGTTGTCTGAAGAAGTTCCGACATTGTTGGAACGAAAAACGCTGTTCAGTGTTTAACGTGATTTTTGTTTTAAATAAACGTTATTTACATTTTATACTCGCTCTCATACGTTTGAGTTGGATACTACTTCTAGTACCTCCAGCATCCTTACATTTCAGTGGTTCGTCAACTTAAGTGCTCAGTGCGCACTGGTGTTGGTGTCAGACCCTCTGTCACATGGCTTGCCACCTTTTCATATGGCCATAGTTGGACACTTGCGGGACACACAGTGGTGTTTACAGGCTGACATATGGCCACGGTCAGTACACAGGATAGCACATACTTTTATCCTCATTACATACCAATTGTTCTTGGTCCTTCACTACTTATCGGTTTGCATGTAACATTTCCATTTCTTACATACAGGCATGAGTATTTCCTGCAACTATTGCATATTATTTGGGACATACTAATGTCCTAAACTCTCGGACAGTTGCCCTTTGTAATGTTTCATGTCAGGACACACCTGCCCAGGGGGGGCTGTCCCTCCCAATGTGGGACAGGTGTTTACTGCATGCCTACGGCTAGCTATACCCACACCTACCGTAATCATCTACCTCTGAGTTGCCACCTGCAGACACGCGATGCAGACACACACACACACTTTAGTCACACGGGAACACACATGGCACCCTCAACACACACATACACAGGCTACATCACTCACAACCACAGTTGTACACGGTACCTACTTGGACCGGACCACCGTCAGCGGTGACTACATGTCCTTACTATTGTCATATTGCTTGCGGTTCTACTGTTCCAGTACTGTGTTCTTTCTGTCTTTCAGCCTCCTAGTTACGCGTGTCGGTGTGTGACACGTTCCATAGTTGGAGGTATCCTGTTTATTTGTACCTCAAAGGTGTTTTGAATATCGTCGACCTATCTATATATTTGCAGATGTCAGTGACCCCTTGTATATCGACATATATCACACTATCGCCCTTTCTATCTGTATTTTTTATATATATATATATATATATATATATATATATATGGTTCTACCTGACATAATCGAAACCACACAACACCGACAACCACATCACCGACACCACATATTCGACAGTCCATAAACACGAAACCACACATAACCGACAACGAAATAACCGACAGTACACAAACACGAAACCCCATACAAAACAAAACACATCCCCATTCCACAAACCACACACACAACACAAGCACACCAAAATCCTTACAAGCCTAACTCACTTAACCCTAACTCACTTAACCCACCCCTATCCCCACAGACCGTCAATCTCCACACTTACCTGCCTCGCACTTAACCGTCGTCACACTACCGCGATCACACAGCCTTTCCCATGTCGGTCTTCTGCATTGTCGATGTTCTGCAACGGTCTTCTCAGCTGTTATATATATATATATATATATATATATATATATATATATACATATCTCAAACAGGGGTGGTGACAGGCATGCTACGCCTTTCATTGTGTGTTTGTCAGTGTATACTGTGTTTCCTGGACTCCGCACATTTGTGTCTGTACCTGTCACATTACACACCTGCCATAGGTTAAGATTACCTCCCATCCCACTTTGCGATGGACAGTCCCTCTTTGTGCAGTTGTGTCCTGTGAAATATTTGTGAACATAGCAAATGTCCTGCAACTTTGGGACGAACATATTCCCTATAGTTTATGTCATAGTTGCATAACACACTTTTTCTGTATCTGACCCACCTACATGTTACAGGACATGGAACACGTACCTGCGACCATTACTAGAATAAGCTTTTTATCTTTGCAAAACACTGACGTTCTGGTTTTCGTACTGGCCAGGTGTATGTGTCGTCCTGCAGGCATCTGGCGTATGTCCCACATTGGTCATTTGAACTATGGCAACCCTACCATATGTACATCTTGCCTAGCAATAGTGTTGGGTGATTGTATACATGACTGCCTGTTCCACTCCTGGCAGTGGTCATTTTACCCTTCAGAGCAGGCGCTATTTGTTCAGGGGTGACTAATGCTGGTGTCACCTGTTCTGTACATCATTGACCGTGATCTGCGCAGTGGTTGGTGATGCTTAGCCCTGTTTCACGCATATCAGTATAGTCGTATTTAAACATCGCTTACCAGCTGTGGGCAACACTTATTCCCGCTAATGTGTGCTACACATATTCTGATGACCTGCATCCGGAATGCATTACCCGTGCCGTCGGGATTACGTTACATCCCTTGCGGGACGTGGGACCGGGAACATGCACAGCAGTCACTGCATGTACCACTTGGACATCTGGGGGTTGTACACGAATTATGTCATTTTATATGTGCAGTACACTACAGTGGTTACTCCACACTACACTCACATGGATAACTCTGTTAGTTTACAAATTGATGGGTCCAGTTAATGGTACGTCCATGTAATGTTTACTGGCTGTACTCCAGCATTGGGTATGTATATCACAATTAGCTATACCCGATAATATGCTACACCTTCATATGACCGTGGATGCAGCATGTCGGGGTGACGAATTCCTGTCATGGGTACATCCCCTGCCTTGACACAACATCCATGATTACATTTTATGGAGCCCCTCAGTAACGTGGCAGGTAATCCGTGATGACTGTGTGTAGGACAGTGATTACACACATGTGCTCCCGTAATTGCCTTTGCTCCAGTAAGCGACAGTTGCTTACTCGATGTTGTGGCGACAGGAGTCATTGTTTGCCCCGTTTGGTGTTTTGCCTCTGACAATCGGGTGTGTACCTACCGATGTACCTGAGAACCTATACGCACAGCACCAACAGATGCTGATAGGCGCATTTACTGTTCAGGTGTTGACATTTCCGTGTTCCAATGGCTGTTGCATGTACAATGTTTGAGGGCTGCCTATGTAGGATTCCACAGTCGGCCACCTATACATCACAATTTACAGGTAGTCGTGTTTGTGTGCCATCCATGTTACTGTGTGTGCAGGTGGGGAGGGGTTTCAGTCCGTGGGAGCCTACATTGTCAAGGTATGTGCTATACATTCTCTCTTTGCCAAAGCATAGGCATATTGGGCACGCCTCCGTCTGCCTACTGGGGCTGGTACAGTGTGTCCGTGGTCTGGATCCCTCTGTGCCTGTGTTGGCCTTGGCAATTGCGGTGGGCTGTGAGGCCCTCCCCCATTTTGACCCTGCTGCAGCTGTTTCCGCAGGATCATATTATGTAGCATGGCACATACTATGAAAATGTGGGCACACGTGCCTGGAGAGTACTACAAGGCTCCACCAGATGTGTCCAAGCACCAGAACCATGATTTCAGCATCCCAAACACACGCTCTATGACGATTCTGGTTTGTGCATGTGCCTCATTATGGCGTTCTTGCATTGGTGTGTGTGCATTTCTAATGGGGGTCATCATCCATGGCTCCAGTGCATAGCCAGCATCCTCCACAAGGTGACCTTGTGGGATGTCCCCCCTGACAAATACCTGATACAGCTGTGAGGCATGCCAGATATGGGAGTCGTGGTAGCTTCCAGGGCTGCCAGCACACACATCCATGATAATGCCCTGGGCATTGCACATGACCTAGCAGTTGATGGAGTGGAATCCCTTGCGGTTTATGTAGCGCCTACCATACTCACCGGGTGGTGACTTGATTTGTATGTGCGTGCAGTCTATCTCACCCAGTACCTTCGGGTAGTTTGCCACACGGTGGAAATGATGCATATTGCTGGCCAACTCCTCCTGAGTTCGGGGAAGTATATATGCTCATTGGCATGTGGTAACATGGCATCCAGGAACTGGTGTAGTACCCTGGATGCCGATGCCTGTGAAATCCCCATTATATCTCCAGTTGGCCTTTGAAAGGTACCTGTGGCTAGTATTCGCAAGCTTACACATACCTTCGTGTCCACTGGGATGGGTTCCCCTCTGTTGTTTCTGGTTCTCAGGTGTGGCCGGCACAGCTCTACTATTTGCTGTAAGATGTCCCTGTCCACCCTGTAACGCTCTACTATCTCCAGATCATGTAGCCCCTGGTAGGTTACCCTTGGTCTGAACACTCTTCTCCTCCTCCGAGGCCTACGTTGGTTGTCGGCATCATCCTCCACAACACCGTCGGTCTGTAACACATGCTGATGAATCACAGCTATGGCAGCTCCCAACATGTACATTTTAAAAGTTCCCCATCTGTTTACACCTATGGTGCGGTGTTTGGGAATACACAGGTGTGTGTTGAGTGCTTTCACACTTTATACTGTTTTGCTGTGAACACTGATGATGTCATAGGGTGTGTATGTATGATCGTGGCTACAAGGTATCTACTGTGTTTTATTAATGGAACCACTATTGTGCTGCCTTTGGTGTTGCATTACATTTGGATGCCGTGAATTACCTCCTGCCCTTCCATTTACATTTGTGCATGTTACACCTACCATTTGCTGGCATGCATCCAGCTGCCTGCTTTCATTTGTACTTTCCTAGACCTGGCTTATCTTGCGTAATGTGTGATATTGCCGATCTGCTGTGGGTTTGCTTTGCTCTGCTATGACAGTTCTCCTATCTTTGCATTCCATGTCCTCCCCTCCTTTCTTTGCAATCCTATGCCTCCCCTATCCTGTTTTGCAGGTTTCTGCATGCAGGCTTGTCTACTGCCGTTGATTGGCTGCCGTGAGTTGATTGGTGTTAATTGCTCATTAGTACGCCAATTACTCTGCTTCGGCATTTCCTTCTTTTCTTCCCCTGACCTTCCTGTTTGTGCTATTGTTCGCAGCACGTGCATCCGCTTACTGGGTTTCTGACACGATTTCATCCCCGTACACATGCGCTTTCGGGCACCATGTGTGCTCTCAGCTAAATGGTTCTATACCTTCCTCCCCACCCCTGTCCTGCAGCTTTGCTTAGCAACGGCCAGGCCAGATTTGCATTGTTCCAATGTGCTTACTGATACGGTGGCACACCCCTCTGCTGATGTCATGTATCACCTCTGATACACTCCTCGGTGTTATAGCGCTGCGCCATCAGGTACATCCTTAATCCGGCGGGACGTTTGTGATTCAATATTACCTGCCTCATTTGCATGGCATTGATTACTAATTCATAGTTACAGCACCGAACACTGTCGCGGGCCCCTGGCAACCCTTGCGCCTTGCTTGTGGTGTGCCATGCCTACCATTGCATATTATGGTGCAATCCTAATTTGTCTTTCATTGCGATTTTATGACATTTGTATATATTTCCTTTGTATTCCTGTTTGTACACATATGCCCTGCAGTTGTACTGTGCGTTACTGTGGACATGACATTAAATGTTGTTTTTTTAGGTGTTGTACATCTTTTCTTGTGCCATTGGCTGTGTATTTCGCCATTGGCATATGTTAACTTTGTAATACATGGGTCTGGTCCACTTCCATAACTCCGATGTTCTGTTTGGGAAAATGTAAACCATGTTTTTTGGTTTACATTTCCATCTGCACCACTTCGTGAATCGCTGTATGCCTTCATTAGCATGGTGCGACACTGTGCATGGGGTGATTTGCATACCTATGCTGAGGGCTGCGTAGATCTGGCGTACGCTGCTAGTGCACGTGGAGTTGGTTCGTACCTGAATCGCTCGGCGGACATAATTGGCATTGTCCGTGCAGGCTTCATGAATCCGGGGGTATGACTTTAAAATCAAGGCTTGATATTCATAGTCTGACAGTACAGAACTTAACAAATCTCCATTGACAAAGCAAAAGATTCTCTGTAATTACATTATACTTATAGCATGCTTCAGTTAAAACAATTTATAAAACCACATAAGCTTCAGTTAAAACAATTTGTAAAACCACGTAAGCTATTGTAACTCTGAACATACCTAATGTTTTATAACACAGTGTTATATCAAGGCCACAACATACTTTTAGTTGCTGCAACTTACTACACTTAACATAGAAATAAGTAAATAAGACAAAATCTTTGCTTCTTGTAAAATAATGCAGAGGCTGTTTCCTTTGGTGTTTCCAATATTTACCTAAAATCACATTTTAAATGCCCTTGAAATCATAGATTAAATATTTTTTTTTCAAGTTCCTTACTTTGTATGCAGCCAGGCGACAAGCCTTCTAAATACCTTCAATTTGTATCCACCACGAGCGCTACAGCCACAAACAAGCCGACAGAGCTTATAAATACAATCCATGAGCGCGCCCTTCACAACTGTAGCTTCTAAATAAAATAAAATCCAGAAATGGAAAGGCAGGAGCGAGATATCCACAAACAAGCTATTCCCGCTTGCAAATTTGAGCCAGAAAGACATGTGCTACGAGCACAAGCTGAATTCCGACAGGCTGGGAGACCTGACAGAATGCTGACATCATCGCTCACGATGAAAGTGTGAAAAATAAAAAACAAAGGACAAAAATCAGAAATTAAGGGGTGCCACTCAGGAATCGTGGCACCCCATTTTTGGACCCCAAAGCTCTGTAAAAACAGTGTAATTCGGGACAGTTGGGAGGTATGGTGGACATGCATGTTTTGGCCTTTTTAATAACATCATCAGCACAGCATAACTGGATCATTTGGTTTTATTTGTGAAACACAAAGCTTCTCATTGAGCCTGATGTCCATAAACATTAATTTACCTGCAAAATATCCCAACTAATATCCAAACCAAAGGGTAAAAAAGTCACACAGATAAACCATTCAGTGCAAACTGCAAGAACAAAAAACAGCCAAGCTAGAGTTTTCACTGTATAATACCTTATACCTAATGTAGTAGAGTGCATACCTCTCAACCTATTAGTTCAAAACATCTGGACAAAGCCTGACAGGATGGGGAGACAAATGCCCAAAAATAGGGACAGATTTTTAATATTACTATTATAAACTTAGAAAGTTGCTAGAATAACAAGATTTGTCTTAGTGTGCATTTTTCTTAAAGGTATGAAGTCTTTAAATCAAATGTGTATCATTATTTAGTGACTTCAGTCCTCAGATTATCCTTTGATTTGCTAGAAAATCACAAATTTTACAAGAAGCAGACCACAAATATGAGGCAAAATTCTGGACAGTTGAGAGGTATGAGTGGAGGCTCATAGGATATATATGCAAATTACCCATTAAGTTCATACAGTGTTTCAACTACATATCTTTGATATATAAAACATGCAAATATATATTACACCTCCCTCCCTCCTTCCTTCTCTTATAGGTTCATAGGTTCATACTAGGCTATCTGCCCTAGGGCATTTATAAGCCTAGCCAGAATGTGTTTGGCTTTCACCACCCATTTTAAATTTATTTTGCTATGCCCTTTTTCGAGGTTAGTATACTGTGCCTCTGTCTAACAGTGACACAGAAGTGATACCCGGGGTAAACCTACGATCTCCCATCCACTCATCAAGATTCCTCTTGAAGAAAGTCAATGAGGGACTCTGCCTAACCTGGACTGGGATTATATTCCAGAGTGAAGGGAGCCTCTGGGTTATGAATCTGTCCCTCCAGCATGTCCTATTTATTTCAGTGCTGAGGTTCAAGTCTCTCAAGCGCGTAGCTCGATGGGATTTGGATTTTCTGAGGTGCAGCATGTCCATTAATTCCGGGTTGGACATGGCTTTATACGTCAGGCACAGATCGCCTCTGAACAGGCGGTATGCCACTGAGTAGAGCTGGAGTTTCTTTAACCGGGCAGCATATGGCATCTGTTTGAGCCCTTTGATCCTCTTGGTGAGGTACTTTGGGGTCTTTCCAGTTGCTGCAGGTGTCTGGTAAGGTACATCCCAAAGGGCATTGTACTCAATTATGGGCCTGATGAGGGATGAGTAAAGAGGCACGATGACCTCCCTGATCTAGATGTGAATCCCTTCATGATTAGGTGGGCTATATAAAATGTTTTCTAACCACTTTGGCCACGTGGTTGTCAAATGAGAGATTACTATCAACTTGGGTCCCCAGGTCCCTAATTACTTCTTCTGTACTTAATGGATTACCACCTATGTGGTAATTTGTGGGCACTTTGTTTTGCCAAAGGGGATGACTATACACTTTTGGCATTTAGCTTGAGGCCATGGCTCTGGCACCAGTTGTCTGTTTCTATGAGGCCCTTTTGGAGGATGCTTGTGTCGGCTGGAGAGTCGATTATGGTGCCCAGTTTGCAGTCATCTGCGAACTTGGTCAGCCACAGTCCTTCCGTGTTGGCCTGTACCTCCGAGAAATATATACCGAATAAGAGAGGTCCCAGGACTGAGCCTTGTGGGACACCACTTGTAACTGGTTTGGAGTCTGACATGGCTCCAGCAATTCTAACCATGTGGGTTCTGTCCTTGAGCCAGTTTGCAATCCATCTAGTGACATAGGGGTTTATATTTAAGCTGGTGAGCTTATCTATAATGCCTGAGTGGGGTATTGTATCGAAGGCTTTTGCGAGGTCCAGGTAGGCTGTGTGGACCACCTTCCCCTCGTCAATGGCCTTGGTGACTGTTTCAAAGAAATCAACCAGGTTTAAGAGGCAGGAGCTGCCCTTAACAAAGCCGAACTGGGTAGGATCCAGTATCTGTAGGTCCCCAATATCTTTATGTATGAGGTCCATGATGATCTTTTCCATAGCTTTGCAGACCAAGCTAGTCAGGCTTATGGGGCAATAGTTTCCAGGATCCATTGAGGCACCACCTTTATGGAGAGGGACCACTGTTGCTGTACGCCACTCTTTGGGCACATATCCTGTAGTAAGACTGAGATTGAACAGTAGTTTTATGTTTGGGTTTAGCTCTTCTTGGAGTTCATGTAGGACGCAGCCCGGGACACTGTCTGGTCCCATTGATGCTGTGTTTTTTGCTTTGGAGAGGGCAGCTCTCCTGTCTCTTCCCTATCTTCCTTCTTCCTTCCCTTTCCCTTGCTCTTCTTTTCACCCTTTCCTTGCCTCCCTTCTCTTATTATCCAAAGCACCAGTTACTTCTCCGATAGCTCCCTACTTTAACTCCATTTCTTGATCTCCCCCCAACTGCAAAATCTCTTCCTTCCTTTTAGTCTTTTGCCCATATTTAAAATGCTTCACATCTTTACCATTGGTTATCATTACTGCTGCTTTTACTTTGCTAGGTGTTCAGTATCCTATGATTGTTGTTTAATATTCACTGTATGATTTTCTGATCTGACTATATTTATCCTGTATGTCAATTCTACTATTCGGTACTGCACTTCATATGATAATATTATGTGGTGTATTAATTGAACTATGCATGTCGGAGCATTTCTCCCCAGGCCTCTGCTGAAAATCGAATTGTGTATGTGTGTGTGTGTGTGTGTGTGTGTGTGTGTGTGTGTGTGTGTGTGTGTGTGTGTGTGTGTGTGTGTATGTGTGTGTGTGTGCATGTGTATGCCCCTGGGTTCTAGTGTTCCCTTCTGGAATTGCAGGAATTGCTTGTTGGTCATGGGAGACACATTCACACACTCATCCAATAATACACACACACACACACACACACACACACACACACACACACACACACACACACACACACACACACACACACACACACACACACACACACACACACACACATGCATTCACTGTACATTGAAAACACGCACCCCCCCAATCACACTTATAGAAGTACGTACTTATTTACACATACACTACACAAAAACACACAAATATACACTTTCCTGCAGACACACACACACACACACACACACACACACACACACACACAAACAACTACCCTACCTATCAGCTAAATAACCCACCCCAACATGAAGGTAGAGAGGCACACACACACACACACACACACACACACACACACACACACACACTCTCAGCTGATGCCATTCATACCCTAACACTGTCTACCAAACTCCTTGGTGGCACTTACCTCTAACACCATCTCACCCATAGAAAGTAATGGGTGAATGCAAGCTTTTGGATGAGTTTGTTTCCTCAGCTGGCAGTAAGGATTTATAAAGCTGAGCTTTTCTTTAAATCACATGGCTTTATATAGCACTTAATGCAGGTGTTTCTGGGGAAGAGCACGCAGCTAAATACCATATGCCACTCCCACAAAATGACTAATAAGCATCTCTAGTAGACCAAAGACACAGCCTACTGTGATGCTGTACCTCTCTGAGGTAAGCACAGTGGTAGAGGTAAGAATCAGAAATGACTACAGTCATCAGTAAAAATGGCTTAAATCTGGTAGCAACCTTTCTGAATTCCAGCCTATATCGTTTAGCTAATTTTTGTCATTATCTGTCTACATTTTCTTTTAAGTTTCACTCTACAGTCGTGCTGGTTTATCTGCCTTGGAAACTTCATCATCACTTTGGACAGTTGCACTATTTTAGACAGGTGTGTTTCAGCTTAAGCCTCCCAAAATACTGTCCAGTGCTGTGGCATAATGGAATACAACCCTATGGGCAGCAAAGCAACATAGGTTTGGTTAGTAGCTCAGATGTCTGTGGTGCTGATGGGGACAGATGAGCATGCCCATCCCAGGGGAAAGGGCTTTCTTCAGGTGCTCCCTGTGGAGAAGCATGGAACATAGAGGAGAATAGCTTTTATATGTAATGGATAAACTCAGGGGAAAGGGAGAATAAGGGTAGGTTATTATAATTTTCCAGTGCAGCAAGGATGACATGTGGTCCAGGATGCCCTGCTGGAGTGAGTCTGGAGAAGATTATAACAGACAATTTGACTCAAAATATGATGGGAGCAATGGAACAAGTTGATAGTTTGGTGTGTGGGAGGGGGTGAAGTAAATATAAATGCCTCTCAAGAGACTTGCTGTTTCAAATCAGCAGGTGAATTTTGTTTTATGGAGATTGATCGTCACCTTTTCAACCTGAGGAGTCATTAAGTATGAACCATTTTCTGTTATAGTACTGTAGAAATTTCAGAGCTGCATTGTTAATTATTTAATCTCTTTATATGGTGTTTCATAAATGCTAATTTGACTTGGAACTGTCCTTTTCCCAGAATTATGCTAGAAAGTGCTCTGAAGAATGTGTTTTTAGATCAGCCTCAGTCAACATTTTGGAACCAAGAAGCCATCTTACGGTATTAATTGGACTGAAATTTCTTTTTTATTTTAACTTTTAGGAAAAAAAAAAAAAAAAAAAAAAAAGTAAGATTTGTGCTTTGCGTGGTCTGAACAGTTTACTCCTTTAAGGAATCATGCTATACCAAATGCACTTTATACATGACATATGAAGATCTTTTTTGGACATTGTTGCATGAGTATTGGAAATGCATAGAAGAATCTCATCACAATGCCCACCTGGTGTGAAACTTTTAACAATACACCTTATGGTTAATTCATTTCAACTTACAGGCTTTGCATTTATGCTTAAAAAACTGAGTCAATCAGTGTCAAGCATCACAGAAAGGTTAGCATATTTTTCCTGAAAGAAAGAAAAAAAATTGTTTAAGGCAAAAGAAGAAGCAGCTAGTCTTTGTACTGAAACATGCCTTGAAAAAAACTGAAACAATTCAAAATGACTATTCCAAGATGATCCAGGTAGCCTTAAATAATTTTCTGGTGGTTACAAGAGACAACAAATAACTGTAACAGACCTGGAACACCTGTTAAAGCACCAGATGCATTCTCTATTGCTATACTCTCAATGACTGCTACCCGTCATGTCACAGAACTGAAAATCAAACCATGTTGGGGACACTATCAATAATATCCCCCATCCTGACAATGTTTCTAGCACTTTGTGTCTGTGTCCAAAGACCGCAGTGCAAAAGATAACAGCTGTGACCACAGTAACTGAACATTAGTATATAGTGTATGTGGAAATGTCTAATGCACAGTGTGAGTTCAGCGTGCACTGAACAGCATAGCCTACAGTTTATACCTCTGCACCAAGTTTTATATTTGTAACGAGATGCTGCAGTTTCACCTGTGATGCCGTACATCATGCAAAAGCTTGCCTGAGATGATACCGTGCTGCTGCCATTAGTTGGCTGCAGTCACTGTCCTCACTGATGGATATTGCAGGTTGTACATTGGCGGGAGCTGAATGAGCATTTGAGGGTCCTGCTGGTGGTGCTACTCGTACTTGTGGATTGGATTGACAGTAGCATAATGTGCAGAATACAGTGTGCAGTAAGCATTCAGCACACAATAGCAGGATCATACTAAAGAGCCCCCTTCACTCTCACTCAGGTTATAGAAATGGACTTTAAGTAGGCTGAGCATTCGCTCACTTACTATGCAGGTCAGTGCCAGGGTTGTACTGTAACATTCTTCATCAGCTTACTGTATTGTAAAAACTAGTTTTCATAAACTAAGGTTTGACTGCATAGCCTGCATCACATGAAAAACAAAGGAGAACACATGAGGATATGGTAGTTATGCATTACACCTCTTTCAATGTTAAATAATTATCTGTTGGATTATTTGGTGACTTATGCTGCACTTACCTCATAGGTGTTCATTTGTTGTCTATCCATGCATGAGATGGCAGTAGAGTGAATCTGTATGCCAAATGTGGGAATCATTAACACTAGCAGGATGCTGGGGCAAGATATTGGTAATACAACAACAGGCATTACACACTACCTGGGAGATGATGGATTGGTAGCCTTTTCTGTTATGGCACCTTTCTCTCTGTGGACCCAGTAGGGCTCTAATAACCACGTGGGTGCAATCTGCCACAACAAAATCCTCAGAAAAGCATGTTAGTTTGCAAAAAACATCCATGGTGGTACCTGTTTTCTGAGGTAACCATGGAACATAGATATACTTATCCACATGGGCTAGAATAACATTGAGGAACTTCTGAAGTATCCTTGAGGCTAAAGGTTGTGAGATGCCCAAAATGTCACCAGTCTGTATCTGGAAGGTCCCAGTGGCAAGTATAATAAGCACTATACATACAAGGGTCTACCAAGGAATAGGCAGGCCACACATATTTCTAGTTCCAGTTTTTGGACCGTACAAGTTCATTAAAGCCAGTATTATGCCCCTTTCCACACAAAACTGGTCAAGAACCTCCTGGTCTTCAGATCAGTAATGTGTTACATATAGGCAGCAATGCCAGTGTCATAGGCACCTAGCACCAGTGGTTGCACTGGGTTGATGTACTTTTGCAACAAGAGTTTCAAAACAGAAAATTACAAAGCTAACTATACTGCAAGCATATTTGCCATTTCACAGTGACTGAAAAGGTAGGTGTTTGCCTTTTTATAACATATGAGCACAATGCACACTTGCATTGCATTCTGCAACTCTCAGTCAGAAAACGTGGAAAAGGTGCTCCATTTTCATATCATAAGTACTTTGTTTATATACTTCTTATTTACTTGTCATTATACACTCATTTATTGATGATGCTTCTTGTGTCTTGTGGAAGCCTGAACACACATGTATAACAATGTAGTTTGAAATGCACTGTTAGCTCATGTCTGCAACTTGAACAAGTGTGTACTATGCATGTGAATAACAATTTAAACATATGTGGCAAGTCTGATCAAGAAAAAAATAACACCTGTACAGTTGAATCATTATTAAAGGTGCACTAATGTTACAGAGTAATCAACAAAATGGAAAAGAAAGTTTAATTGGGGTGTAGGAAGCATTTCTTTTAGAAAAAGACTACTGAGAGATGTCAATATAAGGACCCTAGGAAGTTAAACAAAGAATAGAAATATAGATTGCGACTGAGGGCTGACTGTCAGTGGCTTACCATGTAGCAGACTTAACTTTGTATACAAAGATTGAAATTATATGACTTCCATTCCTACCACAGTGGATGGGTATTATTTTCCACCACTGACATTGCAGTGCAGAATTAGTGGATACTGCATTCATGAGCATACCAATCTCCAGATAAGACATTAATCCAAGGCTTCATCTGTCTGAGATGGTGCTATCATATCTATCAACAGTCTGGATTTTTACAGAATGTCCCGGGTTTTGTCTCATGTTTTTGGTCTATTCATCAAAAAATCTGTGTTTTTCTTGAAAATCATTGAGGACTGAAGTCACTAAATAATGACAGAAATTTAAGTTTCAGATTTCATATCATTCAGAAAATACATGCTAATGCATAATCTGTTATTCTATTAACTTTCTAAGTTTATATGATCAATATTTAAAATCTGTCTTTATTTCTGGTTCTTTATCCCTCATGGCTTTTGGCTTTGACCATATTTTGTGGCACTAAGAGGTTGAGAGGTATGAGTAGCTCAGATGGATATAAAATATCCCAATGCATTTATCAAAAAAAGTAGATGAAATTTCCAGGTGTCCTTGGTCAAATTACCCATAGTTAATGCATTTTTTTTAACTTTATTTACTGGAGTAGGGAACTGATCCCACTGGAACATTTTCAGAGCCAACCCATGTGATATAAACAAAACAGCAACAGTGATATGAAACTAGTAAGTAAATAAATGGTTAACTGTACATTAGTTAAGTGAAATGCTTGTATATATGAATGAAACAAATAGACATGATGGAATTAAAAATACACATCTATAATCTCATTTGACAGTGACTTCATACAGATATGATAGTGCACTGATTAATGTGCATTTCCCTGTGCACAATACTGAGTGGACAAAATGGAGGAAGGAGGAGTTCATAATACTTGGATAAGAAGGAAAAAGTAAGAGAGAAAAGTAAGTTAAGTAGGGGAAAGTAGTTGAAGTGGTAGGGTGAAAGTTATAGCAGGTGGTCTGGAATGATGAATAAGAAATGGAATTAACTCAAGATTGGTAGCTGTACATTTGGGAGTCAAAAAGTGAAGAGGTTTTATACTGGGTGGTTATTACTATCAAATTGTCAGTTATGTCTAGTCACAGGACAATTCAGAGAGAATATGCAGCTAAACTAAATGGTTGCAATGTCATCTGCCTATGAAAGATAAGTAAAAACTGCAAGAAAAACCCAGTCAACCTATAGTTTTACTGTGGGATATCTTAAACATTTCGTAATGGAGGCCCATGGGATATATATGCATATGATCCTTTAAGAACATTAAGTGATTCCACTACACAACTTCTGAATTCCTATTACTTTTTAAGTCTTTATGGATATATTCAGGTTAATAAAGCCAAACCTTCCTAGCTGTGGTCATGCATGTTTCAGCCTTCTTTCTTTCTTTCTTTCTTTCTTTCTTTCTTTCTTTCTTTCTTTCTTTCTTTCTTTCTTTCATTATTTATTTGACCTCATCAGCACAACATAAACAGATTGCTTCACTATGCTATAGAAACATTAAGATACCTGAAAAATATCCCAACATCCAAACCAAAGGCCAAAAAAGTGACACAGGAAAACCATTCAGTAAAAACCACAAGTAAAACATAGCCAAGCTTGATTTTTTACTGTGTGATACCTTAAGCCTCCTGCAATGGATGTCCATGGGATATATGCAAATGACCATTCATACCAGTGTTTTAGCTAAGTGGCCTCTGAATGACATTTGGTTTGGATGTTAGTTATGATATTTTGTAGGCACCTTAATGTTTATGGGCATCAGCTGGGTTTAAAGACTGTGTTTCTAAAGGGTCTATATCACATAATTGAAAGCTGATAACTCCGAAGCTCAAAACCATGAACTTCAAACCTCGAAAGCTGACAACATCGAATCCACCAAAAAAAACCCACTAATTATATCCAAAACAAAAAAACAAAATGCTCTATGCAAGGGGGGAAAGCCACCCTACACCCCCACCCCCCCCGCTACTTAAATATACCAACTCTGAGATAGCACTACAGTGCAGTAAAGGGAAATCTTCCCTTTCCGCACTCTATGGGGATCTCCGTTCTATGGTTCAATGTTTTTGAACTTCGAGGTTTGAAGTTCAGAGTTTTGTGCTTCGGAGTTATCAGCTTTCGAGCTTATGATATAAACCCGTTTCCAAAGCATAGCCAAACAATCCATTTATGCTGTGCTGATAAGGTCAAATCTTAAGCTATGTAAAGCACAAGAAGTATTTTTACAAGAAACACATCTTATACAGTAAGACATTAATGTGATTAATATGCATAATTACACATCACTAGCACGTTCAGAATATAATAAAAAACAAAGAGGTGCAGCAATATTATGGAGAAAGACTACCTTGATGCCCAAGATCATAAATACAGTCAATGATAACTCAGGAATGTTTTGTTTAGTGTCAGTATTAATAAATGGTTTGGCTTATACCCTGGTAAACAACTACTGGATACCAGGACTGGGTGTCAGGGCAGTCAAACAATATTTAGAGAACATAATACAACATTCCAAAGTTAATACAATAATTGCAGGAGACTTTAATTGTATAATGGAAGAAGAGGACACAAATACTAAAACACACACAAGAAATCTCTACTATCAAAATTACTTATAGAGTTTACTGACTCATATAACATAATGGACATTAACACATATGCTGAACAATATTCATTGATATTCACACATTACTCACATAGACATAACACCTTTTCCAGAATAGATAGAGTGTATATAACAAAAGATCTTACCACAAAAATAAGCAAAGTCAAAACATTCACCTGCCACTTCTCAGACCATAATGCAATAACTTTTGAAATAGATTGTAACTTTAAGAGAAAACGTACAATCATAAGAATTCCAGCCTATATATCAAACCTTAAAGAGTTTAAACAATACTGTACTGCAGAGATGCAAACATTTCTAGATTTAAACCTCACAAATGAGGTAGCAGACATATATATATATATATATATATATATATATATATATATATATATATATGTGTGTGTGTGTGTGTGTGTGTGTGTGTGTATAGATGCAATGAAAGCATATTTATATAGGAAGGCGGTAGCCTGGTATAACAACAAACAAAAGCATTGGAATAAAGAACTGGCAGAACTACAAACTAAAATAGACAAAATGAAATCAGATATTCATAAAAACAACTTGGAACACCTCAACAAAAAATACTTAGAGATATTGAACCATAACATACTGATTAATCTAGAGATGATCAAACTATGCACTTACTCTATGAATCCAAAAAATCAAAGGAGAATAGCTAACAGGATGAAAGGAATGATAAAGGCAAATTAGATAAAATAAATATACAATATAGACAAAAAAAGAAAAGTATCAGACTTAGAAGGAATTCTAGAAGCCTTTAGAGCGTATTTTAATAAACTCAATAGTCAAGAAAATAAAGTAGAATTAAGTGAAGCACTTAGAAAATTCCTTAAGAAAAATATAAGACTAAGACTGTCAGATGAACGCGGAAACATAAGAGATAAAGATATAACTATGACAGAAATTAAAGCACAAATCAAGAAACTAAAATTAAACAAATCCCCAGGTAATGATAATATGACAGCAGAGATGTTTAAACTACTATCTAATAATGCATTAAATATATTACTAAGAGTGTTCACATCAGTTAAAGAAGATAATAAATACCCTCCTTCTTGGAAATACACTCAAGTATCACCAATTTTGAAACAAGATAAAAAAATCTGATGAGTGTACCGCATATAGACCCATACGTTTATTAAATATAGATTATAAAATATTTATGACAGTTCATGCAAACAGAATAAAACAAATATTACCATTACTGACAGAGAATGATCAAACAGGATATGACAATATAAAGAGAATTTTGTCCCTTAAAGATTTCTTAAACAAAACAAAAAATAAAATGAATGCCATTTGCTTAGATATTAACAGTGCATTTGATTCCATGAATTGGGATTACCTTTGGCTTGCACTGGTGGAGTATGGATTTTTGAAAAAATTACCTCACTAATACGGTCTCTTTATGATAAATCTTTGGTGTACATAAAAATAGAATCCTGTTTTTGGAGCCTATTACCATTACAAAAGGTACAAAACAGGGCTGTCTACTTTTTCCTTTGTTATTTGCATTAGTAATAGAACCCTTAATAAATTTTATATGTGTAAACCCAAACATTCATGGAATTCAACTAGATACTGACCTTGAGTTAAAGATTCAACTATTTGCAGATGACATTTTATTGACTTTAAAAAAAGATAACAACACACTAAAAGAACTATGGAAAACAACAAAACAGTTAAAAAATTTTCTGGACTATCATTTAATGAAAATAAAACCAATATAAGCATTAAATAAATCATAAGTATTTATCTAGAAATGATACAATCAAATACTAAGGAGTTAAAATTACTAATTACATAGATACAACAGTGCAACTAAACTATAAAGAGATTTTGGATAATATCAAAGAACTCATACAAAAATGGAATAAGCTATTTTTACCATGGAGGTACCTCCACCTAAATCATATTTAAAACAATTGAAGGGCTAATAATGAAATTCATATGGTGCCCTAAAAAACCTAGAGTTAAAGATCATCATTTTGACAAATGGGAAGAAGGTGGAATAGGCTTACCAGATTTAGAAGGATATATACAATTGTCAGCATTTAAAACAGTTTCTCTATGGTTAAACAAATAATATACTTCCAAATAGAAACTAGTACATGAAAACATCTGGTTAAAAACCACTCATGATTCAATAAACATATGGAAATAGTACCCAATAGCTTACTTTGGTTATTGAAGGAATATATGGCAACAGGGAAACACAAAAATATAAATTCTAAATACATTATCAATACCCTAAAGTCTTTTATGCACTTTGCAACCAAAAATCTGAATATAAAAGCATGGTCTTTTTTTCATATTCCCAATAGCATATACACAAAATAACTCAGAACTCAATAGCAGTTAAAACACTTAGTAAGAATGCTCTAATTTACTGGCATCAGTTGATAAACACTAATAGAGTGTTAATGATAGAGCAAATTATTAGTGAGTTCAACCTTGAAAATAACATGTGCTTAACACTGCAGGGATTAAGACAAACAGTTTTAAACTTAAAGGCAATAATGCAGACGTCTGTTAGGGAAAAGGTTCCTAAGTTTATAGACCAGTTAATAATGCTGATGGAATTTCACAAATAGGAAAGGAATTTTATCATCATTGTACAAATTATTTAAAGAAATAAAGAGTTCATAATAAACAAAATATATGGAAATACTATGAAACAGTTAATGGTAAAATGCCAGATGATAAAGATAAAAAACTAATTCTTACATCTCCAAAACTAACATTTTTACCCCTATATTGGCAACTTTTCACATAGTAATTTATACATAGAACATACTTAACACCACACAAATTAGAACTAATGTATAATAAAGAAAATAGATGCTGGAGGTGTAAATTACAATCAGTAGCCAACTGACAACACATGTTCTATGAATGCCAACTTTAACAATATTAGGAAAGTATTAACCATTTCTTATAGGCACATCTCAATGATAATTTCCAACTTACAAAATATCTGGTTTTGTTAAATACACTTGTGCTGTCTTGTGTTCTAAGGCAAAAAATATATAATTTTGTGGACTCTCCTTGCTATTGCAAGGAAAGTATTACACAGAACTGGAAAGCTGTAACTGATCCCAGTTTTAAACATTTCAAGAACATGGTTTTATCAGTCTCATAGCTGGAATTGAAAACAATCAAGGAAAGGACAGAATGACCTACAGTACTTCCTTAAGCATTGCCTGGCAGAAAGTAAATCAAGTGCTGGAAACAGAAGACTGTAATAAATTATAATCTTATTTAAACATACAGTCAAGAAAACAAAGATTTTCAAGTATAGACATCCTATGTAAATAGTTGGTTTTATAATGTTTGTTTTTGGAATTGTCTCCACTTTAAGCTTTGACTGTTTATATATTTCTTTGATATACATACTGTATATATGTGTATGTTTCTGAAAATCAATAAAGATGTATTCAGTAAAAAAAATAAAAAGGCCAAAATATGCATGTACACAAACAGGGGGATTTGGCTTTATTGGCTTGAAAGTATTCACATATACTTAAAAAGTAAAAAGTCATGTGCACTCACAACCACATAGCTAAAATACTTGATGTCTTTATGGTGTCATTTGCATATATCCCATGGGCATTCATTATAGGAGGATTAAGTTATCACAATGTGAAAACTCTAGCTTGGCTGGGTTTTTCTTTCAGTTTTTACTGAGTGAGTTGCCTGTATGACCTTTTTATACTCTGACAGATAAAGAACTGGATAGTCACCCCTGAGACTTGCTTCTCTTGAAATTTCAGTGGAACCAGATGTTAGACTCATTCTCCTCTTCCCCTAACAATATGATTTGTCAATCCATTTTTTCCTTTCTACTCTTCCTTACAACTTATTTCTTATATTCCCACCTCCATTTTTTATACCAGACACCTTTTTCCCTCGCATAACTTGATTTGTTCTATCTTTGAAACAAATGCCACTTTCCCTTCTGCCTCTCAGACCTCTACTATCCACACTTGCACAGCTTTTGAACTACATACAGACAGCTCATGTTTACATACTCTGGTATTTCCTTCCCTCACTGATTTTTTTTCTTATTTCTTACTGCTGTCTTCTTCTTCTTCTTCTTCTTCTTCTTCTTCTTCTTCTTCTTCTTCTTCTTCTTCTTCTTCTTCTTCTTCTTCTTCTTCTTCTTCTTCTTCTTCTTCTTCTTCTTCTTCTTCTTCTTCTTCTTCTTCTTCTTCTTCTTCTTCATCCTGCTGGAGTTTTATCTGTTCACCGATAGTGTCTGTTATACTGCATGCCTGTTTGCCTGCCATACTATTTTGGTATAGCTCATTCTGTTAATGACCAAAGCTTTTAATTAGGTCTGTGCCTTATAAGGTTATCTTTAAGTATAGCCTGTTTGGCTATGTGTGAAATTAGTGTTGCACATTTACTATTTCATTCAAATATTAGTCAGTGGTGCAACAGAGAGCACATTTGCCTTTGCTGCAAAAGGGTGTAGGCTCTATATTCACACCAAGTAGATCAATTTAGTGTCTTAGAGCTTAAGGGAATACTGCACTCTTCAGTGTCCTGTCCTTTTGATGAGACATTAAACTGAGGCCCCATCTGATTGAGTTAGTAGTAGGTCAGTTAGATGTAAAAGATCCCAAGGCAGCCATCAAAAAGAATATGAGTCCTGTATTTCTGTACCAAAAAAAATCATTTTTTTACAAAATATTTACTTTACAAATATTTACAAATGTACAATAAATAGATATACAAATCTCTTTACACATATTCATAATTACCTTTACAATCATACTATATTTTCATCCCTAATAGACCACCACTCCTTTTTCCATAACTGCGATCTTATTTTATTTAATAATGTTGCCAAAATCCATTTGCCATTAAACATAATTTCATTTATTCTTTCATTCCATATAACCCATATAATGTTTTATCTATTCTTTTAACGGATCTACTTGAGATTACTGAAATCTCAGTAGACCAACACACATCACCAAGCCAAAATGCACAAAGTTTCACATCAGTGAAACTTCACAATACTGACGCCCAAATGACCAACAGTCCAAGCTGAGTGGAACAGGAAATTCGCTATTGCGTATGTTGTATTAAGATGTCAGATTTGGTATCTTTAAGTAGCAGGGGGTTGTGGGGGCACAGCTCCCCATGCGAGATGCACTACATCTCCCTGCAAAAACGTTAAAAGTAAAGGTTTGTCATGAAGGGTTTTTTTTGTGTCTGTTAAGAATATTCATGTCGGTACTAACATCAATATTTAGTGGTAACTGCTAAGGATCTAGGTTTATTTGTTGGTGGGCAGGGTGTGTGTGAGGGGAAGTAGGTAGTTTTATTTGAAATGTTTTATTTTTATATGGTGAGGTTAGTCAGAATTTTGAAGTGCGGTGTTTTGTGTGTTGGGTATATGAGGTGTTGGGTGTTTTAAAAGTCTGTGTTTAGGGCTCTGTGATTTGAATGTCAGTCTACTGAGATTTTGGTAATCTCAAGTAGATCCCTTTTAACATATTCTTTGTTTCTATTCTTATAATTATTATATTTAATCATATCCATGTTTATTTTATCCAGTTCTTTTATATCTTTGAAAAACTCTTCTTTACATAGTTTTCCCTATAACATTTTTATCCTTTTACATTTCAAAAACACATGTTCCATATTTTCTTATTTTTGACAATGTAAACTCCTTGTTTTACTGGGTTTAATCTGGAACGTCATATAAATAAATAATTATCTGCAATAATTCATTTTCAAATACTGTTGGCAGCATAAATACACTTGTTAAGTATGCTACTTTTCCCATCAGTGCTGAATTAATCAAATAAGCCTTTTTTCTGAATGATGATTTATATGTTCTCCAGAAAAGACAAGTTTGTTTTATTTCTTCTATTTTTTCCCCATTGAATTCTGTTTACATTTTTATTCCCACATTTTATACCTAACACAGAAATTTAATTCATTCTAAAATACATACCCATTATCTTAACTGCATCACCTAAACCATTACTTTTCTCTTTATTTAAAGCCATCCATATCACCTCTAGACACTCATTTGTGCAAATTATTACTTATTTTATCCAAATTCAGTTTTTTTATAATTATTATAATGTCATCTGCATGTGTTAACAGAACTAGAATGGTTGACCTTTCAGGTGTTAAATACCATATCCTTCATTTTGTAATTTATTTCACATACTATAACATTTACAACAAATGCAAAGAGTATACAGCTCATTGGACAGCCCTGTCTTACACCACTCATCATATGTACTTCTTGGCCTAATCAGCCACTTACAAGTATTTTTACTTTGGGCCGGATTCACGAAGGCTTGCACGGAGTCTAAGAGTAGAGTAAGACTCCATGCAGCCAACATGTCTGCCGAGCAATCCAGGAACAGCCGGCAGGGGCATGCAAGAGAGCGCCTAAAACTCCTCTTACACGGACAGGGCTAGGATATGCAAATTACTTCATTTGCTGCTGAAAGGTATGCAAATGAGGTAAATTTGCGATTCAGGAAACCCTAACCTGTCCGAGTAAGAGTAGTGTTATTTGCAGAAATGTACTCCGTTGACAACTGAGTACAGTTCTGCAAATAGCAAAACGGAGCCGTGACAGCTCCAAAAAAGGATGCATCCAGTCGAGGAAGCATGCCAATGGCCAAAAATACGGCCATTGGCAATGCCACCGATGCAAATTTAAAATAAAATAATTTTTTTTATCCCGATCACCGATGTTTAAGCGTAGCTCAGCACCGCGCAAACGTGCTGCGCTCTAAAAACCAGAAAACCAATAATTAAAATCCACAAATGTGGATTTTACAGTAATCCCTAATATACAATGCAAGGGAATGGCAGTCCAAAGACAACATGACTACCGAGTAGAGGTTGCTAAGGGGGAACCTCAGTCTACGAGATGTAACCAAGCATTAGTAGGCAATCCTATGCAAATGAGGGCAAGGATAGTGAATCCCAAGTTTACATAGCAAAAGAGCACAGTCAGTGGAGTGTAGGAGTAGGATAAGGGGTGTAACAGATAAGTGACATCATAAGGGGGGTATGTCTGAAAGAAGTGAAGCTCATTGGAGTAGAGTGGCATGTGTCTGCTGTCAGATACTAATCACTGGAAGAGGTGTGTCAACAGGTACCTTAGCTAAAGGCAAGAAATGGAAGGTGTATGCCGTGAACAACACCAAAGTTTCTTGTAGAAATGCCTGCAACGTGTTTGCACGTGTGTGCACACCTGTAAAACCAAGTAAGCCTGTGTGAGCGTGTGTGCACCTGTGTGTGCGCGTTTAACCCTGAGTAAGCAAGTGTAAGGTTGTTGAAACCCGTGTAAGCGTGTTTGCGCCTGTGTGCACGCGTGTCAGCAAGAATAAGCAAGTTGTAGTCTGTGTAAGCATGTGTGCACGCGTGTGAGCTTCTGTGTGTGTGTTTGCGTGGTGCTGCCCCCTGAGGAAACAGAAAGGGAAAAGGAAGCACAACAAATAGTAAGAAGTTAAACAGGGAGGACTAGCAGAGCTAGCAGGTGAAAACAATCAGAATCAGCCAATTACACAGGCAGTACACTAGCCCAGCCCAGCACTTAAAACTCAGCAAACAACTTTCCACTATGTTTCTCTCAGAGACACTGCAACAATGCAGTAAGCTAATAGAAATGAAAACTGAAAAAGCTTTACTGAGACAAAGAAATGTTAGGGACTGCCATTGCTGTTATAAGGCGACATATGCAACATGCTGAGGGTGGTGACAATGCGAATGCTGCTGAGCAACCCACAGTGAGGAGAGGGAGAAGAGTGTACAGGCCCAGGGTAACCTACCAGGGGCTACATGAGCTGGAGATAGTGGAGTGCTATAGAGTGGACAGAGACCTCATGCAGCAAATTGTTGAGCTGTGCACGCCACACCTTACACACAGAACCAACAGAGGGGAACCCATCCCAGTGAAACCCAAGGTATGTGTTGGCCTAAGAATACTAGCAACAAGTACCTTCCAGAGACCAACTGGTGATATGATGGGGATTTCACAGGCATCAGCAACCAGGGTACTGTACCAGTTCCTGAATGCCATGTCAGCACATGTTGGTGATCATGTATATTTCCCCAATTCCCGTGAGGTATTGGCAAGCAATATGCATCTCTTCCAGCAAATAGCGGAATACCCTGAGGTAGTGGGTGTAATAGACTGCACGCACATTCGCATCAAAGCACCAGCTGGTGAGCGGGGTAGGGTCTACTATAACCACAAGGGTTACCCCTCCATCAACTGCCAGGTCGTGTGTGATGCCCGGGGCATAATAATGAATGTGTGTGCTGGCTGCCCTGGAAGCTACCATGACTCCCATGTCTGGCATCTGACAGAGCTGTACCAGACATTTGCCAATGGGGACATTCCTCATGGTCACCTAGTGGGGGATGCTGGATATGCACTTGAGCAGTGGCTGATGACACCCATCAGAAATGCACACACACCTGAACAGGAACGCCATAATGAGGCACACGCACAACCACAAAATGTAATCAAGAATGTGTTTGGGCTGCTCAAGTCACGGTTCCGGTGCCCTGACACATCTGTTGGAGCCTTGCAGTACTCACCAACTACATGTACCCAAATAGTCATGGTATGTGCTATGCTACACAATATGATCCTGTGAAAACAGCTGCAGCAGGAGCAGCATAGGGCCGGGCACAACAGCCCCCCACCATTGCCAAGGCCATCACAGGTAGAGCATGACTCGGAGGAGGAACAACCTGAGCCTGCCCCAGTAGGCAGAAGGAGGCGTGCCCAGTATGCTTTGGCCTTGGCAAAGAGGCAACGCATAGAATATACGCTGGCTCAGTAGGAACCCTGGAAATTATACCTCTCTCTGACTTGCACATATAGTAAAAGGAATGCCTAACTTGACACTACCTGTTAACAAACATGTATAGGGAGTGTAAAATGTGCATCCGACATAGGCAGCCCTGCAGCACCACCTGAGGCATGATTGCCATGTGTTAAGCAATATAAAGCAGTGCTAAACAACTCTTACCACTATTTAGTATATGTAAACCAAACTGCACACACTAAGTAGCACAACTTCAGTCAATGTTGAACAATATTGGGCACTGTTCAGCAATGTTGGTTAACATTGAGCAATGTTGTGCAAGTTTGCTCAACTTTGGGCATAGTTCAGCAAAGGCAGGTAAACATGGTCATATTTACTTCACTGTTCCTGAAGCAGTCTGGTCTGCCCAGTATAAAAATATGAAGCAGTGACAGTCCTCGAACCCAGGATACTGTGCACTATAGTCATAGTACAGAACCACTAAACCATGACAGTATGTCAGTCGTCAGCTTGTATGAGGAATTGTTGATAAGTCTATGCAAAGTATCTCATGGAAACCTTGCAGGCATAGCATAATCCCTGTCGAGTTAAGACACAAAGGTGAGGCCTGCAGTAAGAATAGAACCTGATTTTCAACACACATATAGTATAAATGTTAATATTGGTAATGTTCACACACATCAACAAATGTAGTGGATCTCAGTCAGCAACATACTGCAAGGTCACACTGGGCATGCTCACACTCTTGAATAAATGAGACAAATGTCAGTCAACAAAACACTGAAAGTCTGAACTGGGCATCCTCACACACTTAGGGCATGTCTGAGTACAGCAGTGGGCCACACATATCCGTCAGTTGCATGTGTTAACCCAGGAACCTCGCACTATTCACCAATCCGCCTTGTGCACACTGTTATATGACAACAGACACACATATAATATAGTGGAACCCTGTCATAATCAAATATGTTATGCAGATACTTAGGTTGTTCATAGAAAGTGGGAAAGCAAAGAAGAAACAAAACCTGCCATCAGTACCATCAATGAACAATGTGCATCCCGAACATTATCATAGGTTCAGAGGTTGATACTAGGCTATCTGCCCTAGGGCATGTATAAGCCTAGCCAGAGTGTGTTTGGCTTTCGCAACCCTGCTAGATTAGTAGACTGTGCCTGTGAATAGTAGGTCACACAAGATATCCCACATATGTTTATTTTATTGTGCCTCTGTCTAGCAGGGACCCAGAACATACCCCAGGGCTAAACATATGATCACCCATCTACTTGTCAAGATGTCACCTGTAGGTGGTCAGTGGGGGTCTCTGCGTATGTGGGACTGGGATCTCATTCCAGAGTGAGTGGAGCCTCTGGGATGGGAATCTGCCCCTCCAGCATGTCCTATTAATATTAGTGCAGATGTTCCCGTCCCTGGAGCGTGTAGCTGTAAGGGACTTTGATATCCTGAGGTGGAGCCTGTACATTAATGCTGTGATGGACATGGCATTAAACAACAGGCACAGATCGCATTCGAGTAGGCAGTAAGCGACTGAGGAGAGCTGGGGTCACCATAGCCAAACTGCGCATACCATCTGTGTGAGTCCCTAGATCTACTTGGTTAGGTACTTTTGTGGACATTACAGTTGCTGCAGGTGTTGGGTATGGTACATCCGAAATGGGGCATTGTATCCAAGCATGGGCCTGATGAGTATAGGGGCACAATGACCCCACTTGATCTAGATGTGAAACCCTATGGGATAAGGTGGGCTATATAGAAGGTGTGTCCAACAACATTGGCAACGTGATTGTCAAAGGCGAGAGTACTAACTATTCATGTCCCCAAATCACAAATCACACCCACCGTATGTGATGTATCATCACCTATGTGGTAATGTGTGGGCACGTTGTTATTACCAAAAGGAATGACTATGCATCTAATGGAAGGTAGCTGTAGGCCATGGCTCTGGCACCAGTTATCCATCTCTGTGAGACCCTTTTTGAGGATGCTTGTGCCAGCTGGGGAGTTGGTTATGGCACACAGTTTGCAGTCATCTGCGAACATGGTCAGCCATATTCCTCCTGTAGTAGCCTGTAAGTCTGAGAAATATATACCGAACAAGAGAGGTCCCAGGACTGAGCCCTGTGGGATGCCACATGTAACTGGTGTATAGGCAGACATGGCACCTGCAATACTGACCATGTGGGTGCTATCCATGATCCAGTTAGCAATCCATCTTGTGACATATGTGTAGATATTAAAGCCGTTGAGCTTATGTATAATGGCCGAGTGGGGTATTGTGTTGAACTGTTGTGCGAGCTCCAGGTAGGCTGTGTGGACAACCCTCTGTACGTCTACAGACCTGGTAACTGTTTAAAGATGTTGAACAGGTTCAAGAGGCAAGATCTGCCCACAACAAAGCCAAATTGTGTAGGATCCAATGTCTGTCTGTTCACGATGCCTATGTGTATGTGTTCCATGACGATACGCTCCATAGCTTAGCAGACCAGGTTAGTTAGGCTTATAGTGCGATATTGTCTAGGATCCCTTGTGGCACCACCTCTGTGGAGCAGGAACACTGTTGCTGTATGCCATTCCTTGGGTACATATCCTGTAGTAACTCTGATATTGAACAGTGACATAATGTGAGTGTTAAGTTCATCATGAATCTCGTGTAAGCCGCAGGCCGGGACACCGTCTGGTCCCATTGATGCTGAGTTGTCTGTTATGGAGAGGGCAGCACTCACCTGTTCATCTGTGATGTCAGTGAGGCTACACCCTGTTGGGATGGACATTTGCACCATAGCAGAGGTGGGGGGAAACATTTCCACTGAACCTGTTTGCCAGGATGTTTGCAATGTCAGTGGGTTCACTGTATGTTTTGTCATTATGCAGTAACTCACAGCATATCTGTGAGTTCCCACCCAGGTCCCTGACATAACTAAAGAAGGCCTTATGATTGTCCTTAGTGTCTGTTGCAAGTGTCCATTAGAAGTGGCCTTTAGATGAATCAACAAGTGATTGTAGCTATTCCATAGTACTGATCAGAGATGCCTTCCTTTTTGGGATTGTGCTCTATCATGTAGTAGCCTCCTCCTGTCATTGTATAGATTATTAATGGCCGTGGTCCATCAGACAGGTCCCCTGCCTTTGGAGGAGTAAGTCTTGTAGTTAGCTGGGATAGCACGATCCATGCATTCCAGTAGTTGTCCATAGAATGGGTTTGTAAATGATTAAGTGGTCTGAGTTGTAATTAACACTGTCCCAGGGTCTTTGACGGATACCACCTCGGTTTGTAAAAGTGTGACATTTGCTTATGAGAAGTACTTCACTGAGATTACCTAGGATGGGGGTGTGGATGGGATATGTATGTCCAGTGAGATAAATGTATAGTCTGACCTTAACAATGAGGGGTATACCTCTGGTGTGGAACATAGAGTCCCCATGTTGGTGATGATCATGTCCCACATGTTTTACCCTCCTGTGGTTGTGGTGACCAGTTCTGCCATAGCATTTGAGTCTATAAATCCTAGCAACTGTTGTACGAGGGTGTTGGTGCTTGAGTAGTATTCCCAGTCAATATTTGCGTATTTGAAATCACCGAATATAATGGTGTTTGGAGAGACCTTAATATTCACCAGTGTTCCCAGGAATACCGAGTGTTGTTCCCGAGTTTGGGAGTGTGGTCTGTAGCAGTCTACAAACTGAAGTGCAGTTTGGGCCACTGTTAGTTGCACATGTACGTTCTCCAATGCTTTGTGCAGTGCTACCACCCCGGAGGTGTGTGTATGTTTGATGTATATGGATACTCCCCCTATTTTTGTTGGCCGGTCCGAGTCTTGTGTCCGAAAAGCATGGCATGAAGTAAAACCTGGTAGTTCTGGTGTGCTTTTGGGAGCCTGAACCAGATGTCTGTTACTGCACATATATCGACAGTCTCCATACTGAGGTGAGTCCTGAGTGCATGCATTCTGAGGGTTAGACATCTGTTGTTGAGCAGCATTACTGTCCATTTCTTTTACCCTGTAACATCTATGGAGGTGGTTTTGTCTTCTGAGCCTTGCTTAAAACAGCCACTATGGGGGTGGCAAGAGCCTTAGCCAGTATTTGAAAGCCTAGGGTTGACAAGTGCATGGTGTCCTTAGCGAAGCTACGTGGCATATCGAGCATGTAATCCCAGGCTGACAGACACTGGATCCCCCTTGACTGACACCAATATGTTAGCCAACTGTTAAAAGTGATCAGTTTGTCTGTATACTGTGACATCATTCTCAGTGAGGGTAAGATGCTACACAAGGTCAGGGTCATACTGGCCTGGGCTACATGATCAGAGAGCTCCTCTATGTCTCTTGTCATGTAGTCCAGGGAGGAACATCTGAGGGTTTACACACCAGCATGGTCAATAATGGAGCCATATTTGTACTTGCTTTGGAGTGACCTGAGTGCATGTGTTATGTGGCAGATCCTGGCACCCGACAGACAGCACAAAGTGACCTTCTCCTTGTTCAGCCTGGTGAGTGGGACGTCAGTGTGACCGACAATAAGAGTCACCTATTACAAGTGTATTAGGTGTGTTGTTTAGGCCTAAGGGCAGTGACTGTGTGGCACACTGACTTTGTGAACTATGTTATATGTGTGTATAGTTGTGGGTTAGCAGTTGTTTGGGTTTCTGCTTTGGATGTCTCTGCTGCTTAGGCAGAGTATATTTAGACCCTCCGAGTATGTGTTTGTGTGGTGATGTATTTGGTTTGCTGTCGTCATAGGTCCATGTGAGACTGGATTTGTAGTGTGTGTGGTTACCTTCACCACCTGATAGACTGTGCCAATCATGGGTTGAGAGAGCTCAGCCTCCTGTTTGTCTATACAGTTGCATTTCTTGCATATATCTGAGTTTTTTGGTAGGAGAACAGGGTTGTCTGTGTACATAAGGCAGTTGTAACATTGCGTCAAAATTCCAATATGCACCAGCTGGACTGGAGAGTACACACAAAACCGACTTTTGGATATGCCAGGATATTATGATGACATACTCTGTTGACTGATCACAAAGGATCAGTAGTGTGTTAAGTGTGTGAAAGAGTATAACAGTGGTTAGTGGTCCGGTTTGTCGTTGTTTTGGAAAGATTATCTGCAAAGGACTACAGACAGATCCATTACACCTCCTTCAGCTATGTCAGAAATAGCAATGTACAGTCATATATGTCCTGAGTCAGGATCAACTGTACCTGACTGACAATGTCGACATCCTGTCAGACAGGCCCATACATACATACCCGCCTCCCAGTGACAAAAGGCCCTATCATCATACCAAGAGATATCACATGTAGAATGGGTAAACTGCTCCTCCCAAAGCCGAATGAATGCCATCACATGGATAACATTGTTTCCCCATATGTGTCATAAATGAACAACAGAACAAACAGACCCTTCACCTGAACAGTCTGTTGAGCCTCACCTTCTCTACAGGATCTTACACTGTTGAATGTGTTACAGCAACATATGGCACACCCCACAAGAGCTGGTGCACAACAGACCATGAGAACTATAGTCCTATAAGCCTATGAAGTCTGAACTGCTGGGCCATGGAGTCCATCATGATTGCAGTCATAACAAACACAGAACCCAACCAACTGTGGTATGTTAATGAGCAGATCATGTTCCCCAAACCTGCTAGATTGTTTTCAAGGCAGCCACCCAGGACATACATCACTGAAAGGAGCTACACACGTCCCACATAGACTTTGAATAGCCCTTTATCAACATCACAGACACATGTTGTATCCACAAAACCAACAATCTGTGCATAAATATGTATTGTCATATGAAGGAATGGCAATTTGTCCACAGATAGATCACACAAGCTAAGAATTGTGGAGTCCTGTTCAAGCTGTTCACACCTGCTGACCCACAAAGTTCATTCCTGGGATTGCATAAAACAAAGTGCACACACATTACCATGTCCAGTTTGATGATGTCAGCATCCTACAAATATAGCAGGAGAATAGAAACCACCCAATAAAGCATATAGCGTGTCGTGTTAATGTGTATCTCTCTAGTATCATAACATAGTTAGGTAGGGGTTTGAATCCTGCAATTGCTGAGTGCGAGTGTGTGTGTGATTCCCTTTGGGAGTAGTGGCCTTTTTGTAGACTGTGACAACACATTAAAAGAGGTGAACTCCTCTATGCCAAGTCTGATGATGTCAATATCCCATAAATGAAGCAGTGGAAATGAAAACACCCAGTAAAGCATATAGCGCGCTGTGTTAATGCGTATCTCCCTAGTGTCATAACATAGTTAGGTAGGGGTTTAAATCCTGCAGTTGCTCAGTGTGTGGGTGTGTATATGTATGTGTGTGTGTGATCACCTTTGGGAGGAGTGGCCTTCTCGTAGACTGTGAAAACACAACAAAAGAGGTGAATTCCTCTTTTCCAAGTGTGATGATGTCAGTATCCCACAAATACAGCTTTGGAAATGAATACCCTCAGTGCAGCATATAGCACGTCATGTTAATGCGTATCTCCCTAGTGTCGTAACATAGTTAGGTAGGGGTTTAAATCCAGAAAATGCTGCGTGTGAATGTGTGTGTGTGTGAGATTCTCTTTGAGAGGAGTGGCCTTTTTGTAGACTGTGAAAACACAACAAAAGAGGTGAATTCCTCTTTGCCAAGTGTGATGATGTCAGTATCCCACAAATACAGCTTTGGAAATGAAAACTCCCAGTAAAGCATATAATGCGTCATGTTAATGTGTATCTCCCTAGTGTCATAACATAGTTAGGTAGAGGTTTGAATCCTGCTGAGTGTGTGTGTGTGTGTGTATGTGTGTGTGTGTGTGTGTGTGTGTGTGTGTGTGTGTGTGTGTGTGTGTGAGATTCCTTTTGAGAGGAGTGGCCTTTTTGGAGACTGTGAAAACACATTAGAAGAGGTGCTTTCCTCTTTGCCAAGTCTGATGATGTCAGTATCCCACAAATACAGCAGTGGAAATGACAACCCTCAGTAAAGCATATAGCGCATCATGGTAATGCGTTCCTCTGTAGTATCCTAACATAGTTAAGTAGAGATTTGAATCCTGCAATTGCTGAGTGTGTGGGGGGGGTGTATGTGTGTGTGTCTAATCCCATGAGAAGAGTGGCCTTTTAATAGACTGTGAAAACACATTAAAAGAGGTGAATTCCCCTTTGGCCGGTTTGATGATGTCAGCATCCCACAAATACAGCAGTGGAAATGAAAACTCCTAGTAAAGCATATAGCGTGTTGTGGTAATGCATATCTCTCTAGTATCATAACATAGGTAAGTAGGGGTTTGAAGCCTGCAATTGCTGAGTGTGTGACACTGTTGAGCAATGTGTTGTGGGTTTTGCTTTTACTACTGTATGACATATCAGTAAAACAACATTATGTGCATTGCACACTTCAGGTATCTGTGTGGCAAATACACATATGTACACATGACCTAAACTGGTAACTGTGTGGCCAAGACATATATGTACATGTGACCGCATTCACTTCATAGGTGTGAAGCCTGCTTTCAACAAGACTATATCTGTTAGCATTGACAGTTGTTGCTGCTCCTTCTCGGACCGTAGGTCACATATGTATGTATGTGACAAGTCCAGCCACTGTAGTGAGCTGTGCCCTAGGTCATCTGTGTCACACACACACATGACAGTTGCTATAGAATAGTGTGAGTGAGGGTGTATGCCTGTGACATATTTCAGACATGTTCAAACACAACACAGTCTGTCAATAATGGCCATTCATTATAGGTATACAACAACTCCATGGATATGCATACAGACCCCTTATTGCTTATGTGATACACTGAGGGACATCAGCATACCTTTGGGAATGTGGATATCAAAGGACAGATGAAATCACATGTGGCTGTTTGTACACATCAGTACCCCTGCTACATGTTGTGTGCTACTACCAATGTGGTACTGTCAGGATACTATGTGTAGTAAATGTGGATGACTATGCTATTGTTGGCTCATAGCTTCACAACATGGGTTTGTCAACAGGTATCTGTCTGTATGATACCCTTGTGGAGGATGTGTCTAATCCGGGGAATGCATTATAGGCCACTGTATGCATCACCAGATGTGGACATACATATCCCTAGTGTGTCTGCTTGTACCTAGGATGGACACATGCCAAACAGGAGTGGTCATGGGAATGTGTGGTGGTCAATACCACTGGTAACTGGTATAGTACAATACCGGAATTATTCTAATGCTACTGTGTATCCTACAGCTGTGTGTCAGTTGTCAAGACATCATCTAATGATTGGTTAAAATCAGGCTGTTGAGGTTATGTACACTACCAGAATGCTAACCAATGACAGATATTAACAATATCACCCACAGCATAGTGTCATACCATGTCATACACACATGTGTACCCAAGTTGTGACATATGTGTAGTGACATGCATACTGGACACCAATAGGAAATATGAAGTATTAACACTGTGTAATACAGGGCATGTCACCCTTCCCATGTGCCCACCATGCACATATATGCAAACAGTGCACCTCTACCATGTTCACAAATGCACACCTTGAAATCTGTACTGCACACATCACACACATAACATCCACTCACCGACACATGCTGCCAGTACCACACACATCAGCCAACTGGCACATGTGCGGACAATCCATGTTTGGAATTAACACTGGTGTAAACAATACTAAATTGATAATCATTGCTGTGATGCATCATGTCTCCTCAGATATGTCTACAAGGATATCATTACACTTTACCGTTGACAACATGCTAACATTGCTGCACTGCTATTAGGTCACCCTGTGCATCAGCACCATGTTATCCTGTTCCTGCATCAATGTCACAGATGACAGGAGGTGGCACAGTTTCATCATATGCACAGGGTGTGTTATTGTTTTTCCAGCGCCTGACAATGACCCATCCAATCGACATGTATGTGTGTGTGTGTGTGAGGGACAACTATACAGTATGGGTCAGTGTTGATGTAATGTGTGTGTGTATGTGTTAGTCCTACGTGTTGGTAGTATGTGTGTGTGTCTGCATGCACACAGTACCCCCTTGTGGCTACCAAATATGGGAGGTTGTGGGACAGCCACAGACTGTACCTGCCAGGCTGTACAGATCACTGTCTCTGGCCACGGACACAGTACCTGTGCCTGGCAGGGGTGACACGGACAGTATCGGGTACTAAGCCAGACTGAGTACTATCATCAGAGGCAGAGGGATGTTGACTGGACCCATGTCCCTGCTGGGACTGGCCAGAGCCACGTGCACGTGGTCATCTCGGACGGTCTACTGACAGCCCAGCCACAACATTGCTAGGGCTGGTACTGGCACTACAGGAGTGGCTGGCACTTGTGTGTCATCCGCGATGACTGCCAGCTGATGATGTTGCTGGCATACGTCCACATCAACATCCCAGCCATCCTGCACTGTCCTGGCACATGGACATTACATTGCAGAGGACATCTAGTGTCTCCCCCCAACATCTATAAATGACATCGGTGTAATTACAGATGGCACCGGCAAGGTCACGGATACTGTCATTGATCACGGTGTTATGAGCCCTCTGCGCCCTTAGTCCCTGCCTGGTGTACCGTTCCATACGTGCCTGTGCTTGCATCACAGCCCGGAACATACCTAAGGTTGTGAGACCTGTGCGGGCATGTCTGCCAGGGGCATTATGACCAGCAGTGCTCCCACGAGAACCCCTGGACATATACCTATGTGGTACCGTTCCGGGTGTCTGGGCATGGCTGCTGTGTGGAGTTGCATGTGCCATAGATACCACACTTTCCTGGTCAATGCCTACCATATGCTGTTCCTCACCTAAGGCCATTGGTGTTGAGGGATGTAATGGCAGTACGTATGTGCGCATAGATGGTGTGGAAAGCTGTGTACTGTTGATTGGTGGACCAACGACAGACCCTGTCAAACATGCCTGTGCCACAACACATGTATCATCATGTTCACTATTTGTGGCAGTGACCTCAGGTTCCCTGCTGCATACATCCAACAATACCTCAGCACCTGTGAGAGGGAGACAGGAAGCACACTTTACCATCTGTACAGGATGTTCGCACACATGCACACATGCACACATGAACACATGAAAACATGAACACATGCACACATGCACACATGAACACATAAACACATGCACACATGCACACATGAACACATGCACACATGCACACATGCACACATGCACACATGAACACATGAACACATGCACACATGAACACGTGAACATATGAACACATGGACACATGAACACATGCACACATGAACACATGAACACATGCACACATGAACACATGCACACATGCACACATGAACACATGCACACATGCACACTAATACACTACTCAGTCAAGTTCACACACACACACACACACACACACACACACACACACACACACACACACACACACACCAACAGCAATATGGAACATATTCATTAGTGGTTGATGGAGGAGTACAGTATCACAAGCCAAAGAGTCCTATCACATGTGTCAGCATGCAGGATGCGTGTTGCTCAACAGCATGCAGTGTGAGTATAGAGAGTCCTTGTTGATAACAGTATACATGTCATTGATGCATGTGTGTTGTTCAATGATTGGCCTCACCCTGGAACACAATGTGTACATGGACACAACATTGCACTGCAAGTCTGAAACACTTTCCAATGTCCTGTGCACCATCACTCATAGGTATGCAAACCATGGCTAGATGCACACAACTGTCAGGTGTATAACAATGAATGCTATGTGTAGTTCTGTAGGTACTGTAACTGGATGTAGTGTAGTACCATGAGCCATCATCAGGCAGCATCATGTGGTTACTCAAGGCCACTGATGTATGTCACACTGGCAACTATCTTGCTGTACCTGACCTGCACCACTTAGGCTTCATTTAACAGTTCACAGACAGCTGTTACATGGGCATGTCAGGTTTTCAATAGGGAGTATTGCCTAACATGACTGTGTTGTGTGTTGACATGTGTCACACCGCCCCATGATAGGCCTCTACCCCCAGGTATAGTATGTGTGCTGTGTTGATGACATATGGAATACTGGAGTATGACCTTACAGCAGGTGTCTACATACGCCATGTGTATCATATTAACACATACTGCATATGACAAAGTGGTGTATGTTGTGTGCATGTGTATTGACTCTGCCTATACAATGTCCACTACAGTGTACCCCACTTGTTTGGGATGCTCTGTGTGTTGCATGTGTATGAGTCAGCTACTCATGTCACTGGGATGTGCATAGTCCCACAGAGAACATGCAGAGCATGCACTATGTGTAGGTGTTTAATATGTGTATATGACCTAATACTCTCCTATGACATGCACATGTTATATGCTATATTAACTGTAGCCCACTCACCAGCATGGGTCTGCTGTCTTGCTATCACACTAGGGGGACCTGCAAGGATATGAGTCAGTATGTCAGTGTCAACAACTACGGCATTGCTGCTGTGAGTTTGCAATTATACAGTAGTACATGAGGTGGCAGTCACAGGCATACAGATAATGTCCCGAATTATCAGTATTGCATGACACCAGGCTCCACATATTCAGCATACACAGTACACATCTGATTAATGCATATTATAACACTTGAGATAACAGTGGTCTACAAATATGCCATGTTACCTGCACGCTCTGTATCGCCGTGCTGGGTGACTTCGGCCTCCATGATGACACAGGTGTGTTGTACTGGTCGGCCAAGAGCCACCACACTGAGGAGCAGCTCTTCCACTCTGGTGAGCGGGGATGTATTGCAGCACCACCACCTGTGGCAAGCTGTTGTCTGTGGACATCGGAGGCATGCTGCCAGACATGTCTGATTAAATCACTGCAGTGATGGCGTACCTGCTCATAAGTCCAGTTATGCATGCCTACATCATTCACATGACGGACAACATCCTGCCACAGTGCAGTGCAACCATGCTGGTCCTGGCAGGTTCTGGAGAACAGCAGGTTATAATGGTGGATAAGTGCATCTGATATCACTTCCTCCTCCTCAGGGGAATAAGCTGGTTTCCTGTTGTGTGACATTACCCTGGAAGACAATGAAACAGTAATTGTGAGCAAGCCATGTGGCACACTCAACATTCTAATGTACAGACATCAATGAAATGCCATATATAGCAACCTATTGGCTGTTAGTAGATACACACTTTTAATACCACATAAGACTGCTAAGCCCACAACTGCCTGACAGTGCCTGGCACATACTATATACCAAACCATGTTCTGCACAGCAACAAAGTGGAACCAGTATGTAAGACTATACAACAGTACATGACACACTGTATGTGACACAATGCACCACCTAGCCAAAGGAGGTGTATATGATGCTAATGCATACAGACATTTGTCATCCATTGCAATTAATGTACAGTACGGTTACAGTACTACCAGTACACCACGCTACTTGATGATAGCAAACCCCTCAGTAACATATGTGCACATTCATCACTATAGGTGGCATACTGTTGTACTACACTATACATGTTGCTAGATATGCAATTATATCCTGTGACACACATACCACCAAGGCCATGTTACAGGCATACCCACACACACATCAGACATACCTACAAGACACAAAGGTATGGCAACCCAGATTACATTTACCTGTGTCCCATACAGTAATGTGTGTCAGCACCTACATAACCTCATGCCTGAGGTATGTAATGTGTGAGGACTACAGGTAACAAACAAAACAGTGTTACCAAGCCATGTGGATATAAACAATACTGTGCAGTTGAGGCCTACAGCTTCAGGTAATGCTACAGTCCGTATGTGAGTTGTATTCACTAGTGTTAACAATCAATAAGCATACATGTACTGCTTTAGCCTACAATGGCACACTCCAGTCGACACCATGGGACTACATCACAACATATGCCATACTGCTTTTCCTGCCTGGAAATAGCATACGGACCTTTTGATGTGATTAGAGCTACAACACTACATACCATGGTATACACAGTTTCCCACTAGGCTATCACACATATACACATCATTGACACATTCGCATACACATTCTCCATCACACCCAGTCAACCTCACATAGCATGTGATGCAACAAGTACATGGGTGTGTGCATTGGGTCCTAGATAGCTGATAGGCTGTTATCCATAGGGCCTATGGAAGCCTAGACATATGGTACCCTGCACTTCAACACCCATGTAATGTAGATTCATGTGCCCCTGTCATGCAGAGCCACAGAGGTGATTACAGGGTTGTGTTTCCTATCTCACATCCAATCATCATGATTATTCATGGCAACTGCTAATGAGGACCTTCATTTGCTGTTGATAGGTAGTTAGTTCCACAGTATGGTATGTGTCTGTGATGATAATGTGCCACTGAAGCATGTTCTGCTTTTTAAATTACAAGGTTTAGATCAGTAGAGTGTGTATCTTGTTTGGAGTTCCATCTGTTTACATGGAGCACATCCAACACCTGTGGGTTTGCCATAGCTTTGTATGTTAGGCAGAGGTAGCCTCTGGGTAGGCGGTATGCGACACAGTGTAGCTGTGGTTTTGTAAGACAGTCAGCATAGGGCATCTTTTTGAGTCCGGTAATACTCTTTGTGAAGTATGTGTCTGGCATCTACAGTTGCTGTGGATGTCTTCTGAGGTACATACCAACAGGGACATTGTACTCTATGATGATTGTTATGACTGATGAGTAGAGTGGAACACTGACCTCTGTTTCCATGGATGACACACCTTTACTGACGACATGTGGACTGTACTCAGTTTACATGACTAGTGTGGCACAGTGATTATCATTAGGGACACTACTGTCCACCTGTGTCCCGTAGTCTCTTATCACACCTTCAGTGTTGAGTAGACTACCACCTATGTGGTAGTTCATGGGTACAGGGCTTTTAACTACAGGGATGGCAATACGTGTAAAACATTCAGCTGGAGCGTACATATGAACATCCACTGGTGTACACATAGATATGCATATCGGCACATATACAGTCCACCTTTCATGGTGGGAATATCAATTATGCAAAAGTTGAGAGGGATACAGTTATGTAATGATATTGCACAGTCTTGTGCAGAATGCATGGAAGGTGTTCTCAGTCCATATATCTTTAGCAGGACCCCCTATCTGGAAGGCTATATACCTAAGAAATCATACCCATGGCGTTTGAACAACACATGTCATATGCCAGCACTGTATGCTGTCTTGTTTGACACACACTACAACCTACATATAAATATGCACATAACAACCTGCACCAACATATAAATGTCCGCCCTTCACAAACAGTTGCAGTATGTCTCTTGCTCTATGCACATGTTCAGATGCTTATAAATCAGACACATATGTATCTTGCTATATGTGTGTGCCATACAGACACAAGGTCCACACTGTTGTAAGTCCGTACACCTCACGGATGACCTGTTGGGCCTTGCTACAACATGGACAGTTGTCACATGTGTGCATACAGTAATAGTACAAGGGTTTACACAGCTGCAAATGATACATAACTATACTAGCCTGCTACAGCAGTTGCCAATACTAAGCTACACATTATGTGACTATCATGCATGTCTTACTTTGTGACATCCAAGTTTATATAGGTGTTTGCACTATCTCCCAAACTGCCATTAAACGCAGTACTGTACAGACCATAGATAACATGTTCAAATGTTTGACATGTACTGCTGAGCTACATATGTCACACTTATGTCCCACTGCACACAGCTACACACCAATTTCTCCATGGCAATACTTATGCATGGCATCAGTGCATACATACCTACTGCTGCCACATATGCATGTTTCAGAGGATTTACAGTACTATTCATAAACGTCTACTACTTGCCGGTAACCACAAACTGTTCATAGGTTCATAGGTAGGTACTAGGCTATCGGCCCAAGGGCCTACGCAAGCCTAGCCAACAAGGTTCCCTGGCTTACGTCACCCAAGAAAGTTATTTTCCTGTGCCACTGTCCAGCAGAGACACAGAAATGATCCCCGAGGTGTATTTCCTATTTCCCATCCACTCATCAAGATTTTTCTTGAAGAGTAAAATAAACAGCCTCTGCTAAGCTTGAACCCAGGACCATGCACACCATAGCCAAAGTGATTTACCTCTAAGCCATCTCTGATCAGGTTTATCTGTGTATGCTTTGCTGTTTTTTTTTTTATTAAGTACAGACTTACTTTTGTTTGCTTTGTGCATTTTTTTGTCTTAATTGATAACCTTAGTTTTGTTTAGGTATATAAATTTGTTACCTATTTTTTTTCTTACATGCTAGGAGCTGTTCACTAGCTTGAACATGCAATGTAATGATTGCATGTGGGGATAGCAAGTACAATCTGCTTTTATAGGTATCTGCACATGTGCATGTGATGCCCTCTGCACCAATTGTTGCCCAGAATTTGGTAAATGCATACAGCCTGCTGAGTGGTAATTGCAGTACTCGCTGTCATAGCAACCCAATGCTATAAATTGCTAAGGTATGTAGGCGTAGCCCTTTCAGATTTCCAGAGTGGGGCCCATGCTTGTTGGCTGTGGACACTGTTGTGTAAGTCAGAAGGTTGTATACGTCTTATAAATTAAGCTAGAGGTGTAGACAGTGATGTACATGTTGTACTCAGACCTGACAGTTGCCACTTCCAGTACTGAGCTATCAGTGTAGAGTTTTACTCACCACTACAAATGCTTACACAACATTTATGTGACTATGTAGTTTCTTTTCTACTCATATAATTAACTGCCATATGAATGTAGTTATTGAGACGTATTCTCTTGGCACATGCACTGTTTGTGATCTGTTATACTGGGAATATTAATGTACTCACTTCTGCAGGGTTTGTGTTTTTTAGTGTTGACATTAGCACAGGGTTTGCAGGACAACTGGACAATTCCAGTACTGAGTACGCCTACCTACACACTTGGTAGACTTTAAACACATGTGTATCTTTTAATTGTGGGGGTGGGATGCTTACATACAGAGAGCATCATGCATTAATGTGTGAATATTATCTTACTGGACTTGCAGGATTGGTGTGTACCTGTGAGTTTATCAGGGCAGGTCGTCTGTCTGCATAGTTCCCAACTGTGAACCTACCCAGATGGTAGCCAGAGGTTACACTGTCATTCTTTGTCTGTGCAACTCACAGGTGTTTTCAGCACTGGTACAATGGCATTGTTACAGTCAGTTGCTACCAGTACATGGCTACATCCATTGGTATTTCTGTGTTGTACTCCTACATAAGGGTATGCTTGTGGAGGTCCTACCAAAGCTATTTGCAGAGTGTGTAACAGCAGTATAGCCTATATGCCTGTGTGTTTGTGCCTCTGCCAGGCCTATGGAACACTCAGATACATCTTTGCATGGAGTCAGGGATAGGTAGTTGAAAGTGAGGTACACCTTACAGATAATAGGGACAGTAGGTGTAGACTTCAGTGAAGCAGTGCATATGGATTAGTACTCCTTTCATGACGTACAAGTGGTGTCTACTCTTATTATTGTCAGTATTCATTGTGTAATAGCCCACCTTTCTGACTGACATCAGTACTTTTCTGAGGGATTCGGAGGGACACAGCTAAAATATGTTTCACAATCAGGGACATCCCTGGAAAGTTGACACAGTTAGGAGGTATGGCCTCTGCCCTACTCAGATATGCCAGTGTTTGTCATGCTATGATACTGTGTGGGGGTTGTAAAGTGCCTCTGTAACATTATTTTCTGCTTGATTGGCTGCTTCTCACATCACACTCATGTAATGCAATTCCACAACAATTGCTGCTAAAGATCCACAGAACAAGCTTTGTGTTATGGCCTTCCTATTTTTCCTTTACATTCACTCATTGTAATGCATGATATATTTTTTGTAGCACTAACTTATTGTATATCTGTTGTGGCTTAGTGGTACTTTATGCAGTCTAATTTATCCAAGGTCTGGGGTTTGAGACTGACAGAGGTATTTTATGTTGCTGCTGAGCAGAACAAGGGCCCTGACACAGAGTGACTAAGGCACTTTTAAGCAGTTGTAAGTGGGTTTGCGGGGGTTTGCACGACACTTAGCAATGCTTAGCTAAGCACACACATGCGCACACTCGCTTAAACCTGCTTACTACTGCCTAAAAGTGCTTACTCCCGCTAACCCCCGCGCTAATTTCTTTGAAAGAAAAGAAAATGGGGAGATAAGAAAGTGGTGAAAAAGGGGGCAAAAAGAGAGAAAGACAGTAGGAAAACAAGTTCAGGCTGTGCAGGACGGGTGTAGGGAAGGTCCATAGCTGCCCATTTCTTTACCAGCAACAGCTGTGCATATGTTGCAAATTTGGAGTGAAATTTGTAACCTTCCACTCCTGAGAGAGGGGTGAGGACAACAAAGTATGTTGTACTGCCAATTATAATTATCAGTTTACATGTCCAGCGGACATGTGTGCAAAATGGGCAGCTATGTATGGGACGTAATTTTTTTGTGGGTACAGATTGCCCTTTTTTTTTTTTTTTTTTTCAGGTGAGAGTGGAAAGTGAGGTAGAGGAAGTAGGTATATTTGGGGAGGTAGGTTGGGTAAGTAAACAGACAAGACAAACAAGACGCATACAGGGGCAGAGTTTGACACATGGGGTGGGTGAACACAATTGACGGGGATGGATGTTTGGAAATCGCAAGCCCATGAGCCCACAGATGGTAACAGTGGGACTGAGATCCCCACCCATGGGCAGTCACCACTGAACCTTCACAGCCCCGAGGGTTGCTGTGCTGGAGGCTGCGTAGGAGGGGCAGACTCACCCACGAGTCGCGCCAATCTCGCCTCGAGCTGGCATAGGGGATCAGCGACTAAATGCTGGATCTCCCTACGCACCACAACTCGGACTCTTTGGTGGGTGACAGGAGGCCCTTCTCCACCCACGCTTGCAGGGGGGGATGAGCCCCATCCCCTGCAGCGCTTCCACCTGAAGGTGGCACAGGACCAACGGAGGAGGGTAGCCCAGGCTGGGCACCAGACCTGCTGGTGCCAGGTGCAATTGCCAGCTGAGGAGGGACAGGTGGGTCCGCTGGGACTGGCCTTCCCATACTTTCTGTGATTAGGTGTGTTTAATTACATCATAGACAACAGCATTCAAAATTAGTTGTAACAGCATGCAGTAATATTCCCATTAACCCAACACACCAGGGTTACAACAGTTGAACAGCAAGCATAACACATGCATATATTGAACAACAGTGGACATTACAACAGCATGCAGGGATGATTGGTGGCAACAGGCCACCAAGATTGTGGTGTTTTAACAGGGGACATGCATCAAAGTAAATGCAGATTTTATATAACAATAGGACATATGTCCCAACAAATGTTATGAGATTAGACATACCCATTGAGGTGTGGAATTGCATTGTTTATGCACAAGGAGCAGGGTGTAAAAAGCAACCTCCATAAGCATGTTATTAGTACTTTAACTGTACACTACATTCCTATTGACTGCAGGTGTATATCCCCTACATGTATTATTACACTAGGCAATATGCATTGGATTGCGTTATTGGTTTGGCTAGTTCATTATATACCTGACCTATATCTGACATAGTAACTGTCCAAGATGCAGATGTTACTGCTACATACTTGTATTTCATTTATATATTTATGTATCTGCACATCTGGATGTGTTCACGTGACATTTTCACTTGATTTTCTACACAATCCTACATTTCAGGTAGTACACTCACATTTCTGGGGAACACCTTGACAAGCTACTCGTGTGCCAGATTTACCTATGCATGTCAGCCATTTAACAACTGTTGCTGACTGTTACATGCTTCACAGCTACTGGCACTTCCTTCATCCACTTTATATGACACTGCACAACTGTGGGTTGTCAGCACTTAATACAACAGTAATATTTATTTAATGCAAGGGTACAACAACATTTCTAAGTATTCCAGGCTTATTTTACCTTGATTGCTGGGTTAGTACACTCTGTTTCTGGCTCACTGACTTTTGTTATATAACAGTACATGCAGAGGATTTATTCAGGACATTTTATTGCTGTATTATTGGGCTATAACACTTTTGTCATGCTCACTCACATATATCATGTAACAATACATGCAGAATAATTACTAACCTGCCTGGTGGCGCAGCCTTAGCAGCCTATCTGCATAGGCTTGCTGATTCATAGCATGAACACCTGCAGCTGTGAAGTAAATGAAGGGATATTGAGACAAACCTATCCATTATTTAGACTATATTAGCATGTCTTACTTACTGCATTCCATGGCTACCTACTTAGTAGTGGGGCATCATGCATATAAAGGGCCTCCTGGATCCATTGGTTCAGAAGGTCCTGCTTCCATCTCTTCAGGTCTGCAAGCTGGTGATGGACCTGCTCACCAGTCTGAGGGATGCCTGTGGCACTGGTGAGTTCATGAGCCAACCGGTTCCAAGCCTCTGCCTTATACTCTGTCCCTTGCAACTGGCCCTGCAGGAGTCGAGTCTCATGCCGATGGACACGGAGCCAAACCATATATCTTGACTCCTCGATGCCCCAGCCTTGCACTCTAAAGCGAGTACCCTCTCCAGCACCAGACATTCTAACTGCAGATGGGAGCTACAATCAGTTATGGTGAGTATTCCCACCTATGGAGCTTAAATATGCTGCATTTCCCGCACTTTTTTGTGACTGGCCATTTTTGAAAATTCTCGGCTGACTGCAGACCTGCTTTAGCAAGGATTAATCTAACATTTATTAGTATGTAAAAATATATATATATATATATATATATATATATATATATATATATATATATATATATATATATATATATATATATATATATATATATATATATATATATATATATGTTAACAGTGGATGTTTATCCTAAGCTGTTGTGGCTTAGTGGTTCAGTACTTTGATTATAGTGCACAGTGTCCTGGGTTCAAACCTTATCATTGCTTTTTATTTTACTACTGTCCAAACAGGTTAGGAGGCGTGGCTGTGTTTAAGCAACTTTGCTCTACGTTGCTCCACATTACTCGATGGTGCACTGGTTGGCATGGTGCGCACCTCCGCGCAAACAGATTGTGCTTGGTAAAGCGCTATTTAGCTATGGGCAACTACATTGTGCTGGGTAAAGCGCGATTTAGCTATGGGCAACTACATTGCAATGGATAAAGCACAATTTAGCTATGGGCAATTACATTGCACTGGATAAAGTGCAATTTAGCTATGGGCATCTACATTGCGCTGGGTAAAGCGCTGCTTAACTGCGGACAATTATATGTCAGGTTCCTTTATAAATTTACATTTTGTTCACTGATACATAGGCCATTTCAATGCTTTTTAGTAAAAGTTTTATCATATCTGTCAGGAATTATTTGATATACTCATTTTTAACATAAAATAGGAAGGGGAGTGGTGGGACTCGAACCGTGAATGCCTCCTCTTTGTGCGAATGCTCTACCACTGCTCTATTACTATTGGGTGTAATTTGCATACACATTCCTTATTATGCTCTTCCATGTCGAGATTGCTAACTGCAGCTAAGCAATGGGCACACTCGTGCACACACGCGCAAATACGGGCAGCTATATTGGGAATTAGAAAAAAAATTTAATGTTTTACTTTTTATAACTGTACTGGGGGTTTACAATGTCAGGGAGTGTGGTGTTGGGTACATGAACATTTGAGCAGACTCGCTCCTGTGTGTTGACATTTTGCATTTCACACACTTGCAGGGGCATGGACCTATAAACTGCTCGGCAATTGGACATGCCCCCTGCTTGCCTGCACGGTCCGTGTTAGGCTTGGGGTAGAGTCAGCGTGCCCTCATAAATATTCATGGCATGCTGACATCATACCGTTCGACTGCAGCCTCCGAGTAAGACTTATTTAGTCTTACACGGAGGCTTCGTGAATCCGGGGGTTTATTATTACTCTACACTGACATACATCATTGCCTAACTTCTAACTAATGTTATATTCTTTCTTTATTACCCATAAGATTTCATGTCCAATTGTGTCAAATGCCTTATTAAGATCTCCTGTCATGATTTTTGCTTCTTTTTTCTATTCTTAATATCATCTACAATTTCTCTAGCTTTCATTAATAATTCTTGACAACCCTTCCCATTTAGACTATATATGCTATCTTTCATAATATTTTCCATTTTAGTCTCAATTCTCTTTTATGTTATTTTTAAAAATATCTTAGAATCATTATTATTCAATACTATTATACTCCATTGTAATTGTCTTCTATCTTCCTTCTTCCATATGAATTTAAATATTCCACTACATAATTCTTTATATATAAATCCTTCATTTAACCATTCATTCAAAATCTTTACAAATATTTTTTTTGCCAATCCCTTAACTTTTTATACATTTCATAGACTATTGCATATAGTCCTGCAGCTTATTCAATATTTATTTGTCCTAATATTTTATCTAGCTCATTTAAAGAAACTCCCCTTACCAACTCTTTATTCTCTTTTTCTGTTAACTTTTTAACTTTTCATGTTTTTTCACTACCTTTTTTCTTTAAATATTTAATGTACATATTGTACTACACCATTCATAATCTTCTCCTGAGTTCTTTCTATTTCTCCTTTTACAGTTTTTATTTCTCTTGTTATACAGCTATCTTCCTTTAGTAATCTGCTTAAGTAACTTGATACTACTTTTTCCTTGTAAAACTATATTGGCTTATATAACTATTTCTTGTATTTTTCTTGATTTCTTTCATATTATTCTTTTCCTTTGTCAAAGTACTTTCTATCATTATGTTCTAATGTATGTTCTTTTTTATATTTTTCTTTCTGTACTTTTCTCACATTATTTTGTCTCTGTAAAAAAATTATATTTTTCCATAAATATTATCCACCATTCAGACATTTTTTTATAAAATGTCCTCATAGTAATATGCTCTTTCCATAACTGTATTACTAATCTCTTTCCTTCTTCATTCCATGCTTTCTCATGTATTCTTTAAATTAATTTGTCTATTTTATATATTCTTTTTTCCCTTTATCTCTAGCCATATTGCAAGATGATCAGAAAAATCATTTTCAACTGCCACCCCTTCTATAAATAAACCCTTTGATACTATAAAATAATATATTTCAGTTCTATACATGCCCCTTTTGTAAGGCTATGACTTTTTTGTCCCAAAGATTTAACTTACCACATCTTAGAACTTCTAATATTTTTCTTATATCATTTCCTTTCTTTTTACACTTGCCTCATTAAATCACAATTAGCATCTCCTGTTATTATAATTTGTAACTATATAGTCTAAAACCTGATGAAATAAGCTTTCCCCTTCTTTACAATGAGTATAAGCATAAAATGTTATAACTCTATACTTGCAATTTCTATTTTAAATATATAGTGGTTAATCTTCCCATTTTTGGTAAAGTTGCATCTAATATCTTTATTGTATTTCTACAGAATATGGCTGTTACACAACATCTCTTATTTCTCAAACTCCAGATTATCTTTCATCCCCACATTTTCCTGCTTGCAATCTTTCTTCATTTGTTAAAAATCTTGTGTCTTCTAATATAATTGCATCTATATCACATGTATCACACCACTCCAAAATCTCTCTTTTTCTTACTATATTCTTAATACTACTCAAATTTATAGAAGGCATCCTAAATATTTCGTTTCTCTTTTCTTTAGATTCATTGTTTCATAAGTTCATAGCTAATTACTAGGCTAGCTTTAATAATATCCCATACTAAACCTAGCCAATTCCCCCCAAAACGTGAGAATCAAACACTCTACCTTGTGTGTGTGAGTCAACCACCTTATCCATTATATCAACCTTCAATCATTACCTGTATATATTCTTTTTTATCCATTTCCTTTATTTTTTTCTTTTGTACTAATCCCTTTAATTTTTCCTTTTCTTTTACTGTTTTGCCAACAGAATTATTTTTTTCTTTTAATATCTTCCAATTTATGTCCTCTTCAGTATTTATTTCAGAACCTTCTTCTATGTCATCTTTATTATTTTTCATATCTAATTTTTCTTCTATTTCTACTACTTGTAAAAGTTCTTCTCTTTGTTCATTTTTTTCTTTTTCCTAACTCATATTTTCATTGTTGCAATCCATCTATAAATGTCCAATTTTGCTACATTTATAACATTTCAGTTCATACCTTTTGCATTGTGTCCCATTTCCCTACAAATGCATTTTCTTTTGTCACAGTTACTTATCAAATGCCATTCTTTTCCACAAAAAAACATGTTTTGGGTTGTCCCCAGTATTTTATGACACCCCTATTCCCCTCCAAATTTATCATGCTTGGTATATGTATGTTTTTTTCTCTTTCTACTTATTATCACCATATTACATCACAATCACCAGTCCATAAACCCCTTTTGTCATAAACTTGTGCAATGCCCAATACTTCTTTGTATAACGTTTTCAAATGCCCTTTCAATGACTATCGTTCTACTACCTCTGTTCAAAATTGCACATACAGTTACTTTTTTTGTTCTCCTATTAAATGCTTTTATCACATAAAGATTCTATGGGTTATACTCCTTCTATTTTTTCATATTCTCCAAGACACTTTTCCATTGGAAAAACAGTCTCAATATAATGTCAGAAAATGTCTGTTTGTTAATAAGAATAAATGCTCTTACCTCATGTGCTTTTACACCCAAATAAGCTATTAAATTGTCCTACACTTCATAACTTTCCATTTCTTATCTTCTTTACTTTGAATTCTTACCACATACTTCTTTTCCATTTTCTTCTGCCTACTTTTCTGCTACTCCACTTTTGCATTCTTTTACTTTTTCTACATATGTTTTCTTTTCTATTTAACCACTATTCTTCAGGATTGCCTCTACATTCTACTTTTGTATTTTATACATAATCTTCCCCTAGGGAAAAATCTCTTTCATTTTCTGTCTCAGTCTGTACCACCATTTCTTTAAGTAAATAATCCTGCAATAGTCCTGATGGGAGGGCTCTAATCATGCATGCATCATTTGCTGACTCATCTCCAACAAACAGATTTTTTTGAAACATTTCTTCAGAATCCTGCACACACTCTCTGGTCTCAGTATTTGTTTTCTCCTCCATTTCTTTCACCACTCCATCATCTCCTTCTCTTTCCATCTGTCTCTCTTTTTCTTTAGACTGCCTCTGCACTTGGAAGTGAAACAGGGAGTGCTCCTCCAAAATGGGTCCCACTTGCAAAAATGATGAGTTGGGAAAGTTCCCTAATGCCCTGGCCAAATTTCGCAATGTAGTATAAATACCACTTTCAGACTCCCCTGAAAAGAGGCTACTAATCTAGAGTGTCTAATTCAGTTAACAAAGGATAGATAAATAAATAAATAAATAGTATAGTACAATCATCACAGCATTTAACAGTACTGGAGCTTTCTTTCAAGTGCCTGCACTATAAATGGAGATTCCTTAGCCAGATAACATGATGGGCCGGATTCATGAAGGTTTGCACGGAGTCTTAGAGTAGATAAGACTCCATGCAGCCATCATGTCTGATGAGCGATCCAGGAACAGCCTGTAGGGGCATGTAAGAGAGCTCCTAAAACGGCTCTTACACAGACAGGGCTGGGATATGCAAATTACCTCAACTGCAGGTGAAAGGCATGCAAATGAGGTAGATTTGCGATTCAGGAAACCCAAACCTGTCCGAGTAAGAGCAGTGCTATTTGCAGAAATGTACTCAGTTGACAACTGAGTACCATTCTGCAAATAGCAAAACGGAGCCATGACAGCTCCAAATAAAGGTTGCATCCAGTGCAGGAAGCATGCCAATGGCCAAATATACGGCCACTGGAAATGTTTCCTGATGCAATATGAAAATAAAAATATTTTTTTTTTTGCCGATTTCTGATGTTTAAGTGTAGCGTGGCGCCGCGCAAACGGGCTGTGCTCTAAAACCCAGAATACTAAAAATTAAAACCCACAAATGTGGATTTTGTTGAAATTGTTAATGTACAATGCAAGGGAATGGCAGGCTGAAGACAACATGGCCACCGAGTAGAGGTTGCTAAGGGGGAAAGCTCAGTCTAAGAGATGTAACCAAGCATCAGTAGGCAATCCTATGTAAATGAGTGTTAGGATAGTGAATCGCAAGTTTACATAGCAAATAAGTACAGTCAGTGGAGTGTAGGAGTAGGATATCAGGAGTAACAGAGTAGAAGATAGGTGACATCACGAGGGGGTATGTATGAAAGAAGTGAAGCGCATTGGAGCAGAGTGGCATGTGTCAGCTGTCATTTATACATCATGGAAAGAGGTGTGTCAACAGGTAGGCTAGGAAAATCCAAGAAATGGAAGGTGTATGCCGTGGATAACACCAAAGTTTCTTGCTGAATGGGTATGCGAGCTTGTGCACACGTGTAAACCCAAGTAAGACAGAGTGCGCACGTGTAAGCGTGAGTGCACGCGTTTAAGTCAGAGTAAGCATGTATAAGGCTGTTTAAAGAGTTGTAAGCGCGTTTGCGCTGGTGTGCACGCGTGTTAACCTGAATAAGCAAGTTTTAGTCCATGTAAACATGTGTGCGCCCATGTTAGCTGCTGTGCGTGTGTTTGCGCTTGTGTGTGTGGCGTCCGAGGAAACTACCAGAGAGTATTAACAGAGCTAGCAGGTGAAAACAATCATAATCAGGCAATTACACAGGCAGTACACTAGCCCAGCCCAGCCTAGCACTTAAAACTCTGCAAACAACAGTACAGTATGTTTCTCACAACAGACACTGCAGTAAGCTAATAGAAGTGAAAACTGAAAAAGCTTTACTGAGACAAAGAAATGTTAGGGGCTGCCATTGCTGTTATAAGGTGATATATGCAACATGCTGAGGGTGGTGACAATGGAAATGCTGCTGGACAACCCACAGTGAGGAGATGGAGAAGAGTGTACAGGCCCAGGGTAACCTACCAGGGGCTACATGAGCTGGAGATAGTGGAGTGCTATAGAGTGGACAGAGACCTCCTGCAGCAAATTGTTGAGCTGTGCAGGCCACGCCTCACACACAGAACCAACAGAGGGGAACCCATCCCAATGGAAACCAAGGTATGTGTTGGCCTAAGAATATTAGCAACAGGTACCTTCCAGAGACCAACTGGTGATATGATGGGGATATCACAGGCATCAGCATCCAGGGTACTTCACCAGTTCCTGGATGCCATGTCAGCACATCTCAGTGATCATGTATATTTCCCCAATTCCCGTGAGGTATTGGCCAGCAATATGCGTCTCTTCCAGCAAATAGCGGAATACCCTGAGGTAGTGGGTGCAACAGACTGCACGCACATACACATCAAAGCACCAGCCGGCGAGCGGGGTAGGGTCTACTTCAACCGCAAGGGCTTCCCCTCCATCAACTGCCAGGTTGTGTGTGATGCCCAGGGCATAATAATGAATGTGTGTGCTGGCTGCCCTGGAAGCTACCATGATTCCCATATCTGGCATCTGATGCAGCTGTACCAGACATTTGCCAATGGGGACATCCCACATGGTCACCTAGTGGGGGATTCTGGCTATGCACTGGAGCCATGGCTGATGACACCCATCAGAAATGCACACACACCTGAACAGGAATGCCATAATGAGGCACACGCACAAACACGTAATGTAATAGAGCGTGTGTGTTTGGGCTGCTCAAGTCACGGTTCTGGTGCCTGGACACATCTGGTGGAGCCTTGCAGTACTCACCAACTACATGTACCCAAATTGTCATGGTATGTGCTATGCTACATAATATGATCCTGTGAAAACAGCTGCAGCAGAACCAGCATAGGTCTGGGCCAAACAGCCCCCCACCATTGCTAAGGCCATCACAGGCAGAGCATGACTTGGAGGAGGAACAACCTGAGCCTGCCCCAGTAGGCAGAAGGAGGCGTGCCCAGTATGCTTTGGCCTTGGCAAAGAGGCAATGCATAGCACATACACTGGCTCAGTAGGAACTCTGGAAATGATACCTCTCTCTAACTCGCACATATAGTAAAAGGGATGCCTAAATTGACACTACCTGCTTTCAAACATGTACAGGGAGTGTATTATGTGCATCTGACATAGGCAGCCCTGTAGCACCACCTAAGGCATGATTACCATGTGTTAAGCAATATAAACAGTGCTAAACAGCATTTACCACCATGTAGTATATGCAAACAAAATCGCACACACCAACTAGCACAACTGTGGTCGATGTTCAGTAATATTGGGCAATGTCCAGCAATGTTGGTGAATATTGAGCAATGTCGGACAAGCCTGGTCTAAGTAGGGCATAGCTGAACAAAAGCCAACATGCTCATATTTGTTTAACGGGCCCTTAAGCAGTCTGGTCTGCTCAGTATGAAAATATAAAGCAGTGATGGGCCTTGAACCCAGGATACTGTGCACTATAGCCAAAGTACTGAACCACTAAACCATGACAGTATTGCAGTGGTCAGCCTGTATGAAGGAATGTTGATAAGTCTATGCAAAGTATTTCATGGAAACCCTGCAGGCACAGCATAATCCTTGTCGAGTTATGACACAAAGGTGAGTCCTGCAGTGAGAACAGAACCTGACTTCCAACACACGCAGTATAAATGTTAATATCGGTCATGTTCACACACATCAACCAATGTAGTGGACCTCAGATAGCAACATACTGAAAGCTCACACTGGGCATGCTCACACACTTGAATAAATGAGACAAATGTCAGGCAACAAAACACGGAATGGCAGAACTGGGCATGCTCACACACTTAGGCCATGTCTGAGTACAGCAGTGGGCCACACATATCTGGCAGTTGCATGTGTTAACCCAGGAACCTGTCACTATACAGCAATCCGCCCTGTGCACACAGTCATATGACAACAGACACATCTATAATATAGTGGAACCCTGTGATAATCAAATATGTTCTGCAGATACTGAAGTTGTTCATTGAAACTGGTAAAGCAAACATGATAAAGACCTGCAAACAGTATCAGCAATAAACATTGTGCATCTTGAACATTAGCAGAGGTTCAGAGGTTGATACTAGGCTATCTGCCCTAGGGCATGTACAAGCCTAGCCAGAGTGTGTTTGGCATTCGCAACCCTGTCAGATTACTACACTGTGTGTGTGAATAGTAGGTCACACAAGATAGCCCATGTATGTTTAGGGTAGTATGCCTCTGTCTAGCAGGGACACAGAATATATCCCAGGGGTAAACATACGATCACCTATACAGTCATCAAGATGTCTCCAGTAAGTGGTCAGTGGGTGGCTCTGCCTATGTGAAACTGGAATTACATTCTGGAGTGAGTGGAGCCTCTGGAATAAGAACCTGTCCCACCACAATGTCCTATTAACATCTGTGCTGAGGTATACATCCCTGGAGTTTGTAGCTCCAAGGGAGTCGGGGATCCTGAGGTGGAGCATGTCCAGTAATTCTGGGTTGGGTATATCTGTAAACAACAGGCACACATCATATCCAAGTAGGTGGTAAGCCACTGAGTAGAGCTGGAGTTACTGCATCTGAACTGTGCAGGGCATCTGTGTGAGTCTCTAGATCTGCTTGGTGAGGAACTTCCATGGCCAGTACAGTTGCTGCAGGTGTCGGGTAAGGTACACCCCAAATGTGGCATTGTAACCAAGCATGGATGGGATGAGTATAGGGGCACAATGATCTCACTCTATCTAGATGTGAAACCATATGGGATAAGGTAGCTCACATAGAAGGTGTGTCCAACCACTTTGGCAACGTGAATGTCAAAGGTGACAGTACGAACAAGCCATGTCCTCAAACCCCTAACAACTCCTACTGTATGTAATGGAGTACTACCTATGTGGTAATGTGTGGGCATGTTGTTATTCCCAAAGGGGATGACTATGCAACTAATGGCATTTAGCTGTAGGCCATGGCTCAGGCACCAGTCATCCATCTCTGTGAGACCCTGTTTGAGTATGCATGTGGCAGCTGGAGAGTTGATCATGGCACCCAGTTTTCAGTCAAGTGCAAACATGTTCAGCCATATTCCCCCTGTGGTAGCCTGTACGTCAGACAAATATATACTGAACAAGAGAGGTCCCAGGACCGAGCCGTGTGGGATGCCATGTATAACTGGTGTATAGTCAGACATGGCACCTGCAATTCTGACCATGTGGGTGCTATCCCTGATCCAGGTATCACTCCATCATGTGAGATATGTGTCCATATCGACGCTGGTGAGCCAATGCATAATGTTCCAGTGGGTTATTGTGTTGAAGGGTTTTGCAGGGTTCAGGTCGACTGTGTGGACAGTCGTCCCTATGTCAATGGACCTGTTAGCCATTTAAAGAATACAAACAGATTCAAGAGGCAAGATCTGCCCACAACAACGCTGAAATGTGTAGAACACAGTGTCTGTAGGTTCCCGATGTCTATGTGTATGGGTCCCATGACAATACGCTCCATAGCTTTGCAGAACAGGCTACTTAGGCCTATAAGGGCAATATTGTCTGTGGTCCATTGTGGCACCAACTGTGTGGAGCGGGACCACTTTTGCTGTATGTCATTCCTTGGGTACATATCCTATGGTAACTCCGATATTGAACAGTGATGTAATGTGAGGGTTGCGTCTGTCATGATGCTTGTGTAAGATGCAGGCTGGGACACCGTCTGGTCACATTGATACTGTGATGTACACTTTGGGGAGGGCAGCACTCTCCTGTTACTGTGTGATGTCAGGGAGGTTATACTCTGTTGGGATGGATAGTTGCTCCTTAGGGGGGATGGGTGGGAGACATCTGCACTGAACCTGTTTGCCAGGATGTTGGCAATGCCACTGGGTTTGGGGTAGGTTTAGTCAGTATGCAGTAACTCACAGCATATCAGTGAGTGTCCACCCAGGTTCCTGACATAACTGAAGAAGGCCGTGTGATAGTCCTATGTGTCTGTTGCAATTGTCTGGTAGAAGCGGCCCTTAGAAAAGTTCATGAGTGATCGTAGCTGTCTGCTACTACAGATCACAGATGCCTGGCTGGGGTCTACCAAACAGGTCCCCTGCCATTGGAGTAGTGAGTCCTGTTGTTATTTGGGATAGCACAATCCATGCAGTCTGCTAGGTTTCCATAGAATGTGTATGTAAAGGATGCAGCAGTGTGAGCCGTATTTGCCACTGTCTCAGGGTCTCTGAAGGATACCACCTTGCTTCGGTGATGTGAGACGTTGGCTTATGAGAAGTTCACCAAGATTACCCAGGATGGGTGTGTGGAGGGTATATGTATGTCCAGTGAGATACATGTATGTTCTGACCTTACCAATGAGGGGTATATTGCTGGTGTGGAACATAGAGTCCCCATGTTGGTGATGATCAGGTCCAATATGTATTGCCCCTTGTGGCTGTTCTGACTGGTTGTGCCATAGCATATGAGTCTACAAATTGTAGCGACTGTTGGTGAGGGTGTCGGGGTTTGAGTAGTATACACTGTCAATATTTGTGTATATGAAGACACACAATATAATGGTGTCTGTGGAGACCTTCATATTCTCCACAGTTCCCACGAAAGCCGAGAGTGGTCCCTGAGTTTGGGAGTGTTTTGTAGCAGGCAACAAACTGAAAGGCAGTATTGCACAATGGTAGTTGTATATGTATGGTCTGTGATGCTTTGTGCAGTGCTTCTAACCCTGAGGTGTGTGTATCTGTGATGTATATGGATACTCCCCCTAGTTGTGTTGTCTGTTCCAAGTCTTGTTGTCAGACAGCATGGTATGAAACATAACCTGGTAGTGCTGGTGTGCATAAGCGAGCCTGAACCAGGTGTCTGTCAGTGCACAGATATTGCTCTCCTCCATACTGAGGAGAGTCCTGAGTGGCCACAATATGAGGTTAACACAACTGTTGTTGAGCAGCATTACCCTTAGTTTCATTTAACCTGTAATGTCTATGGAGGTGTGTTTGTCTTTTGAGCCCTGCTTAAAAAAGGCACTATGGTGGTAGCAAGAGCCTTAGCCAGCATTCCAAAGTCCAAGGGTGACAGATGCAAGCTGTCCATAGTGAAGCTACGTGGCATGTTGAGCATGTCACCATAGGCTGACAGACACTGTATCCCCTATAAATTAAACAAATTTGTTAGGCAACTGTTAAATGTGATATGTGTGTCCGTATACTGTGACATCATACTTGGTGGGTGTAAGATGCTAGACAAGGTCAGGGTCATACTGGCCTGGGCTACATGATCAGAGTGTTCCTCCATGTATCATGTCATGTGGTCCTGGGAGTAACGTCTGAGGTTATACACACCAGCATGGACAATGATGGTGCCAGTCCTGTACTTGCTTTGGAGTGACCTGACTGCCTGTGTTATGCGGCAGGTCCTGGCACCCAACAGACATCCCAAAGTGACTATTCCCTTGTCAGGGCTGGTGAGTGGTACATCAGTGTGTCTGACAATAAGTGTCGCCTATTACAAGTGTATTAGGTGTGTTGTTTAGCCCGAAGGGCAGTGACTGTGTGGCACACTGACATTGTGAACTATGTGATATGTGCGTATTGTAGTGAAGTAGCAGGTGTGTGTGTGTGTGTATGCTTTGGAGGTCTCTGCTGCTTAGGTAGAGTACATTTACAGCATCCGAGTATGTCTATGTGTGATAATGTGGTTTGAGTGCTGTTGCTAGAGGATTTGTAAGACTGATATGTGGTGTGTGTGGTTACCTTCACCACCTGATAGACTGTGCCAGTCATGGGTCAAGAGAGTTCAGCACCCTGTATGTCTATATAGGTGCATCTCACACATATATCTAAGTTTGTCGGGAGGAGGAGAGGGTTGTCTGTGTACATGAGGCAGATGTGACATTGTGTCAGTATCACAATATCCACCAGCTGGACTGAAGAGTACACACGAAACTGACTCCTGGACATGCCAAGATATTATCATGACATACTCTGTAGCCGGATCACAAAGGATCAGTAGGGTGTTAAGCATGTAAAAGAGTATAACAGGGATTAGTGCTCATGTTCGTTGGTGTTTTGTAAAGAGTAGCTGAGAAGGAGTCCAGACTGAATCATGACACCTCCTTCAGCTATGTCATAAATAGCAATGTACACCCATATATGTCCTTAGTCAGGGCCAACTGTACCTGAGTGACAATGCCGACATCATGACAGACAGGCCCATATGTACATACCCATCTCCCACTGACAATAGTCCACATCATCATACCAGGAGATAGCACATGTAGAATGGATGAGCAGCTACCCCCACTGCCAAAAGCATGGCAGCAAGTGGAATACATTGATTCCCAATATGTGTCATGCACAAACTATAGAACAAACAGATCATGCACCTGAACAGTCAGCTGAGCCTCACCCCCTACACAGGATGTGGAACCGTTGAATGTGTCACAGCTACATATGGCACTCCCCACAAGTGTTGGTGCACAAGACACCATGGGAAGTCAAGTCCAGTACGCCTATGAAGTCTGATCTGCAAGGTCATTGAGTCCATCATGGTTGCAGTCATAAACAGAGCTACTGGAAGCTGACATACACACAACCCTACAAACCGTGGTATGTTCATGTGCGGATCATGGTTCCCAAACATGCTAGACTGTTTGCAAGGCAGCCACCCAGGACATACATCAATGAACACATCTATACATGTGTCACATAGACTTTGAATAGCCCTTTATCAACATCCCAGACACATGTAGTATCCACAAAACCAACAAGCTGTGCATAAATATGTCTTGACATATGACGGAATGTCAATGTGTCCACAGATAGATCACACAAGGTAAGGATTCTGAGGTCTTGTGCAAGCTGTTGACACCTGCTGACCCACATGGACCATTCCTGGAATGGCACAAAACAAAGTGTACACACATCACCATGTCCAGTCTGATGATGTCACCATCCTACAAACACAGCCGGAGAAGGGAAACCAGCCAGTAAAGCAAATAGTGCGCCGTGTTAATGCGTCTCTTTCTAGTATCATAACATAGTTAGGTAGGGGTTTGAATCCTGTCACTGTTGGTCAATGCGGTGTGGGTTTTGCTTTTACTATGGTATGACATAGTATGATTACAGCAGTAAGTGCATTGCACACATCAGGTATCTGCGTGGCAAATATATATGTGCACATGTCCCCTCAATCAGTACATAGGTGTGAAGCCTGCATACTACATGAATACATTTGTTTCCATTGACAGGTTGTGCCGCTGCTTCTCAGATCATAGGTCACATATGTATGTATGTGACAAGGCCGTCCACTGTCGTGTTCTGTGGCACACACACCCATGGCAGTTACTTAAGAGTAGTGTGAGTGAGGGTATATGCCTGGGGTATATGTCAGACATGGTCATACACAACAAAGTCTGCCAAGAATGGACAGTCTTTATAGGTGTACAACTGCCTTGTGGATATGCATTCAGGCCTCTAATGTCTTATGTGATACACCGTGGGACTCCACAATACCTATGTATATGTGGATACCAAGGGGCACATGACATAACATGGGTCTGTATGTACACAATGGTACCCAACATACATGTTGTGGGCTACCACCTGTGTGGTACTGATGGGATAGTATGTATAGTACATGAGGATGACTATGCCATAGTCGGCTTACTGCTATACAGCATGTATCAGACAACAGGTATCTGTCTTTATGATACCCTTGTTTAGGATATGCATCCCATCCAGGGAATGCATTGTAGGCCAATCCATGCATTTCCAGATTTGGATGGACACATCCCTAGTGTGTCTGCATGTACCTAAGGGGGCTATATGACAAACAGGTGTGGTCACAGTAATGGGTGGCAGTCATTACCACTGGTTAGTGTTATAGTGTAGCACCGGAAGGATCCAATTGATACTGGGTTCCCTACTACTGTGTGTCATTTGTCAGGACATCATCCAATGATTGCTTATAGTCATGCTGTTGAGGTTGTGTATACTACCAGACTGCAAATCATTGACAGATATTAATGGTATCACCCACAACATAGTGTTAACCCATGTCATACACACGTCTACCCATGTTAGTACATAACTGTAGTAGAATGCATACTGGCCATTGAAAGATGCTATGAGATGTTAACAATGTGTACGACAGAGTATGCCACACGTCCCATGTGTCCACTATGCATGTACATCCAGACAGTGCGCACCCATCACGTTCACAGATGTACACTTGCTAATCTGTACTGCACACATCACACACGTACTGTCCACTCACTAACACATGCTGGCAACACATTACACTTCAGCCAAGTGACACATGGGTGGATAATACATACTCAGACCTAACAGTGGTGTAAACAATGCTACATTGACAATCAGAGCTTTGATGCATAATGTCTGCTCAGATATACCTACAAGGATGTAGTTACACTTCCTTGTTGACGACTTGCTATTATTGCTACACTGCTATAGTATCACCCTGTGCATCAGCACCATGTTAGCCTGTCCCTCCGTCAATAATGCAGATGACAGGAGGCGGCACAGGTATCATCATATGCACAGGGCGTTTTGTTGTTTGCCAGAGCCTGACATTGACCCATCCAATCGACATGTCTGTGTGTGTGTGTGTGTGTGTGTGTGTGTGTGTGTGTGTGTGTGTGTGTGTGTGTGTGTGTGTGTAAGGGACAACAGTACAGCATGGGCCAATGTTGATGTAATGTGTGTGTGTATGTGTGAGCCCTAGTTGTTTGCTTAATGTGTGTGTGTCTGCATGCACACAGCTCCACCATGTGGCTGCCATATACAGTAGTTTGTGGGACAGCCACAGACTGTACCTGCTAGGCTGTACAGATCACTGTCTCTGGCCACAGACACAGTACCTGTGCCTGGCAGGGGTGCTACGGACAGTATCGGGTACCAACCCTGACTGGGTACTGTCATCAGAGGCAGAGGTATGATGACTGGACCCATGTCCCTGCTGGGACTGGCCAGAGCCACGTGCACGTGGTCTACTGGGACGGTCAATGGACAGGCCAGCCCCAGCATTGCTGGGGCTGGTACTGCCACTATGGAAGCGACTGTGAACTGCGGGCCGTCCTCGACCACTGCCAGCTGTTGCTGTTGCTGGCATGCATCCGCGTTGACGTGGCAACCGTCCCACACGGTCCTGGCTTAGGAAAGACATGTTGCGGAGGGCATCTATTATCTCCCCCCAACACCTATCAATGACCTCAGTGTAAGTCCGGATGGCTCCGGCAAGGTCACAGATGCTGTCATTGATAGCGGTGTAATGTGCCCTTTGCGCCCTAAGTCCCTGCCTGGTGTACCATTCCATACGTGCCTGAGCCTGCATTACAGCCCGGAACATACTGGTTGTCATAAGACCTGTGAGGGCACACCTGCCAGGGGCAATACGACCAGTGGTGCTCCCCCGAGAACCCCTGGACCTCCGCCTATGTGGTACCGATCTGGGTCTACAGCTATGGCTGCTGTGAAGTGATGCAAGTGCCATGGGTACCACACTCTCCTGGTCAATGCCAACTGCATGCTGTCCCTCACCTATGGCCATTGGTGGTGAGGGATGTATTGACAGTATGAGTGTGTGCATAGATGGGGTTGAATGCTGTGTACTGTCGATTGGCGGACCAACGACAGACCCTGTCAAATCTCCCTGTGCCAAAATACATGTGTCATCATCACCACTGTTCGTGGCAGTGGCTTCAGGTCGGCTGCTGGTTTCGCCAACCCCTAACTCAGCACCTGTGAGAGGAAGACAGAAAACACACTTTACGGTCTGCACATGCACACATGGACACATGCACACATGCACACATGCACACATGAACACATGCACACATGCACATATGCACACATGAACAAATGCACACAGGAACACATGCACACATGCACACAGGAACACATGCACACTCCTCACCACAGCAGATACACACACACAACAGCAATCCAAAACATACTCAATAGTGGTTGAAGGTGGGTGACAGTATCACAAGGCAAACAATCACATCACACGTGTCAGCATGCAGAATATGTGTTGATCAAGTCCATGTAGTGTGAGTGTAGACAGCCATAGTTAATGACAGTGTACATGGCTGTGGTACATGTGTGTACATGTTCAGTGATTGCCTATACCCTGGAACACAATGTGTACAAGGACACGACATTTCTGTGCAAGTATTATAAGCTCTGCAATGTCCTGTGCACCATCACTCACAGGTATATACATACCATGGCTGCATGCGTTATCTGTGTGTCACATAGATTTCCATGTCTGAATGCAGTGTCTGTGTCTGTAGCAGATAATTGTGGACACAGGTGTAGCACATGCATGCTATGTACACACACGGGATGAGTGGTGCATGTATACGTGATGGAATACCAATCCTGGACATGGCCATTGTACAGTGGTTATGGTGAGTGTGGGTCATATTCCAGATATGCCAGTGCCAGCCATGACATTGCATGGTACATGACTGCAACATTCAACATCACACATACCCAATGTGTGTCATGTGACCTATATACCCACTATCATTCCAGGGCAAATATGTGTCACTTTGTACGGAATGCGACTGCTATGCATATTGTGTATAGTTGCATGTTTGCACACACAAAACATGCTATGCATAATGTGTATAGGTGCATATGTGTGCACACATACAACATGGAGGTGCAAAGCAATGACAGCTATGTGTAGTACTGTGGTCACTGTAACTGTAAGGGGTGTAGTACCATTAGCCATCATCATCATGCATCATGTGGTCACTCAAGGCCACTAAAATGTGCTAGACCACTGCCTAGCATGCTGTACCTGAACCACAGTGCTGTGGCTAAGTTCACAATTAAAGGGTGTGTGAGGTGCCCAATAGGGAGCATTGCCTAACATGACTGTGTTATGTGTTGAAGAGTGTTGCACAGCCCCATGCTAGGCCCCTACCCCTCAGGTATATTATGTGTGGTGTTTGGATGACATGTGGGATACCGAAGTGTCACCTGGCAGTGGGTGTCTGGTTACACTATGTGTAACATGTTGAGGTGTACTGCGTATGACAAACGTGTTATGTTGTGTACATGTGTGTCAACTATGCCTATCCAATGTGCAGTACAGTGTTGCCACATTTGTGTCTGGTGCTCTGTGCATTGCATGTGATTGAGGCAGCTACTGACTTTACTGAGATGTTTAATGTCTCACAGCAAACATGCACAGCATGCCTTATGCGTAGGTGTGTTATGTGTACATGGCCTACACCTCACCTATGACATGCACATTTCAATACCAATTTTAAAGTGTTAACACACTCACCAGCATGTATCGTCTGCCCTGCTGTCACACCAGAGGGACCTACAAGAATATGACACAGTTTGTCAATGGCCACAACTGTGGCATTGCTACTGTGAGTGTGCTAAACTACAGTAGAACAACAGGCATAGGTGTATGGATACTATTCAAAATATCAGTATTGCACACAGTAGGCAGCACAACTGCTAAACACAGTACACATCTCACATATGCATAATCTAACAATACAGGTAACAGTAGTCTACAGCTAGGGCATGTTACCTGCACGCTCCATGTCACCATGCTGGGTGGCTCCGGCCACCATGATGACACGTGTGATGTTGTTGCTGCTGTAGGCCGGGAGCCACCACACTTAGGAGCAGTTCCTCCACTCTGGTGAGGGGGGATGTATGGCCACCCCACCACCAGTGGCAAGCTGTTGTCTATGGATATCAGACGCATGACGCTGGACATGTCTAATTAAATCACTGCAGTGATGGTGTACCTGCTCATATGTCCGGTTATGCATGCCTATGTCATTTACCCGATGAGCAAGATCTTGCCACAGTGCAGGACGCTCATGCTGGTGCTGGCTGGCCCTGGAAAATAACAGGGTATAGTGCTGAACCAGGCTGTGGTGGATTTCCTGTTCCTCTGAGGCTGTGTAGGAGGGATTCCTTTGATGAGCCATAAGCCTAGAAGACAAGTAAACAATATGTGTGAGCAAGTCGTGTGGCACACTTAACATTATACAGTACAGATATCAGTTAACTGCCATATACAGCATCTGTTCGTCTGTCAGAGGATACACACATTCAATACCACATATCAGTGCTCAGCCCACAACTGGCTGACAGTGCCTGCCACACTCCATATAACAAACCAGTATACACCAGTACTCGGCACACTGTTTGGGATCCAATGCATAGCCTCGCCACGGGGGTACATATCAAGCTAATGCATGAAGAAATATGTCATCCATTGCAATGAATGTGAAGTACATTTACAGTATAACCAGTAACCCACCCTAGTCGTTGATGCCATACCCCTACCTAACATATGTGCACAGTTGTTAATATAGCTGGCATACTGCTGTAATAGAGTATACATGTTTCTTGGTACACACGCAAACCCTGCAACACACATGTGATTGTGGACATGGTACAGGCATCATTACACACACATCAGACATTCATACAACATACAAATGTATGCTGACACAGATGAGCATTTCCTGTGTACCTTACAGTACTGTGTGCCCCTACTTACAGATACCTATGCCTGAGGTATGTAATCTGTGCAGACTACAGGAAACACACAAGACAGTGTTACCAGGGAATGCGAACATAAACCATACTGTGCTGTTTAGGCCTACAGCTTCAGGTAGTACAACAGTTCAAATGTCAGCTGGATTCACCAGCAGTACCACTTACTGAGCATACATGTATTGCTTCAGCCTACGATGGGACACCACAGTCGTACACAAGGAACTACGTCACAACATATACCATCTTACTATGTCTGCATCCCAATAACTGACACATCTTTCTCTGGCCTCACGCCTAGGACACAAACGACCATGACAGAAACAACCTCACACTAAGCTATCACACCGTTACAGACCTTGCACACATTCACTGTCACACTCATTCCACCTCACATAGCAGGTATTGCACTGAGTACATGTGTGTGTGCATTGTGTCATAGGTAGGTAATACGCTATTGGCCCAAGGGCCTAGAGCAGCCTAGCCATATGCTACCCTGGCCTTTGACACACATGTAATTTGATTTCACTTGCTCCTGTCAATCGGATACACAGAGGGGATTCCCAGGGTGTGTTACCTATCCCCCAGACAATCATCAGGGGTATGTATGACATCTGCTACTGAGGAGCCTTGTTTGTTAATGCTGGGTGATTTACTCCAGAGTATGGCATATTTGACAATAGGAGCCTATCCCTCCAGCATGTGCTGTTTAGTGAGGTGGCAGGGATTGGGGACCTAGGCCGTGTAGCCCAGTGGGATTGTGAGGTGTTGACATGGTGGTTGTCTGACTGCTATGGGTGTGACATACCTCTGTATGTTCGGCAGAGGTAACCTCTGGGTGGCCGTGTAGCTGTGGTTATGTCAGTCAGTCTGCATAGGGTATGTGTTTGAGGGCAGTATTACTCTTTGTGAGGTATAAAAGTTTAAAAGACTCCTGGCATTGTTTGGATCTTGTTAGACAATGTAAGGCTATTATTGGCCCTAACTTGATTATGGCTACTATTGATGTGGTTAATTTATTTTCTGTTATTCCTCACAAGCAAGGCCTGGAAATGTTTGAGGCCTGTGTATTGAAATATAGTGGCATGAATGTTTCAAAATGCCGGCTCTTGACTGAATTAATGGAAATGATGTTGGAGAATAATTTTAATTATGTTAATGGTGAATATTACAGGCAAAGTACTGGTGTGGCTATGGGCGCAAGATGCGCCCAATTTATGCTAATTTGGTGCTAGTCAATTGGGAGACCGAGTTAGTTTTTACATCTATACACTGGCCCAAAATAGCTTTATATTTACGATATCTTGACAATATTATTATTTTTTGGACAGGTAAGAAGGATGAGTTGTTAGAATTTATAGAGGTTTTAGGAAGGACATCTGATTTTCTGAAATTTACCAGCAATATTCATGAAAATTATTGTGAATATCTTAACCTTATTTTCTCTTATAGAGATGATGGGCTTCATTCAAATATTTTTAGAAAGAAAACTTTTTCAAATTCCTTTTTACACTTTAACAGTTGTTATCTTTTTTATCAAAAAAAGGAATTTGATTAAAGGGCAAACGGTTAGGCTATCAAGAATTATCAGTGACGACAACACATTTAACGCAGAAATTGAAAAATTATCTAATATGTTCCTTGACAGAGGTTACTCTAATGAACTTATTTGTAACATTAAAAGGGAAATTTCTAGTAAAAGATTTACAATATATAGACCCATCATAAAATTTGGTTTTAACAATATGTTGAATGTTAACACTAATACGTCCAGATATGACACTTTTATTTTACCTTACAATGATTCATCATATCACATTGTTAACATTATCAAGGAGACTTGGACAAGTGTTTTTATCAATAATACTGAGCTGTCGGAGACCATTGGCTACCAGCCCAAGATTTAAAGGACATTTATGAGACGAATACTAATAAGGATATTTTTAGAATGTCTAAAATGAGTAAATGTGGAACCTGTCATACATGCAAATATATCAATGATGGTCCATATGTTGCTATTATGAATTATGGCAAAACTATTAGATGCCCGGGGTATTGCAACTGCAATACAAAGATGGTGGTGTATTTAGCAACATGCTCAGCATGTTCAGCATTTTATATCGGGGAAAACTATTAGGAAGTTAAGAGAACGTATTGTTGAGCATGTTAAAGATATTAAGAAACATAAGACCACTAGTTCCCTATATATGAATAGTGTTAGATGTCCTAATTTCAAAAGATTTTTATTCTTTATTATAGATAGAATACCTCCGAATATACGCAAAGGTGGGGATGAGAAGACTATGCTGG
>NC_056728.1:1984420230-1984505230 GCF_019279795.1 Protopterus annectens | reverse complement strand
ATATATATATATATATATATATATACATATATACATACTTGTAAACATCCATTGCTGTACATATAGGCACATATACTGCCCACCTTTCATGGTGGGAATATCAATTATGAAACAGTTGTGAGACATACAATTATGTAATAATATTGCACAGTGTTGTGCAGAATGCATTTCGCTGTCCTCAGGCCATATAGCTGTAGCAGACCTCACTGGCTGTAATTCAATCCCACAACATTTAACCACCACATGGCATATACCTGCACTGCTTGCTGTTTTCAATGCCACACACTACAACCTACATAGATATTTTCACATAGCAACCTTCAACTACATATATATGTCCAGCCTTCACTAACAGTTGCAGTATGTCCCTTGCCCTATGCACATCTGCATATACATATAGATACAGACTGCTACCACATATGGAGGGTTCACAGTATGTAGAGTACCCTTCAGACACATCATTTGGATGCCAGCAAATACATCTCTGTTACATACCTTACCTTTGTATTTCTCACCTCTATTTGTTGTACCTGTTGACGTGTTTTATTTTTTGTTTTTTTGTTTTTTTTTTTTTGGTTTGGTGTCTCCAACTGCCTCTGTTTGTTTGTCTGTCTGTCTGTCTCTGTTTGTCTGTCTCTCTTGCTCTCTCTCTCTCCAGTTGCTGCAATGATATGATTGCATGTGTGGACAGCAAGTACAGGCTGCTTTTGTAGGTATCTGCACATGTGCATGTGATGGCCTCTGCACCAATTGGTGCCCACCATTTAGTAATTGCATGCAGCCTGCTGTGTGGTAATTGCAGTTCTCACTGTGATTTCTGGACACTGCTATAAAATGATAGGTTAGGTAGCCGTAGGCCTTTCAGTTTTGCAAGGTGGGGACCATGCTTGTTTGCTGTGGACACTGTTGTGTCAGTCAGAAGGTTGGTATATGTCTCATATCTGAAGCTGGGTTGTAGCCAGTGAAATGCATGTTGTACTGAAACCTGACTGTTGCTTCTTCCAGTACACTCTTCTCAGTGTGTAAGTTTACTCACACCTCCTAATGCTAACACTGGATACATGGGTGTATGTACTTTCTTTTGGAATTAGGGCATTAACTGGCATACAACATTAGTTATTGCAATGTATTCCTATAGCTTTCCTATTTTCCCTTTATATTCACTCCTTATAATGCATGTTATATTTCTTTATTGCAATGTATTCCTATGGCTTTCCTATTTTCCCTTTACATTCACTCTTTGTAATGCATGTTATATTTCTTTCAGCACCAAGTTATTGTATATCTGCTGTGGCTTAGTGGTACATCATGCAGACTGGTGAGTCCAAGGTGTGGGGTTTGAGACTGACAAGGGTATTTTATTTTGCTGCTGAGCAGTACAAGGGCCTTGTCATACAGAGTGACTAAGGCACTTTTAAGCAGTTGTAAGCGGGTTTCCGCGGGTTGGCGCGATGCTTAGCGATGCTAAACTAAGCTTAGCTTAGCTTATTTTATGTTAGCAATACTAAGCTAAGCTTGGCGTAGCTTATCATATCTTAGCAATGCTAAGCTAAGGGCACACATGCGCACACTGGTGCAAACACGCTTACTACTGTTTACAAGTGCTCACTCCCGCTAACCCCCGCGCTCAGTTCTTTGACAGAAAAGTAAATGGGGAGATAGGAATGTGGTGATAAAGGGTGCACAAAGAGGGGAAGACAGTAGGGAAACCAGCTTGGGATCTACACGATGGGTGTGGAGAAGGTCCATAGCTGCCCATTTCTTTACCAGCAACAGCTGTGCATATGCAATACATTAGGTGGGATATTTGAAACCTTCCACCCCTGAGAGAGGGGTGAGGACAACTAAGTATGTTGTACTACCAGTTATGAATATCAGGCACATGCACTGTTTGTGAACTGCTATACTGTCATTAGTACTTTACTCACTTCTGAACAGTTTGTGGTTTGTTTGTGTTGACATTAGCACAGTCTGCTCAGGACAACTGGACATATTTCTGTACTGTGTATGCCTACCTACACCCTTGGTTGTGCCTGACTACACGGGTATATAGTACCTTTGAGTAGGGGTGCAGAACTGCAGAGTGCATTATTTATTATCGTGTGATGTTTATCTTAATGAACATGCAGAGTTGCTGTGTACCTGTAAGTCTATGAAGGCTTGTAGACTGTCTGAGTAGCTCCCACCTGTGGACATATCCAGATGGTAGACAGAGGTCAGCCTAGTATTCTTTGATTGTGCACTACAGCAGTCTTTTCAGCACCTGAACAATGGCATTGTCACAGGTGGTTGCTAGCCGTACATGGCTACATCCTTTGATATTTCTGTGTTGTACTTCTACATAAGGGCATGCTTGTGGGATTCATTCTACAGCTATTTGCAGAGTGTGTAACAGCAGACAAACTGATATGCCTGTGTGTTTCTGACTCTTCCAGGCCACAGATACTCTCACGTATATATTTGAACAGCCTCAGGGAAAGGTACATATAACTGGGATACACCTGCCATATAGTTCAGACATTTTGCAGTTCAGACTTTGGGGGATTCAGAGCATATCTATTACTACACCTTTTCTGACGTGCAAGCAGTGTCTACTGTCACTTATTGACATTTGTCATTAAGTGAGATTCAACACCTTTCTGCCTACTGTTAGTACATTTCACAAGGAGTCAGAGGGGCACAGCTAACATTTGTTTACAAATCAGGGTCATCACTGTAGAGCAGTCACTGTTGGGAGGTCTGGCCTGTGACCTATGCAAATATGCCAGTGTTTATCCTGCTCTGATACTGTGTGGGGTTTGTAAGCTGCTACTGTAACCTTATTCCCTACTAGCATGGCTGATTCTCTTTTCACAGTCATGTCATGCAATTCAACAACACCTGCTGGTTAAGGCCCACAGAACAAGATTTGTGTTATGCCATTCCTATTTTCCCTTTACATTCACTCATGGTAATGCATGATATATTGCTTTCAGCACTAAGTTAGGGTATATCTGCTGTGGTGTATTGGTACTTCATGCAGACTGGTGAGTCCAAGGTCCCAGGTTCAAGACTGACAAGGGTATTTTATTTTGCTGCTCAGCAGTACAAGGGCCTTGTCATACAGGGTGACTAAGGCACTTTTAAGCAGTTGTAAGTGGGTTTGCGTGGGTTTGCGTGACGCTTAGCAATCCTTAGCTAAGCGCACACAAGCTCACACCCGCGCAACCCCGCTAACTACTGCTTAAAAGTGCTTACTCCCACTAACCCCTGTGCTAATTTCTTTTAAAGAAAAGAAAATGGGGAGATAGGAAAGTGGTGAAAAAGGGGGCACAAAGAGGAAAAGACAGTATGGAAACCAGCTTGGGATGTGCAGGTTGGGTGTAGGGAAGGTCCATAGCTGCCCATTTCTTTACCAGCAACAGCTGTGCATATGTTTGAAATTTGGTGTGAAATTTGAAACCTTCCACCCCTGAGAGAGGGGTGAGGACAACAAAATATGTTGTACTGCCAATTAGAATTATCAGTTTACATGTCCAGCGGACATGTGTGCGAGTTGGGCAGCTATGTATGGGGAGTATTTTTTTTGTGGGAACAGATTTCCCTTTTTGTTTATTTTTTTTTCAGGTGAGAGTGGAATGTGAGGTAGAGGATGTAGGTATATTTGGGGAGGTAGGTTGGGGAGGTAAACAGACAAGACAAACAAGACGCATACAGGGGTGGAGTTTGACACATGGGGTGGGTGAACACAATTAATGGGGAAGGTTGTTTGGAAATTGCAAGCCCATGAGCCCACAGATGGTAACAGTGGAACTGAGATCCCCACCCATGGGCAGTCACCACTGCACCTTCACAGCCCCGAGGGTGGCTGTGTTCGGGGCTGAGTAGGACGGGCAGGCTCACCCGAGAAACGCGCCACTCTCACCTCAAGCTGGCATAGGGAATTAGCGGCTGAACGCTGGATCTCCCTATGCACCACAGCCCGGACCCTTCGAAGGGTGACAGGTGTCCCTTCTCCGCCCACGCTTGCACGGGGGGGGGACAAGCCCCATCCCCTGCAGTGCTTCCACCCAAAGGTGGCACAGGACCAATGGAGGATGGGAGCCCGGGCTGGGCACCGGAGCTGCTGGTGCCAGGTGCACTCTCCAACTGAGGAGGGACAGGTGGGTCCACTGGGACCGGCCTTCCCATACGTTCTGTGATTAGGTGTGTTTAATTACAACATAAACAACAGCATTCCAGATTAGTTGTAACAGCATGCAGTAATATTCCCATTAACCCAACACAACAAGGTTCCAACAGTTGAACAGCAAGCATAACACATGCATATATTGAATGACAGTGGATATTCCAACAACATGCAGGGATGTTTGGTAGCAACAGGCCACCATGAACGTGGTGTTTGAACAGGGCACATGCATCAACATCAATGCAAATATTTATAAAACAATAGGACATATGGCCCAACAAATATTTAAGGTTACACATACCCATTGAGGTGTGGAATTGCATGGTTTATGCACATACGGTAGGGTGTAGAAAAAACCTCAGTTAACATCTTATAATGACCTTTTAGTCTACACTACATTCCCAGTGACTGCAAGTGTATATTCCCTACCTGTATTATTACACTTGCCACCATACATTAGGTTGTGTCATGGGTTTGGCTAGTTCAATATATGCCTGACCTATATCTGACATACTAACTGTCCAGGATGCAGATGTTACTGCTACATATTTCTTGTTTGCATTTATATTTCTTTATCTACATATCTGGGATGTTTTCACATGACATTTTCACTTCAATTTGTACAGAACCCTGCATTTCTTGACACACACTCACATTTCTGGTGAATAATTACATGCTACACGTGTGCCAGGTTTACTTATTCATGCCAGCCAGTAACTGACTATTGTGGACTGTATATATGTTTCACAGCTACTAGCACTTCCATCACCCACTTTATATGGGACTGCATAACTCTGGGTTGCCAGCACATTTTCAAACAGTACTATTTGTATAATGCAAAGGTACAACAACATTTCAGACTCTGTGACACAGACACACTCTGGGTTTTAGACCTTTATTAATGACATTGCACACTTTTCCACAGGCTCACTCCTTTATTTGTTTTAACGGTGTTTATGGCAGACATGTTCAAGACATATTATACCTTTATTAATAGGTTAGAACAATCTTTTTTCAGGCTCACTCACTTATGTTATATGACAGTGTCTACAGGGATTTTATTCCAGACGTATGTTACCTTTCTTAATGGGTTACTACACTCTTTTTCTGCCTCTCTGACGTTTTTATCTGACAGTACATGCAGAGGACTTATTCAGGCAATTCTATGGCTGCTTTATTGAACTACAACACTTTCTTTCATGCTCCCTCCCATATTTTATATAACAATACATGCAGAATAATCACTAACCTGCCTGGTGGCGCAGCCTTAGCAGCCTATCAGCATAGGCTTGCTGATTCTCAGCACGGTCACCTGCAGCTGTAAAGTAAATGAAGGGATATTGAGACATACCTATCCGTTATATATACTCCATTATCAATTCTTACATACTGCATTCCATGGCTACATACTCAGTTGTGGGGCATTCTGCATCCCACGGGCCTCCTGTATCCACTGGCTCAGGCGGTCCTGCTTTCATCTCTTCAGGTCTGCATGGTGGTAACGGACCTGCTCACCAGTCCGAGGAATGCCTGTGGCACTGGTGAGGTCACGAGCTAACCGGTTCCAAGCCTCTGCCTTGTACTCCGTCCCTTAAAACTGGCCCTGCAGGAGTCTTGTCTCGTGATGGTGGACAAGGAGCCAAACCATGTATTTGGACTCCTCGATGCCTCAACGTTGCGCTTGGAAGCATGAACCCTCTCCTGCACCTGCCATTCTGACTGCAAATGTGAGCTACAATCAGTTATGGCAAGTTTTTCCGCCTATGGGGCTTAAATACGCCGCATTTCCCGCACTTTTTTGTGATTGGCCATTTTGTAATATTCTCGGCTGACTGCAGACCTGCTTAGTAATGGTTAAACTACCATTCATAAGTTTATGAATGTTAATAGTAGCTGCTTCCCCTATGTTGACATGGCTTAGTGGTTCTGTACTTTGATTATGATGCAAAGGGTCCTGGGTTCGAACCTTGTCTTTCTTTTATTTTAATACTGTCTAGACAGGCTAGGGGGTGTGGCTGCATTTAAGCAACTTAGCTCTACGTTGCTCCCTGGTGCCCTACGGTGCCCTGGTTGGCGTGGCGCGCACGTCCGCTCAAACACATTGCGCTGGGAAAAGTGCTTTTAAACTTTGGGCAACTCTATTGCACTGGGCAAAGCGCTATTACACTATGGACAATTCTGTTTAGCTGGGTGAAGCGCTATTACACTATGGGCAACTCTGTTTAGCTGGGTGAAGTGCTATTAAACGATGGGCAACTCTTTTTAGCTGGGTAAAGCGCTATTAAACTATGGGCACCTCTGTTTAGATGGGTAAAGCACTATTAAACTATGGGCACCTGTGTTTAGCTGTGTAAAACGTTGCTTAACAGCAGGCTATTATATATCTGGGTCCTTTAAAAATATATATTTTGTTCACTGATACATTGGCCATGTCACTGCTTTTAATAAAATTTTAATCATATATGTCTGGTATTATTTCAAATACTGATTTAAAACATAAATAAGAAGGGGAGTGGTGGGACTCGAACGGTGAATGCCTTCTCTTTGTGCATACGCTCTACCATTACACTATTGCTATTTGGATTAGTTGGCATAAGTAGTTGTTATATGCTCTTCAATGTCACAATTGCTAACTGTGGTTAAGCAATGGGCACACCCGTGCAAACAAGCGGAAATACGGGCAGCTATATCGTGGATTTAAAAAAATAAAATTAATATTTTACATTTTATAACTGTGATGAAGGTTTACAGTGTCAGGGAGTGTGGTGTTGGGTGCAAGTACATTTGAGCGAACTCGCTCTTGTCTGTTGACATTATGCTTTTTAAAACCTTGCAGGGGCGTGGACTTTTAGACTGCTCGGCAGTCGGACACGCCCCCTGCTTGCCTACTCAGTCCGTGTAAGAGTTACAGATGACTCAGTGTGCCCTCATGAATATTCATGGCACGCTGACTTCATACCGTTCAACTGCAGCCTCTGAGTAAGACATATTAAGTCTTATACGGAGGTTTTGTAAATCCGGGGGAATAACTAAACAAACAACAAATATAGTATACATGAGATGGGTCCAGTATAATAATTGGTGACTTTACTATGACTGCTTTGGAGATTAAATATAGTTATTGGAAGGAGTACTTTGGCAACCCCCAGTTTTTGAATAAGTAGAGGTATACCCTAGATTTACTGGAAAAAGGAAGGACAATTCCAAAACACTTTTGGATGACAGTATAGATGTATATTTTTGCAGCAGTATATTGCATACTAAAAGTCAGAAAGTTACCTGTCTTTCTGCTTCCTTTTGATAATGTAGATTATTAAAAGTGGCCTATTTTTTAAGTTTAAGCCACATGAGACACAAAGTAGATATAACTGCAACATTATTTTAGTACTGTATTGTGCAGTTTGCACTGTATATAACAGTTTTTAATATTTTTCATATTGACAAAACAAAGGGGAAACTAAGTGAAAGAATTAGGAATGCAAATGTTGTTAAGGTGAAAGATATACACCTTCTACCATGTGTGCAAATTTCAAAGCATTCTTTACTTTTTGCTATAAATGTTATGCTACAGATAGTCATGATGTTAGTGTTTTAAATATACTGGAAATGAAAGAATTAAGGTGGAAAATTAAGCTGAGTGATAAAGAACCACCAAGTCTAAATGAATATTTAAATATGAGATGTACTTTAAAATCCTGCCCTGTATAAAAAACATGTCTGAAAACATTACATTTTTCAAATTATATAACAAATATTTGTGTAAGTGGACTGCTTCATCACTTGTATATGTGTATAGTTTGTTCATACATTTATTTTATAGATGTGTAATTAATGTCTGCTAATGTTCTTTTAAATGTTTTCATAAATGTTCCTTTAAATGTCATTTTAAATGTTGAATTAATATAGTTGCATGATTTACTGTAATGTATTTAAAGCTAAAATTAATGATATTGTTTCAGTTCTGAAGAAGTTCTAAAACCTTTAACTACTGAACATTTATTCCACCTGCATTCCAAAGCTGAAGCCATTTTTTGGTCAGAAGAGACTCTCAGCAGTAAGACCACTGTTCAGAATTCTCTGAAGTAACAGTACATGTACTGTATTTCAAACAGCTACATCCAGGTCATCAGCAGGCGATGCAACAGGACCTGTAACCATGAGTCATGCAAAAGGAATCTTTTCAGCAAGCATGGAAAAAACATGAAGGTAGCTGCAATCAAAAAATGTGTATGCAGAGCCTAGCATAGTGTAAGAATCCACTGACAGTATTACCAACAAGTCATAGGAAAGGCATTCTCACTGCCAATTTCTTTAATCCAGCATCGCATGATAAAGAATCCAGCAAATTCATTTTAAATCAATACATTAATTTATAAACTATATTTATGGTTTCATGATACCCTCTGCCACCACTCCTATATATAACATGCAGGAAATTACTTGGCATTATTTATTTTAATGATGTACCTCACAAAGAGGATTGTGATAAGGCCTTAAGTAATAAACACCTTGTTATGTGTTTGAGCATGGATGTCAAGAAATTAACCTTAAAAGCAAAGTTCGAGAGGTGAAGCTTGATATCCATGTTGATAATACATATCAACCTGGGTTATGATCAGAGGGGCCTGATCACAATTCTTTATAGTGCTGGCAGCTTCACCTGCTTCCATGTACTATGTAAGGTGGAAAAAAAAGCATAATAGTAATGTTTGTTACAACCATGAAATATTTAACATACTTACTTCTGACAAAAGAGTGCAGTTGGCACCCCACAGCAGCACAAAGAGCTTTTAAATGTACTCAAAGTCTTCATTCAGCCCAAAACAAAAACGGCTAAATGAAATGTTTGACTAGCTCTTTGCACCTCCCATCTATGTTCTGTGATGGTTGCTAACCACTGTTAATGCTCTAGCATGAGAAAAGAACTTAATAGTGATAGGATATGCTGTTTGATAAACACTTTGTTAGTGTCAATAAAGTGCTTAACAAACCTGTCTTTTCCTCAACTCTGGAAACCTGTCACAACATTCAGTGCACTATACAGAGGATTGCTCTTCTTAGACAGTTCCAATAGTAGTAGGAGCAACGGGTCTTATAAAAAAGAATTTGCAATCATATTTAGATATGTTACCAGTGCATATAACTCCATATGAACTGCAGAAGGAGTCATTACTGGGCACACTGCGGGTGCTGCAAAAAGCACTTTCGGCTAACATCAAAGATTGAAACAATATTAATTTCATGAACTTTAATCGTACTTTGACTTAGGAATGGGGTCCATTCCCATCATGGTATTAGAAATCCAAAAGACTTGGAGAAATTAAAACAGGATTGCGATGAGTCTGCAGTCCTAACCAGATTGATAAATGAATGAGATATGAATGCTAAGATATTCACCCCAAGAGTGCAGCTCAAAAAGCCCATAAGGTCAAACGAAAAAAACTGAAAATTCTGAACAGTGTAGTTTTTCCCAGCACAGGTAAACATTTGCCAGTGTGGGGAAATATGCCCTTTTCCCCACTGTAGACAAATCCCAGAATCGGTATATATAGTTACGGGTGGTGTGGGAGCACAGACCTCTCACACTGGTGTGTTTTGTGTAGTTTTGGGAAAGTGTTTACTTGCTCTGGGAAAAACTGCACTGTTCGGGATTTCCAGTTTTCTTATTTTCAACTCGCAAAAATAATGTTCAACATTCTGGGCTTTTGGTAAATGAAAATAGAGCTTTATATATATATATATATATATATATATATATATATATATATATATATATATATATATATATATTTACACACACACATATATGTATATGTAGACATATATATATATATATATATATATATATATATATTCCACTCAACTGGTGCACGAACCGAAGGCAGCCCGGATCCTGTAGCTGTCCATGGACCAGAAGCAGTAACACCAACAATTCCCGAGCACTAGCTCGCACCTCAGTACTAGTTCTCATCTTCAAAATTGAATAAAAACTGGAAAAAAAATATTGTATAAGTGGTGTATAATATGCTGTGTAAATTGTTATAAAATGCAGTCACTGTCATTCTAAATGAGCACTATAAAGGTGTAATATGTGGTCACTTCCTGTTTTACTTTGCACTGGGGACACCTATATGGTGAAACTGGTTTGCTTGCTGTTAGTCTTATTATTGAGGCTGTCCATGTGGAATATTTGTGTTTTGCAATAAACTGATGATTCTATACTGATCCTGCTGCTGGTTTTTCAGTAGTGTATATTTCTCACTACAGAACTAGTACTGAGGTGTGAGCGAGTGCTGGGGAATTGTTGGTGTTATATACATATATATATATATATATATATATATATATATATATATATATATATATATATATATAGCTTCACTTTATAATCTCGAAATATTAAAATATCGAATTTTAGTATTTCGAGACTATAAATTCAAAAGTGCAGTTATGAGAAACTGAATAATATCAAATGCGGAAATGTCAAATCCACCATTGTTTTGTCACATTTGTGATATGTGAGGGATTTAGCTGGGGATTCAGGCAAGTGGTATTCTTGTAAGGGTATTGGGTATTGTGTAGGGATTTTTAGTGTGTGTGAGTGTGTGTAGTGGTTGGTTTTACGTGTTAGTGTGTTTAGTGCAACCTCGAAGTTAGTATATATAAGTAGCAGGGGTGTGGGGGGCACAGGTAGGTAGGGTAGGTATGTTTGCTTGTTATGTTGTGTTTGTTGTTTTGTGTTGTAGTGTCATTAGGTAGGTGTATGTGTACTTGTTTGTGTGGTGGTGTGTGTATTTGAATGATCGAGATTTTGAATTTTGCGGTTGTGGGTGTCAGTTTTTTGACCTTTCGGCTTTATAGTCGCAAGATACTAAAATTCGGTATTTTAGTATTTTGAGATTATAAAGTGAATCCATATATCCATATATATAAACACACACATGCGTATATATATATATATATATATATATATATATATATATATATATATATATAGATATATATATATATTATATATATATGGATCTAGGACTATTGAACGAAAGTTCAATAGTCCAAATCCACAATAACCAAACACACTTTAACGAAAGTGCGTTCGAAAAAAAAAACAAAAATCAATAAATCTTCTTTCCACATCCCCTACTTTTATATTCTCACTCTGAGGTCGCACTACAGTGGGGAAAAGGGAATTCTCCCTTAACCGTACTGTAGTGCGACTGGCACAACCAGCATACTTAACCGAAAGTGCTGCTTTGGTGAACAGCACTTTCGGTTATGTATGTTCGGTGATTATATATATATATTTATATGGGTGTCATTCACTTAATTGAATCTATTAATCAATAGAGTAAATGTCTTTGAATTTTAGTCAATTTTTCCATTCATCAAAATATTAAAATTTTACATAAATGGAGAACTGAATGCTTCTGGGTAAGTCCCCTTGGTCTACCTTACTAATACCTGCTAACTCTAACCATAACATTGCACCTGATCCTAACCCTAACCCTGTACCTAGCCATTAAAAAAACTGTTTATAAGAGTGATACTACTCATAGAAATTTGAGATGAGTGTTTCCTGTGGTTTTGTGTTCTGATCACAAACTGTGTGTTTCCTTTCACAATTGTGTATTTTTTCACTGTTTAAAATTGTATTGTTAAATACATTGTATTTGGGAATGCTGACATTAATGAGTTTAGTTTCAATGCCTTTGAAATATGGTAATTCTATAGATAGATAGATAGATAGATAGCTAGATAAATAGAGAGATTTTTTCTAATAAGTGGTTTCACTAATTCACTACTGTTTCATTATTCAATACAAATGAATAATGTTCTCAGAGTTTTCAGCACAGTCCTTACAATAGCACTTAATCTAACCAAGTGTTTGTTTTTTTTCTTTCTTTTTTACAGAATGCGTCTTCGTGGTCTGGTTCCCAGTTGGGTTACCTTCTGTAGCAAGTCTCCATGCTCACTCTCTTGGGGTTTATATGGGTTTTCTCTGGGTCTTCCAGTTTCCTCCCACATCCCTAAGACTTGCTGCAGTTCTATATTGTATATAGAGGTATGTATACTTTTCAGCCTCTCAGCATAAGAAATATGGACAAGCCTAAAATAATGGGGGGGGGGGGCAAAGGCCCCAAAACAGGGACAGGGTTTGAATGTTTCTCTTATAAACTTAGGAAGTTGCTAGAATAGCAGATTTTGTATTAACATGCATTTTTCTGAAGGATATAAAGTCTGAAACTCAAATGTGTGCCATTATTGACTTCAATCCGTAGTGATTTGCAAGGAATCTACAACTCTTATAAGGAACAGACATAAAATATGAGGCAAAAATCTGGAGAGTTGAGAGCTCAGTGTGTGTGTGTGTGTGTGTGTGCGTGCGTGCGTGTGTGTGTGTGTGTGTGTGTGTGTGTGTGTGTGTGTGTGTGTGTGTCTGTGTGTTTGTGTATGTCTGTGTGATAGAAAAAAAAGGCCTGAGAGAAAAAAGGCCTGGCAACTTACTCCTACTTGCCATGAAATCTTTGTGGATTGTAGCAGCTGTTAATTGGGTTAATAAAATAGAGCTGTATGTGACTTGACAGCATTCAATGAACTGATTGATATGTTCAGGAAACAAAAATGAGGTGGTGGAAGAGAAAAAAAACATGCCATAAATAACAGTCATCTGAGCAATTCCTACTAAACCATTCATTCAGTACAAGTTAAAAATGAAACCATTCAACAACAAGAATAGATTAGATGACATTTTGTTTCCCAGTGTGATGTTGGGAACAAGGAAAATAAGCTAATTATTTGGGATGACCCTGTGAATAAACTAAATTTTTTGTGGATTTAGTCCCTATCTGCACATACTTGAAATGCAACAATTTAAGCTAGCATTTGAAATGATTTCATAAAAACCATGGTCTGAAAAGTCATCATCAACCAACCCCCATTTTTCCCACTTTCTACATGGTGTCAGGTTGTCATGTCAAATCAAGAGCATATCTAAACAATCCTACCTTGGTTTGTGATTTACTGTGAAGTTGACTGGCAAGAGAAGTATTATTTGAATTTATATTTTATTTGTTATCACTGTTTTTCACTGTTTGTAGGTGGGAAGGGATATCTTGTTAACAAGATTTACTTTGATTCATATTTTATTTTATATTTAATTTCACTGTTGGTTGTTAGAAAGGGATAGGTTTTAGACAGGTAAGCTCTAGCCATCCTAAGTAGCCTAGACAGCTATAAATTGAAACAGGCTGCAGAGAAGAAAATCCAGAGCATATCTAAGCAATCCTACCTTGGTTTGTGATTTATTGATCTTTACTGTTAAAAAGAAATGTGACTGTGAATGATAGTAAAGGAATTGTAGCTTTTGTCTGGCTTGCAGAACTTCTACGGTCAGAACAACTTTACTGTACTTACTTCAGTATTTAGTTGTATATTGCTTGTGTGATTTTGGTTGATTTAACTTCTCTTTGAATTCTGTGGATACTGAGTTTGATTATTTTTTTGCAATATTTTATTTGTTTGAAGCTGAATATGGATTCCTTAAATAAGTTTCAATTAAAGATTTGCTAATGCACAAATATGTTGTACTGTGTAATAAATGTTATGCATATTTAAAGCTAACAGCTGATAACACTGGTGGTCTGTGCTCCTTGTGTCAAAAGTTGGATGATTTGCTTACTATTGTTAGAAGTAAATCTAGACTTGATGATGTTTGCACTTGTGCAATTGGCATGGCTTGGGCAATTGTTGTTACATATATTAATGACTGGACTGGTGAGATAAATAATGTTAGGCAAAGAACAAATAGAATACATTTAGGAAATTATGCATCTTTTGTCTGTAAAGATCTTTCAACCTCTCTGAAACAAGACAATGCCCCGGACAACTTTGGAATTCTGGATGCAAGTATTCAGCAGTCTGAGGATCTGGATTGTTTAGAAGGAAACAAAGAAAGAAAGAAGTTCATAACAAATTACAAGTACAAAAAAGAAACTGATTAATGTCTGTAAACTAAAGAGAATATGTACTAATACGTATTAAAAGGACACTGCTTTGTTATGTAACACACAGGTTACTGGGAATGCTAATATTTTTCTATCAAAAAACTTTCAGTCTACAGGAAAAAGGCATACATTTTCTAAAAGAGAAGGTAGCAAAAAGAGGCAAGGGGCAGGTGAAAAGGATGAAATCAAAATTGAACATGGAAGGATTGAAGAACATTACTGTCACAAAAAAAAGAGAAAGACAGATATTAACTGCAGGGCTCAAGCTGTGGATTTACAATGCGAGCTGGATGAGAATTTAATACACAATGAAAACAGTGGGATTAATAAGACTAATGGTGATGAAGATCTATCCTTTGTAACAACTGATAGAGCAGATATTACTGTATCAGACAGAGCTGGTCAGTAAAGATATTCCTGTAACTGGAGATTCAATTATTAGAGGAACTGATACTTATATTTGCAGAGAAGATAATGAACATCTAATAGTGTTGTGCGTGGCAGGAGCAAAAATAGAAGATGTGAGGCAAGCTTTAGAACACCTTAATGTAAAGAAGAATGGATCTGTTTTTATTCATGTCCATACAAATGATCTCATCCTCAAGGACTCTCTTACTGTTAGTAGGGAGCTGACAGCCCTCTTAGATAGTATAGCTTGAACTGTTGTTAGGACATATTTTTCACAAATTGCCTATAGAAAGGATAATTGGGACACTGTGAATGAAAAGATGTTTTGGATAAATACCTACATGGAAAAAATTTCCTGTTTTAAAATAATGTAAATGTGTAGAGCGTCCAAGCCTAGTTTTGGGCACACGTGTTCATATAGGATCAGGGAAGAGAACTTCTGCAGCAGATATTTTGCAATATTTGCAAACACTAGGGAGAGTTTTTGCCAAATCGAAAATTTAACAGTTCACAGATAGCAACATTTGCTGTATCTCTGATGGATGTTAATGGTAGGAGCATTAATAATAAAGCTTTTTTTATTGTAAAAATAAGACATGCATCTGGAGCATTTCTCCCGGGGCCTCTGCTGAAAATCGGCTTTGTTCCAAGTCGGACTTTCCCATTTAACAAATGTTAAATAAATAAATGAAGAATACAATTTTCTATGTTCCCACAAGATTGATGTTGTTGTTTGTGAAACATGGTTAAAGAACAATGACTGGAAACCAGTTCTGTCAGGGTATAAATGTTTTTACTGTAACAGACATTCTAACGAAAAATCAGGTGGAGGTGGCATGATAGGGATTAATATAGCAATAACCTACGCCTGGGTGTGGGTAATGCTGGATTTACCCATGGTTGGTGTGGTTTGGTCATGAGGGAGAAGCCCGAGTGACCAAACAAAGCCAACCGTGGGTAAATCCAGCATTACCCACACCCAGGTGTGGGTTATTGCTATTATACAATGACGTTATTTAAGAAAAAAAATAATTAATTTTCTTAAATAATGGCATTGTATAATGCCTCCTTGCTGCCCTTCCGCAGCTGTCTGGTATTCTGCGGTAGTTCTGATGTACTGCGCATGCGTATGCCTATGCAGTACATCAGAGCTGTGGGCAAAAGCAATGGAGAAAGCAAGATCTCTGTTGCTTTTAAAACTGTTTCGCTATGTTAAATGGGTTTAACATAGCGAGACAGCTTTAAAAAAAGCAACGGAGCCGTTGCTTTTTTTAAAGCTGTCTCGCTATGTTAAACCCATTTAACATAGCGAAACAGTTTGTAAAAAGCAACGGAGAAAGCAAGATCTCCGTTGCTTTTTACAAACTGTCTCCCTATGTTAAACTCGTTTAACATAGCAAGACAGCATTAAAAAAAGCAACGGAGAATCTCCGTTGCTTTTTTTAATGCTGTCTCGCTATGTCATACTCATTTAACATAGCGAGACAGTGTGAAGCAACAGAGATCTTGCATTCTCCGTTGCTGTAAAAAAAAAAAAAAAAGAGTTATAGTAATGGAAAAAGTCCAGGCGACCGGACCTTTTTCCATTACTATAACTCTGATTTACAACGTGTACGCTGACCAATCAGCGTGCACGTTTTTTGAATATTAATGGGGGGTTGTTGTATAAAGATAGTTATGACACCTGTGATTATTACATGTTCAATGATAACATGATTATTATATGTTCATTGATAACACCAATACTATAGACTGTGTAAATGTGACAATAAAGACAACACTGGAACATATAACAATTATTGGAGTGTATAGACCACCAACGTCAAGTGCAGATGAATTAGAAGAATCTATATATTTCTTGTATGAATCACAGAAGGGAAGAATAATAGCTGAGGACTTAAATTTACCAGAAACAGAATGGAATAATATTGATTCAACAGCATTAGTAAGGAAATTATTCACAACATATATTCAGGAGCAGCAATTCTTCAGATTGTAAAGAAAATACCAGGGGATGGAACATACTAGATATTGTTTGTGTTCCTAAAGAAATTACTGTTACTTCAAGTTAAGTTTTACCACTGTTGACATGCAGTGATCATGGGGTTATAAAGGTTAATTTGTGGCTCGATAATTCTATCAAACTGAAATCCAAACCAATGCACAGAACGTTAATTACAGATTATATGGAAGCAAAACAGTCACTATGTAAAAATGAACTGGAGTGAGGTGTTCAGTGGAAAAACTGCAGCTAGAATGGAAAAAGTTTTGAAAGAGAAATTGTTTGAGTGCAAAAAAAAAAAAATTAACATCAGAATCTAGGCATTCAAAGGCAGGGGGATATATTTCCATAAGTACAAAATACCTGATTAAGATGAAAGACAAAACATATAAGAAATGTAAGAAAGATCAAACTCCGACTATGAAAACTGAAATAAACAAGCTGGGCAAACAGATTAAGCATAGTGTGAGGCAAGATCAAGAAACATTTGAAGAAAATGTATATAAAGATATTGAGCATAATAGGAAACTTTTTTATAGATACATAAGATGTAGAAGGAGTAAAAACATATAAATTAATAAACTGTGTGCAGATTCTAAAATTTATTCTCAGACACAACAGATTATAGATATATTTACAAAATCTTGTGCAAAACAGTTTGGCTCCACAAAAGGGGTGATAAGTTGTCCTAGTGACATCCAGGTAACCTAATATACTAGAATCAAATTAGATTATATTGAAAAATAACTGCACAAACTGGATCCAAACAAAGAACAGGGAGGAGATGGAATTAGTAACAATGACCTGAGAACACCTCAGCACAAACTTACAGTATCATTATATCTATTATTCACTAGGTGATATAAATATTGGGAGTTTCCTCAAGACTGAAGACATGTGCTTATTAAACCTGACTTTAAGGGAAATGGAAGTAGGACAAACACAGAGTCATATAGACCCTTAAGTCTATTTTCATGTTGTGGAAAAATAATGGAGAAAGTAATATTGGATAAGTTATTGTCAAAATTGGATAGGTGGGGGCTTGAAACCATATATCAGCATGCATATGTTGAAAATAGATCTATTACCACCTGTAACGTGATGTTATATAACAATATAATAACAGCTATGAATGAAAAAGTGTGCTGTGATGTAATTTATATAGATTTAACTTCAGCATTTGACAGGGTCATACACAAAACACTGATAAATAAATTAGAACAACTAGGTATTGATGTACTCTTGACAAAATGGATAGCTGCATGGCTTACAAATAGGACATGGCAAGTATCATCCAGCAACTGGACAGATGACATTCTTGGTTATGGTCAGGGTGTCCCACAGGGCTTTATCCTAGGCCCTTACTTGTTTAGATTGTATCTTTCAGACTTAACTTTATCATCTGAGGTGTTCTACAGTCTATATGCAGATGACCTGAATCTGTGTAAACTAATTACATGTGTTACAGATAAAGCATATCTGCAAAATAACTTGATTAAACTGACCATTTGGGCACAGGAGAATAATATGCTGATAAATACATCAAAAAGTAAGCATATGAGATTTGGGACACATAGATTGAGAGGTGAATATTTAATACAGCGCACAGTGATTGAAACTATCAACTCGTTTAAGGAGCTGGGTATATGGGTAGATCCAGCTATGAGTTTTTTTTTCTAATCATATCAACCAATTGGTTAATGATAGTTATAGAACTGTAGGTTGTATAAAAAGATTTATAAAGTCTAGGAAGTCAAAAATGATGAAGTCATTGTTTGTTAGTTACATTAGACCCAAACCTGTGTATGTAGAGTGTCTCTTATAGATATCTAAGAGGAGATCTTATTCAGGTATATAGAGACAACTACCTCTGGGAATGCTTGAGGTTATCAAAATGTACTAGAGAATCATCAGACAACCTGTGTAGAATATTCTATAGGAATGAAAAGTGTATTAACTGGTTCTCTGATAGAGTACTGATGCATGGAACAGACTACCATATTACAATAAAGCAAGTAATAGTTTAGATATTTTAAGAACAGCCTGGACACTTATTATGGAAACAAGTGTTTTTATATATTGGTACACTAGAAGGGTATTAATGCCCATGCTCGAAGCATTTGTATGTATGTAATTGCCACCATCTCTTTTGACTCAATGCCACTCTCCTACCTTCGTCAACACTCATTTCTGACTGCTGCAGGTCTTCTCTCACACAATTCATCCACCTCTATGCTAGATGCCCTTATTTCTTCTTCCTTTCTTCTTGTCTGTCCCAAATCTTCTTCACAAAATTGTCTTCTACTTTTCTGCACATGTGCCCAAACCACCGTAATCTTTTCTCTTTGAACTCATCTACAACTGGAGTCACTTTGGTTTCAGCTCTAATGTCCTCATTTCTATGTCTATCACACAGTGTGCATCCTGCCACCTATCTCTGGCTCTTGATCTCCATGTCCTTTGGCATCCTCAACTTCTCTGCCTTTACTGCCCAGGTTTCTGTGCCATACAGTACTACTGGTAGCACCACTGTTTTGTACACCTTACTTTTCAGCTTCTTTGGCATTCTTCAGTCATATACTACACATGACACTCTATACCAGTTGTCTGTAGCCTCTCTGATTCTAGCTTTGTCCTCCTCATTCAGACTTACCTTCTCTCAACCAGCCCTACTAGATACTTGAAACATTTGAAAAGTGTTTATGAAAAACAACCTCACTGTGAGTCCGTATCTGGACTGTTAGTAGCTGTCATTAATATGCAGTCCTGCTAACATACAAATATATATCAGTGTAATAACACATGATGGGACATGAACTGAACATGTTTTTCTTCATATCCAGGGTAATGTAAAGAAAAGCTCATTGCAGAAAGTGATGCATAATTGACCAAGACTTGCTTAATAATCCAGTGAAAGTGTGGAGGTGGTATGAAGCATAGCATGTAACCTTACTAAGGAAAAGCAAGCTCCAATGTCAGGCTAGGTTCCCTCAAAAGAAAATAAAGTACATGGATTGCACTTGAGTTCCATATAACTTTGAGCAGCTTTATTTGACCCATAGTCCGCCAAGGAAAATGAGCTACCCTGAGACTTAATAAAAAAAGCTCCCTCTAGAAATTTATCCTAACTTGATAGATAACCTATAAGTGGGGGATACATCCTGAAGTCCTAGAAACTTCTGCTACTTATTAATATGACAGTCCATTAGAATGCATTCATTACACATGCTCTATGACTAACAAAACCATCACTTCAAAACATTTAATATAGAGCCCATTACTCTCACAGTTGCTAGTCTTTTGGCAAGTTTCCAAAACCAAAACCAATTTTAAATTAAAACAGTGCTTCTTTGTACATAACTGTAAAATGTTTAACTGTTGTTTATGATTGCTTGGACTGCAGGACTCAGCTAGTATTGTGTGCTGAATACTGATATCGTATTGCAATTTAACATTTTGGAGGCTGACAAGTGCTAGCAGTCAGCACTGTCTCAGACCTCAAATAAAAAAAAACAGAGAGAGAGAGAGAGAGAGAGAGAGAGAGATAGAGAGAAAGATTTGTCTGCATGCGTATGTGTCTGTGTATATATGTGTGTGTGAGTGTGTGTCTGTATGTTTATGGGTCTGTGCGTGTGTCTGTGTATCAGTTGCCTGGCAATACAGCCTGAAAATGATGTGGTACTGATACTTTAAAATATCTGCATAACATTTGTGATATTAAGCTCACAGGAAGGTAGTAATGTTTGTTTACCATGCGTGAAATAAGAAAAATGGATTTTTTGCAGAAAGTTTCCTGTTGCAGTTGGCGAAATCAGAAGGCAATGTACGTATTTCACAGGTACATACAGATAGGAAATGATTTTCAGACTTCAGTTGTTACAGATCATGTTTAAATAAATAAATATTGCTGTCTATAAGAAGGAGTTGATAGGCAAATGTCATAAGTTGCATAAGGACAAAAATTGAAAAGGTAGAACAGATTTTGATTTTTTTTTGAAAGCAAACAAAACTTATTCAGTCTTTATTGCATGCAAAGTATCTCTCAAGTTGTAACCATCCAGTACGTTTAACGGTTTATAGCTTTCATCTTGCAAGTAAAAGACAGGTGCTCTTCTTGAATGACCTAATTCCTTCAATGACTGATTAATGTGTTTGGGCCTGAATATCCAATATCAGTACAGCTGTTTGTTTACAGTTCTGTACTTAAAAGGCATCTGCATTCTAATTAGCAGGAGCCATGAAATGGCAACCACTTACAGTTGCATATTTACTTCAGACAGCCGAATCTCAACTTTGTAAACAACAACTGATTGTTGAAAGAGGAGTGTCCCATAGAAGCATACTTTTATAAGCAAACATGGCACAGGCACATTAAGACATTTTCTGCATTCAATGTCAAGCTTTTCGTGCAATTATACCAACAGAAATAACAATGTCTGTAAAACAGGATACTCCTATTTATGCAATTTATTATGGCATTGAATGCTAAGCACTCTGCTGTAGGTATTGTATATTTTTTGAAGAAGACAGATAAAAGTCTTATTTTGAAAGTGAGATACACTTGAAATAACATTCCAGACTTTTGGGGGGCAAAATCCTCACAATAATCCTTATTTTCAACCTATCTAGCATATTTCATTCTCCTACTGGTCATCTTGGTGTTTTAATAATGTTAGGAGCATCAATTAACTTCCTCATTTCTATATCGGTATGCAGTATGTCTCTTCCAGTGTGGCTACAAGCCACATAATATTTGCCATAATGTCAAGCTGGTAACATATCCTTCAGCACTGTGTCCCATAACATTGTTCTTCACAAATTGTAGACGTGTTGGGCTCTCCTCTTGTGTTCTGTGTTACTAAACTTTGTCTTTCTGACTGTCAAGTGAAATTCCTTCTGTGAGTATAGTCAAAATAATAATAACAACATTTCAAGTACAAGAACCAAGAAAGATTTGGCTACTTGTAGATGAAGGCTGATGAGGCCTGCTTGCCTTCTTTTGGGTTATGTCACTCACATATTTTCCAGTTCTTTCCTGAATATCATGTGGTGTGTGACCCAGTCCCTCCCCACATCTGGATATTATACACCATTGTTTCCTACTTAAAACTGGTAAGTTCTGACTAGTGTGTACATGGAGCTATAGATGGTTGCTTTGTGTGCCACCATACTGCACATGAGTTGATGACATTATCCCTGCTCTCTACCATTTTCATGTACAGGTAGAAATCCTCATGTTAAACCCTGCAGTACCCTGACCATCTCTGGCTGTCTCTCAGTGGCAGTGGACTGAGCCTGAACAATGTCCCACCACATCAGTTGCTGGGCAGCCAAGGCTTTTCATGTGTCTGGAGTTAGTTGTGACATGTACTTTTTCCCTGCACCCATTTTCACAGGCATTACAGTGGACATTGTTATCTCTGAGATCGTATGGTCTTCCTGAATATGCCTCTGTGGTCCAGCTAACACTGTGTTGAGCTATGTATGGTCACTTCCTGTACAACCTGCAATGTAATGTCCTAATCTTCCTGAGTGTGTAAACCTGTGTCAGTGCTACTGGAATTATGTACATTCTATGGGGTGCATGATGCTACTGTTACACTTAATGACTATGTGTCTCTGTCCTCAGGCTGTGCTATTAATATAACTATTATGGCATCATCATCATCAAAAACCTTTCTGCTGTCTACATCTTCCATCTGCACTAGCACAGTGGAACTGTTCATTTCTGACACTAACACTGTGAAGGAGTAATTGATACTATTGTTACTGAAACCTTGGATCACAGTAATGAATTTTATAAAAGTATGAGTGGAACAAACTTAACATGCAAACTCTGGCCACTTTCCTGAGGGGCAAAAATGGAAGGTACATTTGTTGATAAAAAATGTGTTGTGCTGTCTGTACTAAGTTACTCTCCATAGTATTTTTCAGTATGAGACTTTTCCATCATGGATCAGCTAACCTTCCTGACCAGAAGACTGTGGCAATGCTGCTGTGGTCAGTAATTGTTAGTGCCCACACCACCTCTGATTATGCCTTTGGCAGTTACATCAATGTCATACTCATATCCTGTATGGAGAGAAGGTATTCCTCATTGGATGTTAAAGGGATCAGTGTTGTAGAAGGTCCCCCACTGGTACTGCTATGTGTAATTGTGTTCTGCCTAGCCTTTGCTGTGTCATTCCCCACCATGTTGTTGGCCATTTTTTCCACTGCATCAATGTGCAGATCCTCCCACAACTGCATTTATATCCAAAATCACTTTGTTCCACACCTTAGTTCTCTCAGCTTGTATTGGCCAAAAATGTTTTACCAAAAAGGACTTGCCTTAATGACCTGAGATCCCCATGAAGATAATTTTTTCTTCATGGCTGAAGCTATCTTTCCTATGTCTAGATGCCTGCTGCTGCCTCAGGCATTCACCTGAAACAACATTCATAAATCCACCTATTGAAATGAAACCTATTCACTTGCCCTGCAACACAGCACTTACAGACTTATAGCATGATTCAAAGTGTCTTAGAACATATTGACAGTCTTCACTCCTAAGTTCCCTGCCAAAGCACGCTATCAGCAACATAAACAAAGACTCCTGACACCTAAGTTCAGAACAAAAGCATACCAGCATTAACATAAGACATGAATACAACACTTGCAGTAATTTCATTGCAGTATTATAAGAGCATATTACATTCCTAATTTCATAAAGTAAAGCAGACTTCCATACATATTTCAATTAAAGGCCACAGAAATACCTCAATAAAAGAATCACATGCCTAAAGCAGATGCCCTATGCTGACCGTCTAAAAAAACTTCAGCTATACTCTGTGGCATATCGTCTACTCAGAGGTAATCTCTGCTTACCATACAAGGCCATGTCAAACCCTGAGCTGTTGGATATGCTCCACTTAAAGAAATCTCAATCCCTCAGAGCCATACATTCCAGGGATCTAAACCTTGTAATCACAATGAACAAAACAAGCTGGAGGGATAGGTTCCTGACACAGAGACTCCCCGTACTCTGGAATAGACTGCCCATGCATGTCAAGCAGAGCACCTCCTTTTTAGCCCTCTTCAAAAGGAACCTTGACAATTGAATGGGAGATAAGAAATTCACCCCGGGGATCACATCAGTCGCCCTGCTAGACACAGGTTCCAGGGAAGTAAATATTGTGGGAAGAAATATCCAGGGAACTGTTATGGCTAGGCTTGTATAGGCCCTAGGGCCGATAGCCTAGTACCAACCTATGAACCTATGAACTGCATCATTAACCATTTTCACTAGTACAGTCATCCATAATTAATGATTGTACAGCTTTGCAGTATCAACTATAAATCACTGCAGTAGAATAAGCATTTATGTTTTTCTCATAATCTGAGCAGCAAAAAATTAAAAAAAATGTTCAGTGTTCTCCCCTTAAGTTTTCTGCACACATTACACAGCCATCTATGCAAAAGTCGTAAAGGACATTTAACATTTTACCAGCCCTGTGACTGTCATCATCATATAGCAAATGCATATTAACTTACCCTTACCCTAAAACAAATGGGATATTGCATATTAACATTGTTCATTGAATTGATTTAGCATAATTTTCCATTGATTTGTTATTGTAAGTATTTGTTACCTTACCTTAACTATTTTGTGCTTCCCCAACTCAGTCACCACCAAGCTTGGATGAGTGCAGTTAAAAATCATGGCTGCTTGACTACTGATAAGAATCTTTGTCCATTTACCCACTTGCTATGCAATGGAAGCTCAGCTGAGAAGTAGTATGTGTTGGTGTACCTGCTCTTATAGGTTTGAATTGTGTTTTGCTTCTCATGAATGAGCTGTACTGAGGGACACTGAACAAAGGAATGTGAGTCAGTGCATAGCATGTGTTTATTACATATAACTATGCCACATCAATGGGAGATTTATCTGTAACGTGCTAACATTTACAGTGGAGCATACTAAACCTTAATTCATATGCATCCATTAAAGCATACCACACCTTATCATTTATTAACACTCAGTTACATTGAACGGGGCCAGAAATAAAATGTTTATTTTATTTATTTTATTTGCCTGTTGCTAACTGGGTATGTACACTGGACTGAGGCCCATTTCCAGTGGAGACCTGAGGAGAAAGGCTCCACACTCATGTGTTACAGCAGGTAATGCCAAGAATACAATATACCTATGACACAACAAATCACCAGTCACAATATACATCTGCTAGAATCAAAAGCAAGCTAAGTTAGGAGTCAAAAATGTACATGTGCTACAAACAAAAGCAAACTAAATTAGGAGTGTAAGAAACATACATAAAGATAAAAACACGGGCATAAATAAAATGAATGCCTAGTAGTGATAACAATGAAAAAGAAAAGTCTTGTGCAGTTAATCAAAAGCTGTTCATGAATATCAGTATAATTATTAAGGTATAGTTGGTGAGATGTACTAGAGGAGTTGTTAGTGGTGTGGAGAGAAAGCTGAAGAATAATAGAAGAGACAGAGAATATCCAGGAGATAGCATATGTGTGTAGTTAGAGTGGGTGAAGGAGAAAGAGAGGTGTACAAGTTGGATGAGAGTGGAGTGTTGTGAACAGGGGAATAGAGTTGTGGGGGTGAGGGAGATTAAAAAGTGATAAAAAAGGGGAGGGGGTTTAGGTGGGAGAGAAAGTTTTTTTTTTTTTTTGTAGCGAGCTCTGTAGTGATGCTAAGGAATCTAAAGGATTATGAGTCTATATAATGTAAGGAGGTGACAGATTGTGATGTAACTGTAAGGTGGTAGTAGGGAGATTAGTTGGTGTGGTAGCAGTTACAGGAGGGAGAATTGGCAAAGTGTTTTTTCAATTCCTTTTTGAAGAGGAGAAAAAGTTGAGATTTCTTATGTTAGTAGGGAGTTTGTTCCAAGTTTCAGATATGGAATATTTGTTGATTAACTTGCCTATAGTTTTGTTAGGCTTGTATGTGTTAAGAAGTGTCTGGTCAGAACTACGGAAAGACCATGCAGGGCTGTAAGGGTCAAAGAGGGTGGATAAGGAGGGATAGTTAGCAGGTTTGTGAAGAAGAGAGTGAGCTACTTGTAGCTGAGAAAGTTGGAGTAGTTGTGGGCAATTGAGCCATTATAATTTTTGTAGGGAAAGGCAGTGGTGGGATTTGTAGGGGAGATTGTTGGCAAATGTAAACATTTTATTATTGTAATGCATTTACAAAATAGCAGTTATGAAACCAATGTCACCAGCTGTACTTTTAATGTCATGCTGCCATAAATTAGTGCAGTACCACCATGGTGAAACTTTGGCATCCTAGGCAAAACATTTCTATGCATAAAGAAATAACTACTGTAAATGACATCCACTTGATGTACTGCCCATCTGTTTCTCTTCATATGACAAAATAAGATAAAAGTATGAAAAACAAATGTGAAAATCCATGTGACTGCTTCAGTACAGTTAGTATGCCAAGCTTGGGAATGCTACCACTTCTATGGGTAATACCCTATATGATAGCATGGGTTGGGCATACTAATGTCATGCCTGAGAGGGGGTGGTTTACTCCCTCTTATCCTCTTTTGCACACTTTCATACTTTTTTATATTAGAACTTCATATGATGGCAGCAGCTGTAAAGAGGCAGGGTCATTCTCTAAGCTGATCTGAGAAAGAGATCAAAATCCTTGTCTAACTCTTGCAGGAGTCACACCTGCAGAAGTTGCAATAGGCAGAAGCTGGCACTGGCTGGAAAAATGTTGACATCTAGCAGGAATTAGGGGACCACCTGTCATTCTTGGCAATGTCCCCCTGCTCAGGACCAGTGGCAGTACAGGTATGATAACCTACAGAGATGGAAGGGTGACCAGCTATCCCAAAGGATATTGTAGGTTCAGGAAAGAAGATCAAGAGCTCTACAATAAATATTGTTCCTTTTCTCCTTTTTCCACGTCATTTTGATAGGGTAGTAAATATGTTAGGATAATTACATTGTTATATATATGAATGTGGGCGTACAATGTGCATCTAAAAATGTATACATGCAAACATATATGTATGTGTGTGTGTGTGTGTGTGTGTGTGTATATATATATATATATATATATATATATATATATATATATATATATATATATATATATATATATATATATATATATATATATATATATATATACATATATACACACACACACACACACACACACACACACACACACACACACACACACACACACACACACACACACACACACACACACACACACACACACATATATACCTGAACAAATACGTATGTATAACATCTGTATATCTATCTATATATGTGTGTGTATCTGTGTGTCTGTGTGCAGATATCTGTGATATCTATGCTTGTTTGTCTCACTCAGTCACAAAATATTTTCTGTATGTATATCTCCCTGCTGGCAGAAGTGATTGAATGTTCATTTGATCTCTTCTGCCAGCAGTATTTTGTGGGAAACTGTGAAGCAGTGGACAGTGGAAATTTGACCTTTCCCTATTGTTTTGAAATCTCTGAGTTGGTACATACAATAAGCAAGGGATGTAGGGGCTGAAACAGGTTTGTTACCAATGCAAAAAACATTAGTTTTATGCTTTTTTTTTTTCTTATTATTTTGCCTTTCAGTCAAATGGAATCAATATTCTGAAGTTTATTATTTGTGTACATCAATACGTGGAGCATATAAATACTCCAACACTGCTTTTTTTTATGCAGGGGGTCAATCTCCTTGCATCCCCCACAACCCTTGCTAATTATATATACTAACTCCTCAATAACACATTCCCCGAGAAATGGGCATAACCACGGGTATTATTGATCTCACACACCTGTCGACTGTCATCAAAGAGGATAGTTGAACAAAGCAGCAATCGATCAAATCGAGTGTAACCATATATATATATATATATATATATATATATATATATATATATATATATATATTTATATACACACACACACACACACACACACACACACTCACACACACACACATGCTTTTGAGTGCACGCACATATAAATATTGCTTAAATGTTTGTATGCATTTAAGCATATGTATACACTGTGAAGCATAGATTATTTCAACATATGCCTATAAGCATACATAAACATTGTGAATCAGAGATTATTTCAACAAACACATATCTGGAATGACACTTTGAAAAGCGTAATATTTTTAAAGAATGCAGTACTCAGTAGAGGCCTGAAATCATTTTCTAATATACTACTTTTGTAAGACATTCATGTATTTGAAAATTAGGCCACTTATTTCCAGAATAATTCATGCACTTACAAGCTGGCTGTCCAGAGTTAGCCACCACATCCTTTACAAAGGACCTGGTTTTTGTCTGTGTCCTAAACAGAACATGCTGGAGAGACACATATACGTCCCATTGACTCCCCCTCCTATGGAACAGGCTTCCTATCCATGTAAAGCTGAGTCTGTCTATTACCCAGTTTAAGCGCAACCTAGACTACTGAATGGGGAATAGGAAATTTACACGAGGCCTAGCACCCATGTCCCTTATGGACAGAGTTAGCTTATAAATACCCATCCCTCAATGTCCTATTTGGATATAAGACATCATTATTCTTTCAGGAAAACTTGGCTAAGTTTCGAAAGGCTCCTTGTGTCATTGCCCTAGTAGCAAACTATAAATGTATGGCTCTATGAATCTATGTGGGTTACTTTAACAGTTTACATGTTTTAATTAAGAAATCAGTTCTAAAAAAAACTTTGACAGTTTGCAAGCTGGCATTATTTATTAGCATTAACCTGCAGGCAATTTGTAAACTATTTGTCTTCTTTTACATTGACAACTATTTTGAAGAATATGGGAAAGTTACAGGTCTTCACAGCATTAGTAGATGAGTGACTTTAGTTTAAACACTTAATGCTGCTGAGAGTTTCACCGCAATGTGTTGTATGGTCCAATGGATTGCTTTCCAGAGGTTTTTCACTTGTTTTTTTTTTTTTGCTATGGTGTGACCATGTAGTTGGTATATATAATTTGAGAGGAGGCATTTTATTCCTGCAGAAAAAGATTTTTTGTGTGTTTTAGAGTTTTTGACTCACCATTTTTTGATGTTTATATTTTGGAAACCAGTAAGTTGAAGAAAGGTGCTTTGATCGCTCAAAGATAAACCTAAGAAAACAACATTTTGATATACAGTTTAAACGCTCTCTGTATTTAATCATGATAATTTAAAAACAGCTTAAGTTTCAGTCCATTTCATTGACTGATATGAGGTGGCACCTTTGCCAGGACACCATTCACCGTAACTTTCCTGTGCCACTGCTTTCAACTGTTGTTACTTCTTGTTTCTGCTTGTGCTTTTACTGAACCCTCAGCTCTTTAACTGCTACACCATTGCATCTTCTTTAACCACAATTGCACTAAATTCTCTGCTTTCTTATTACTTTCCAGTTTGTTTTATTTTCTTTTCACCCTTTCTCTTAACTGTTTCATACCTGGAAACTGCCATGCTTTTACATTTATTCATCACATTTTGCTTAGAAAAACTCTAGAAAGATCTACAATGCCATTTACATTATTAATTGTCTGTATTCTGACTTACCGGTAAATCTCACTAGAATGTATCTGGGTGAAAGTTGGTTAGTTGTGTATATGTAATTGTGTTTTATGTAACCATGAAATGAAGTATGAAGTAGAATTATACATGTGTTTATTTCAAGGGTAGGTGAAATGGATCACTTGGGCTTTCAGTCATAACCTTGTTACTGAATAAAATTATTACTTGGTTAGTACATGAAGTAACACCTAGGAGCAACATTTTACACAGTTTTACACAGTGATTGCACTAGGCACAGTCTTACACACATTATTTACAAACAGCATGGTACATTCTCATAACAGAAATGTGTTAAACACTAAAATATGCAAATACAGTATTATACAGTAACTAAAGTACAGAATAATATATAGAAATATAAAAAAGTCTGAAGCTGCTATGTAGAGAAAAGGTTGTGCGTAAGGTCAGATGGTAAACAACAAAAAGTCTTAAATAAAGTTAGTCAGCAGAGAAATACAGACTAGGCTATATGTCTAAGAACTCATCTATGGACCAGAATAGGTAGTAGTTTAGCTTAAGTTACAGCTCCACTGCATTTGCAAGTTGACTGATAATGCATATGCAAGATATAAAAGTAGTGCATACACACCGTGGGCTTTATTCAGATATGTTGTTTTCTCTGTTTTAATCTATTGGCATTATATAATCAGAAACAGTGATACAGTGCTTACTGGTATTCAACTTAATTAAGATGAGGCCACACTAGGGACCAAACATGCTATGTGCTCTCATTATAGTTTTTTTTTTCCTGGGGATGGTAAATTAAACCCATAACATTTTTCTAGTTAAAGACTGAGTCTGACTATTAGTTTGAGTTGCTCTTTGTAAACAATTAGTGCCAGTCATAGCAACAAAAGTACAGTTGTGTGAGCAAACTTACCATAACAGTAGATGTGCAAATGATCACTGCTACAGTACCCTAAGCTGTATGGGTTATATTCTGTAAGGATATAACAGCCGACCAGCTTCCAAAGATTTGGGTCACCATCCACATGCCCAAACCATTAGTCAGTTCGAGCTGACCTGACTAAAACGAGAGGTTTGGGCACCAAGCCCTTCAGACCTTTCATGCCAACAGATAGAGAGGGAGGCTGAGCACTGAAGGGGCATTTCTAGGAAAAACATAAAATGAAAGTTCACATCCTGGCAAAACAAGAAAGAAGTGGGGTGGAGGGCAGGAGCTGTTACTGCAGCAGTGATCATTCGAACATCTACTGTTATGGTAATTTTACTCACATAACTGTACTATGTTCTTCATATTATCACTGCTGCAGTAGCCTATGCCATATGGGTAGATTACAATAGCTTAAAAAATTTGGGAGGTTGAAGAAGAATAATCCAGGACCCCATAGAGAATGTTCCTAGCATAGCCTGTTCTAGACCTAGTGAAGTAATCGAGCGTATAGTGCTTTGTGAGAGTATGTACAGAGGATCAAGTTGCTGCTTCTAGAAAACTTCTAGAATCCAGTCCTTTTCAAAAGGCAATAGATGAAGCCAATGCCCTGGTAGAGTGGGCCTTGTCCCTGTCTGGAATAGTTTTGTTTTGGTGAGTGTAACAAAAGGCAATAGCCTTAGACTATCATTTGCAATTAGTCTGCTTTGACAAAGATTGTCCCTGCCTGCCATCAATAGCAATGAGCACCTGATCCAATGATCTAAAAGATTTAGTTCTGTCAAGAGAGTTTTCTGTTGGCATCCATACGTTTATCCCTTATTTTATTTTTAGATTCGGGAAAGAAAATAGAAAGCTGGATACTTTGGCTTAAAGTAAAAGGATTAGGTCTTAAAAAAATCCTGAACCTGCAGAAAATGAGGTACAGTTCACTTAGCATAAGCACTTGCAACTCAGATACCCTTCTTGCAGAGGTCAGAGCAATCAGTTAAACTGCTTTCCATTTTAAGACCTTCAAGTCAGCCAGGTTAGCCTGTTCAAATAGCTTATTTAACACAAAAGTAAGATCCCAAGGAGAGGCTATCAGTTTTCTTGGAGGCCACTTCTGCAAAATCCTTTTCAAAAACATTTTAAAATAAGACTGCATTGAAAGAGGAGGATCCATATTCAGGCATGAAGAGTAGGATCCATAGGCAGGCATGATGAAATGGCTGATATGAGAACCTTGATGGAGGAGTAAGAAAGGACATAGGTTAGCAAATCACACAAATATATAAAACCAGAGAACAACTAGCCCTGAATGCATGTTGGTTATGTTGTTGGCGCTGACTGGAAACCATTTTTCATTTTCTAATGTATGATTTTCTAGTAGCAGGCTTTCTTGTTTTCATTAGTACCTGCTGCATGCCCTTGGTAAACAGGAGCCTAAAGGGAATTAAGACCCTAAAATCGAGGCAGTTGACTGAAGTTGATTGGGGTTGGGGGGGTGTCAAACACCTCTGATCTTGTGGGAGTAGATCCAGTCTGTAAGTAAGCTTGTGGAAACTGCCCATAGCCATTTCCAAAAGTTGTCTGGGTGAGAGGGGAGTCACCACAATGATCTTTTAGGGATTCCTTCTAAATCTTCAGAAATACTCTTTATATCAATGTAAAGGGTGCAAAAGTATACAGGAACGCTCCAGTCCAAGAAAAAGAAAAGCCATCTGTTTTCCCATCCTTCTTGTGTGGAACTCTGGTGCAGAATCTTGCCAGCTGATTGTTCAGAATGGAGATAAATAGGTGTTCTTGAGGAACTCTCCAGAGATGAATCAAATATTGAAAGACCCCGTCATCTAATTTTAATTTGTGAGGGGTCTGCCCTTGTTCTACTCAGCTTGACTGTCACACAATTTTGCTTTGATGGAATGTAGTATGCCTGTAGAGTGAGGTTATGATATGAAGCTATATCCCAAGCTAACATGGCTAGTCTGCAAAAGAGTACAGCCTTGTTACCCCTTGCCTGATGATGTACCATCTGACTGTGGTATTGTCTGTAACAACTTGAAGAGTTCCAGGGGATCAAAGAGAGTTGGATACTTTGATAAGAGCTAGTATCTGTTTTACATTTATATGCTTGTGTCCTTTCTTGGTGTCCTGCACACCTTGCAATTTTATCCCTCCTGATACTGCTCCCCAAACAAAGTCTGAGTGAATGACTATTTTGGAACAGTGAGGGACAAGGGGAGACCTGGATTAAAGGATATTTGCTGTCTCCACCAAATGATTTCCCTTCTGACAAACACCTACACTGGGATTTGAATGGGCAAAGGACTTCAGATACCATTGTATCTTTCTTATGTGGAGTCTTGGCAGGGGTATCATGAGAATCATAGGTGCCATGAGATCCAAAATCCTGATGTAGTTCAACACACTGACTAAAGTCTGATTTGAAAATCTTAGAAATATATATATATATATATATATATATATATATATATATATATATATATATATTCCTGCGGCAGAAAAGCTCTTTGAACTGAGGTGTCTGGCTGACACCCCAGGAACATAATCTTGTGTGAAAGAGTCAAAAAAGATTTTTGAATGTTCTCTTGGAATCCTAACTTGTGCAAGAGATATCTCATCCAAGTGAGAGATTCCTGATACTTTGAAAAAGACTCTGGAAATACAGGCAAGTCACCAAAATATGGAGAATGTGGATACCCTGTAGCCTGCAATGAGCTGCACTGGAGCAAGACACGGTGAACTCTTTTGCTTCACTGGATAGTTCAAAGAGTAAGGCAGAGAACTGATAATGTGATCCAGACACACACAACCTTAAGAAACTTCTGAAGTCTAGAGATGAATAGGGAATGTGATGATAAGAATCTTTTAAATCTAGTGTTACTAGGGAGCTTGAATTAGGAAGAAGAGGTAACAGGTTGTGAAGTGACAACATTTTGAAATTGAGCACTATCATACTAAGGTTTAAGAAATAAAGATCTGGAACTAGCAACAAGACATTTTCTTTCTTTGTCACTAAAAACATCCTTGGATAAAAACCTATTCCCATCTGTGAAAGTAAGAGATGAAGGACATCTGGAGGATGAGGAATTACTCCCTAGAAATGAGGAATTTCCTCCCACTGCCAACCTTGATGAATGATCTTCAGAACCCATTTGTCTAAAACTGACTGTAATCAAAGAGAAATGTGAAGATTCAGACTTTCTGAAGAGGAAAAGGGGGCTGTCAGGGGGGAGTCTTTTAAAAAGTCATTCCGATTTTGGAATGTTCTTGGTTTGTGGGGGGTCCTGAATTATTTTTAAAACACCCTTGCCATTTCTTCTTAAATGTCTGTTTAACAGCATTTTGATTAGACTATTTCCTTCTTTCTTTCTTTCTTTCTATTTATTTATTTCATTGTTTTTGCCAAAACTGGATGAGAGGTTTAAGAATTCCCTTAAAAATTTTGGAAAATGAGTGATGCAAATTGTGCAGATTCTCTGAATCAGCTAACACATCTCATCACACTTTTTGATCACCTCTGCAGCAAAGGATCCAAAAAAAAATCCCTCTCCAAAGGAGAATTTAAAATCTAATTTTTAACATCATCTGGGAGGTTCTGAAAATGCAGCCATGCAAAACTCCTCAAACCAGTATCAGTGACCACAGCCATGAAGAAGTATCAAGCAAACCGTGCACATACTGCAGCAGAGGGAACGAAGTTATGGAAAGCAGATTTCTACTCAGAAGAAGGAAATGCAGTATCAAGCAAACCGTGCACATACTGCAGCAGAGGGAACGAAGTTATAGAAAGCAGATTTCTACTCAGAAGAAGGAAATGCAGTATCAAGCAAACCGTGCACATACTGCAGCAGAGGGAACGAAGTTATGGAAAGCAGATTTCTACTCAGAAGAAGGAAATGCAGTATCAAGCAAACCATGCACATACTGCAGCAGAGGGAACAAAGTTATGGAAAGCAGATTTCTACTCAGAAGAAGGAAATGCAGTATCAAGCAAACCGTGCACATACTGCAGCAGAGGGAACGAAGTTATGGAAAGCAGATTTCTACTCAGAAGAAGGAAATGCAGTATCAAGCAAACCATGCACATACTGCAGCAGAGGGAACGAAGTTATAGAAAGCAGATTTCTACTCAGAAGAAGGAAATGCAGTATCAAGCAAACCATGCACATACTGCAGCAGAGGGAACGAAGTTATGGAAAGCAAATTTCTACTCAGAAGAAGGAAATGCAGTATCAAGCAAACCATGCACATACTGCAGCAGAGGGAATGAAGTTATAGAAAGCAGATTTCTACTCATAAGAAGGAAATGCAGACAACATATTTTCATACTTTTGCATTCAGAACAAACTTTAACATGCGAGTCTGACAATTCAAAATTCTGAAAATCAAAGTTGCAAAAGCATACACTTTTTTTCCCCATACCCATCAATAATCTTCTCATCCTTATAAGAAAAAGTAGGATTGGAATTAACTAAATGTTTAGCAGCTCTACGATTGACTAAAGCTATAGCTGCAGGATCAGGTTTGGGCAGAATATATATACAAAAAAATAAGATTGAGGAATGTTCTTCCCTGTTTATTACCTTAAGCCAATCCAAACGTTAATAAATATTACCTGTGGCAGGCACCATTTTTAAAACTACAGCCTATCGCTATCATATGTTCATTTATTAGTTTAATCTGTTGCCTGATTGTTTCCAGCCCCCTCATAAGAACAACTAACAGGGTATCTACCCGCTTCACTCCCCACCCTGCCCCCTATTCCCTCCCACCCCCAGTGGTCCTACCTTTATTACACTCACAAACCCCTCCCAAGTTTCCAATAGCCAACCACGGCGCTAACCCAACACTACCTCCTCCATCTTCCCACTACTATCACACATCCTCAACTAACATGTACAAGCATACCTTACCTATGCTCACTGCATGCACTCTCCTTGCATATGTTACATCTTACCAAAGCTCCATCATTCCCCCACTCAACCACTACCACTGTACTACTACTCACACCACCACTCATGTCTCACCCTCACTCAGCTCCCCTCCCACCAACTCAAGAACCATCCATATGCACCCCCCACATATTCTACCAACTATATTACTCAAAGATAAAGCATCCCTACAACTTAACATAGTAACCCTCCCACCATACCTATTACCCACAGAGCACAATCATAAAGTTTCCCTAATAAACAAACACATTCAAAAACTGAGAAAACTAATAACCTCATGCATATAAAAACTAGCCCTAAGTGGAGACATCCACCTCAACCCTGGCCCTATCATCTCCAACCCCAAGCCTCATAATCAGACTAGAAATCATAACTTCTCCCATATCACAGCCAATAGAAAGCCAAGTGACTTCCTTCTACTAAGCCTAAATATTAGACGTATATCCAACAACGTCCATGAACTCCATGCCACCATAGACTCCCCAGATATAGTCATCCTGACAGAAACCTGGCTAAAACCTCACATTACCAGTGAGCAAATACTCCCTACCAGTTACGGCATACTAAGAGTAGACCGGCTAAACAAGAAAGGAGGCGGTGTAGCTATAATATTTAAACAGCATCTAAACATCCAGATCTTAAAATCATCAGCTCCACAAATAGGCAATGAAGAAATAATATATACCAACCTCAAAATAAACCAAAACAAAATCATCAACATAATTGGATGCTACTTCCCACCTGGCCAAAACATCCCTCCACTAGAAAACCTCCTCAGCTGGTCTACCCACCATCTCTCCCAAGAAACTATCATTTTAGGTGATTTCAATATTAACTGGCAATCCTGTTCTGGCAACCATCCAACCCATCATGTAAACCTTCATGGCTTCACCCAACTAGTTCAGTCACCAACCAGGATAAATAAAAACTCCAGCAAGCACACTACCCTGGATTGGATACTAGTCAGTAAGAGCCCCCAGTCATATATAACAGGCTGCTTATCAGATAGCCTCAGTGATCACTCCCCAACATTCCTACTAAAAAAATACCTATACCAAGCTAAACCTGTCATCTACCGTCAAATACGTAAAAAAACTAAACTTTAACCCACTCACATTCATCTCATCCCTCAAAGAATGTAACTGGCATCCTCTAAAGTACCTCAGTCTTGATGACGCAGTTGAATTTTTTAATACTACCTTCCTGAGCATCCTTAATTACCATGCCCCCATAAGACTTTCCAGAACCAAAGCACAACCCTCCTCACGGCTACAGAAAACCACTAAGTCAGAAATGAAAAACAGGGATAAAGCCTGGAGGTACTGGTGCAAAATCAAAACCCCCTCAACTGGACAGAAATTACTAGAACTACACATTAGAGTCAAAAAGCTAATAAAACAGGACAAATTCCAATACTACCAGTCTGCCCTAGACTCCTCCCAACACAGCCCCAAACAATTCTGGCCCTCCATAAACTCCATCCTCCACCCAGGTAAAGTCAGTACCCCTCCTCCTAACATCCTTCACTCCTCCGAAAATATTGCTACCTCATTCAACACACACTTCACACAAACCATACTATCACTAGCTAAACAACACAACCCCCCCTCCCCTCCAAACCACACCTTCAACTAGTAATCTTCCCACTGCCTTCTCTTTGTCTCCTGTACCTAACTCCAACATAAAAAAACTTTTAACTAAACTTAAGCCCACCAAATTAACAGCAGACAACCTCCCAAGTGAATACCTACAAATCGCAGCTGATGCTGTGGCCTACCCAGTATCCATCTTGATTAACTGATCTCTGTCAGAAAGTTACATTCCCACACTGTGGAATGTATCACATATAATTCCCCTCCACAAGGGCGGCCCCTCCACAGAACTAACCAATTACCATCCCATAGCTATTCTCTCTCCACTCTCCAAAATACTAGAGAGATGCAAACACTCGCAGGTCTCAGAGCACCTCCTTACTAACAACCTCCTTTCCAATACTCATCATGGTTTCCGACCAAACCATAGCACCACCACTGCCTTACTCTCCTTTGCTAACACTATCCTTCAGCATAAAAACAATGGCTATCTCTCCTCTGCTACTTTCCTAGACCTATCTAAAGCATTTGACATGGCCCCACACAAACAACTCATCTCTGTCCTCAATAACCTATCCTTCTCTCAATCAGTCACCAACTGGTTTCAGAGTTACCTGTCTGATCGCCAACAATCCATTGTATGGCAGAATGACATATCTCCCCAACTACCTGTCTCCATAGGGTTTTCCCAAGGATCCATCCTTGGACCCCTACTCTTCTCTGTTTTCACCAATAATCTAGCCTCTGCCACCAAACATGGCACACTCATACAATACACAAATGACTCAGCCATCATCTGCTCAGCCCAGTTCCTACCCAAACTGCAAAAATTCACACAGAAAGCCTTTTCCTCTATTGAAACTCGGTTATCTGACGCCCACTTAATACTTAACCCAAACAAAACTAAACTACTTATCTTCCAATCCACCAAACATACTCAAAACAACTTTCACTTTAACATCACAGCAAAAGACAACACCACTATATACTCAACTGAACACACCAAATTGCTAGGAGTGGAAATAGGCAATAAACTAAAATTTGACATCCACATATCCATGACCATAAAAAAAGTCCACAAAAAACTAGGAGCATTATACAGAAATAAGCAACTTCTCGCCAAAGCAGCAAAGATTTCAATAGCAAATTCCCACCTTATCTCTACCCTACTTTATGCCTCTTCAATATATACCAACCTAAGGCAATGCGATCTAAACAAGCTAGAAACCTGCTACAACAAAATCACCAAATTTGCCACAGAGGCATCCTACTGTAGTCACCACTGTCTCTCACTTGCTGAACTGGGCTGGCTTGAACTCCCTCACCTCCTTCAATGGTATCAACTCTCATTCGCCCACAAACTAGTAAACCATCCACTAAATGTCCCATCCCTCCAGAATTTACTCCAACCCTATCGCACCACCAGACCACTAAGATCCAGCAACAAAAGTCACTTGCAGATCACTAAAGCCAATAACTCTGCTGGTGAATCACTATTCTCTTGCACCATAGCCAAATTATGGAACTCCCTCCCACCCACAATTACCTCCATACCATCATGCACCCACTTCAAAACTTTACTAACAGCACACCTAAAAACATGCTGGCTATGCCCTTGTAACTCCCACTCTAATATCACCCACCCCATCCAACCACTACCTTTCTTTCCACCCCACTAACTACCTTGATTATAGCAAGCTCAGATGCTCATAAGCATAGTAGCTATTATACAGCAGGAACTTCTTATTGTAACATTTGCTAATGTCTGTTATGTACTTTGCAGATAAAGATTCTAGTTGTCTACTGATGTACTATGTTCTTCATCTGTAAATATGTTTGTAATTAATTGCTATGTTAAATTGTTAATCGCTATGTAATCCAATGTAACTACTGTCTGTTTATTTTAACTGTGGAGCTTTTCTCCCCGGGCCTCTGCTGAAAATGGACCTACGTCCAGTCGGACACTCCCGGTCAACAAATGTAAATAAATAAATATATCATATCTGCCCTTTTACGGGCAGCTAGCTGACTATCAGGAAAACTGCAAACAGTAACACACACACACATCCTCCAAAACTGACAGAACTGGAAGAGGTAAAAGTTCTGGAAATTCTTCTGTAGCAGCTCATACTTTTTCTTCTGAGAGACTGAAAAGTTTCAATGTTCTCTCACTGAAAACACTGGGAGATTCTGCAAATAGTTTCAGAGAAAGAGACGCCCCCACACACACACACACAGGGAGAATAAGAAAATGAGCTCTTTTCTGAGTCTGAATCAAAAATCTGAGGAAGAAAAAAAGATGCATCAGTCCCTTCACCTTCCTGTTCAGATTTATAATCTTGATTCTTCTTAGGATAAGTGGTATCCCTCGTTCATTTACCAGAAACTATTCAATGAGAAGCATCAATATCCTAAATTAAACCCCGAGTCAGACCCAGTAAATCATTCCTTTGCAAGAAAATTTGAAGAGGAACAGATACAGGTTTAGTTTTTTGTTTCTTTTTGACAGGAAAAATGGGGCCAACAGTGTTACTAATGGCCGCAGCAGCTTCCGCAGGGATGGGCACAACACTCTGGCAAAACAGGGAGGCTTTCCCTTTTCCTTTACTATGACCAACAAGAGTGGCTCTCCCTTGACCACTGAGGAGACCTTGACAGCTGCAGGGGACATGGTTTATTCCTGGACCATAGTGGCTGTAGATGTTACACCAGAGGGATCTGAGGTAAAAAATGAGTGGTCTGAGGTACACCTAATAGCCACATCTGAGTCACCCACCTGCTGCTGATGCAAATAGTTAGCCTGCTGTGGTGGCAAAGGCTGTTTGCTTAACTTTTTCTTTTTGTGGCTGGAAGAAGGACCAACCATGTGACTAACAGTTTGTCCTAGGGTGAAGTTGATAGTGGTGTCTTTTTCCCAGGGAAAACAAGCAGCCGACTTGTAAAAATGTAAAGTCTTTAAAAGTCACTTTTTTCACAGAAAAACACAGTAAAATGCACTTTAAAGCACTTTGCCAGCCGAAGAAGTAACATAAACACAATTTATTCCACAGACAAAATGTATTTAAATAGTTTAAAATCCTTTTAAACTGACAGGAAAAAGAATATTCCCGTTTAAAAGTTCAGTACAGTCTCATGTCAGTCCTTTAAACCACACACTTATAGCTTTACAATAACTTCCCAGAACAGGAAAGTGTTATCAATTTTTTTTTAAATAGAAGGTTTTACCTCTTAATGGAACTTATCTGCCCTGCAAAGAAAGAGCACAAAGTAACTGTTGATCCTCAAAAGCCTCAAAGGAGTGTACTTTTTCTGCAGAAGGAAGAGTTTGAAGTGCTTGGCACCCAAACCTGTCTTTTTGTCAGCTCAGCCTGAGCTGACTAATATTTTGGGCATGTAGCTGGTGCACTGAAGCTTTGGAAGCTGGCAGGATATAACCCATACAGCTTAGGTTACTGCCACACTGATCAATATGAAGAACATCTAGCTACTGATTTTGCTTCAGGGATATTCCATTGAGGAGATTCCTTCATCCTGCATCAATAACCAAATTCAAGGTAAGATAAAAGGGATATAATAGGGAGCCCCATTTGTTAAAATGCTATATATATATATATATATATTTATATATATATATATATATATATATATATATATATATTTATATATATATATATATATATATATATATATACACAAATATATATATATATATGCACAAAAATACACAAAACAAATATATATGCACAAAGTGCTCAAAAACACCCCACAGCACAACTCACATAGACCACACACCAGTGTCTCACAGCCTCCCAGGACAAACAACAAACCCAACTTCTTAGTCATTGGTGATTCGACAGTGAGACAAGCAAATGTGCCCCTCACCAGGCTGGGCAAGAGAATGTCAAGGTGAGTTGCTTGTCAGGAGGCAGAATCCACCATATCACACATGCACTCAAGTCTTTCAGCAGCAAGTACAGTTATGACTCAGTCATTGTGCACATTGCTGTGAATGACCTGAGATGTACCTCTCTGGACTATATGAAGAGAGACATGGTCGAGCTCATAGAATTTGTGTCCCAGGTAGGTATGTCTCCAGCCTTAAGCAGCATCTTACCATCACCCAGAATGATGCCTCAATACAAACAAAAAGTGATTGACTTCAATAATTGGCTTAGCTTCTGGTTCATTCAAAGGGGATCCAGTACCTGACAGCCTGGGATGAGATGGTTGACAGGCCTCGAAACTTTGCTAGAGATGGCCTTCATCTGTCCCCACTGGGCTTCCGACTACTGGCAAAGGCTCTTGCCTCCCCCATAGTACCTTTTTTAGGCAAAGTCATGAGAAAAAAATTACCAACATAAAGAACATATGAAAATACAATTTAAAGGTAATGCTGCTTAATGCTAGGAGCCTCACTACAAAACTGCACTCGCTGGAGGCATATCTAACCCTGGAGGATGCAAATGTGTGTGCTGTCACAGAAACTTGGTTTAAATCAGCTGAGAGCACCCCAGCCATACCTTTCAGACTCCAAACAGAGGGCCTAAAAACTAGAGGTGGTGGATTATTTCTATATATTAAGGACAAACACCCCTACAGGCTCATCAAACAGTATGATGCACAGGAGACACTCCAGGTGCAGCTATCTGTAGACAAGACACCCACCCATGTCATAGCCAGCTATAGACCCCCATCCATGAATCAAGATATGCGCTCCACCTACCTAGACCTGCTTGAATCTATAAAGATTCAACCTCGCACTCTGATCCTGTGCGAAGTCAATTATCCATCCATAGACTGGAAAAACTACTCTAGCCAAGACTCATTTGCTCAGAGATTTTTGGACTTTGTCAACTCCAATGCCCTGGACCAGCTAGTTATCATTCCCATGAGAGGTGAGAATGTCTTGGACCTGGTACTGACAAACTTGGTAAACACTGTAGTACCCCTACAGTGTCACCTTCCCCAGTGAAATCTGACCATCGAGCAGTCACCCTCATAGTCAGTGTCCCCACCCCCTCCAATTACAATCAAACTAAAATACTTTTCTAAAACTGACTGCAACCACCTACAGGCAGGCAGGCATAAGCAGCTTCATACCTCCCACCTCAACTGAGGTTACAGTTACCGATGCAGAAACTTACACCAGGGCACTTTACAAGCACCTATACAGCTGCATAGATACAGCTATACAGGACAGAACCAAAACTGCCTTCTCAAGAATAACCAAACCTGTCTGGTGGACTTCTGCTATTAACAGACTTTAAAATAAAAGGAAAAAGCTGCTATCCAAGAGCAGGAAAGGGAAAACACCAAATTGGAAGTTCACCCTCCTAAACCTAAACAAACAAATAAGGGCACTTATGAGATCCTTCAAAACTGACTATGAGTCCAAACTGGCCTCCTCAGCAAAGGACAATCATAAGGCCTTCTTTACCTATGTCCACAACCTTAAAAGCAAGCAACAGCTCTGTACAGAACTTGTGATCAATGGGATTACATACACTAAAGCCAAGGACATAGCTATCCTACTTGCAGTCAGGTTTAGGGAAAACTTCACCCCGCTGTCCTCATGACATTAAATCAAGACCTCCTCATCACCAGTTCCCCACCAAGTATCTCCACATGAGCAGATCCTAAATACCCTTTCAAGGGCAAAAGATACAGCCTCAATGGGACCAGACAATATCCCAGGCTGCATCTTACAGTGCCTCAAGCAAGAACTCGCAACACTTTCAGGCACCCTTTTCAACCACAGCTTATGCACTGGCTATGTACCTACCAAATATTGGATGGCTACCGTCATTTCATTACACAAAGGTGGTACAACCACAGATGTAGGTAACTATTGGACCATTATCCTTACTAGCCTGATATGCAAAGCCATGGAATGCATAATCATGGACCTCATAAACCAGGACATTGGCAGCCTCCAAGCACTTGACCCTACTCAGTTCGGTTTTGTCAAGGGGAGATCATGCCTGTTAAATTTGGTGGACTTCTTCAAGACAGTTTCCAAGGCCCTAGATGAGGGAAAGGAGGTGCATGCAGCATACCTTGACTTGTCCAAGGCTTTCATAGGTTCATAGATGTATACTATGCTAATGGCCCTGGAGTCTTTACAAGCCTAGCCCATAGAAGTGCCCTGGCATCATGCCACCCGACGTTAGTTCCCAGTGCCTCTATCAAGTAGAGCCACTGGAGTGATCCCCGGAGTGAACTTTCTATTACCCTTCCACTCATCAAGATTTCTCTTGAAGATGGACAGCAAGGTGCTCTACATAACAAGTATAGGAGGTCTATTCCATAGCATGGGCAGTCTCTGGATTATGAACCTGTCCCTTCAGTATGTTCTGTTGATTGTGGTTAATGAGGTTGAAGTCTCTGGCACGTGTGGTGCGGAGGGATTGGAATTTCTTTAGATGCAGCATTTCTAACAGAGCTGGGTCAGACATGGCTTTGTAAGTCAAACACAGATCACCTCTAAGTAGGTGATATGAGACAGAGAATAGCTGGAGTCTTTTGAGTCTGTCTGTATAGGACATGTGTTTAATGCCTAGGATCCTCTTCGTGAGGTACTTCTGTGGCCTCTCCAGCTATTGCAGGTGTCTAGTGAGGTACATGCCAAATGGGGCATTATACTTGATGATTGGTCTAATGAGAGAAGAGTAGAGAGAGATGATGACCTTTTTCTTCCTGGATGCAAAACCCTTGGTATTGAGATGTGCCATATAGAAGGACTTTCTGACCACAGTGGCAATGTGGTGGTCGAAGGAGAGGTTGCTGTCAACCTGCATCCCCAGATCTCTTATAACATCTTCAGTGTTCAGCGGGCTCCCATCGATGTGGTAATTAGTAGAAACTGAGTTTTTACCAAAGGGGATGACGACGCATTTTTGGCGTTAAGCTTAAGGCCATGGTTTCGACACCAGTCATTGGTCTCAGTGAGGCCTTTCTGTAGAATGTCTGCATCACTTGGGGAGTTAATAATGGCTCCCAGCTTGCAGTCATCTGCGAACTTGATCAGCCAGAGTCCCTTTGTGTTGGCCTGGACTTCTGAGAAGTAGATGCCAAACAGGAGAGGACCCAGGACCCATCCATGTGGGACTCCACTCGTGACTGGTTGGCAGTCTGACTTGGAGTTTGCTGCTTTTACACTGTGAATTCTATTTGTGAGCCAATTTGCAACCCACCTAGTGATGTAGGGATTGATGCCTAGTTTGGTCAGTTTATCAATAATTCCTGAGTGAGGAATGGTATCAAAGGCCTTGGCCAGATCGAGGTAGGCTGCATGAACTGCCTTGCCCTTATCCACAGCTCTAGTGACTGACTCAAAGAAGTCAACCAGGTTAAGCAGGCATGATCTCCCATTCACAAAGCCAAACTGCATGGGGTCCAGAGTTTGGAGATTTCCTATATCTTTGTTAATCAGGTCCATGATGATGGACTCCATAGCTTTACATATCAGACTCATCAGGCTAATTGGGCAATAATTCCCAGGGTCTGTAGTCTCTCCCCCTTTATGGAGAGGGATGACTGTAGCAGTGTGCCATTCGGTAGAGATAAAGCCTGAAGTGAGGCTGTGAATGAACAGGGCACACAGATGTAGTGCCAGTTCACTTTGTAGTTCATGTAGAACACAGCCAGGGATATTATTGGGTCCCATGGAAGCTGTATTCTTGGCCTTGGACAGTGCAGCTTTAACCTGTGCTGCAGTAATGCTGGGTGCCTGGCATTCTTCCGGTATTGTGATACTTTGGGGGGGGGGTAAAGTTGGCACTGAATCTGTTGGCCAGTATGTTGGCAATATCTGTTGGCTCAGTATAGGAGGTACCATTGTGCAATAACTCAGAGCAAATCTGGGTACTGCTGTGGAGGTTCTTGAAATAACTATAGAAGGCTTTGTGATTGTTTTTAGTGTCTGCTGCAATTCTGCCTTCATAGCTGGCTTTAGAGGATTTGATGAGGGATGTCAACTTTTTGTTGAGGCCAATAAGGAAGTTTTTCCAGTCTTGGGACTTCACCTTTTTCTGCATCAGTTTCTTCCTTCTGTTGTAGAATTTATTAATGGCAGAGGACCACCAGATTGGCATCCTTTTTTTGGAGGAGAGCATCTTGGTTCTGTTGGGTATGGCTAGTTCCATGCATTTATGCACATGTTCCTACAGTGCATTTGTGCATGATTCAGCAGCCATGCAGCTATTTTCCAATGGCATGGGTGCCGTGAAGTTAGCCACCTCTGTTTTTAGGAGTCCAAAGTCAGCTTTGGAGAAGTTTTTCAAGGTGGTTACCTTTCCGGGGGGGTGTGGGTGAGATGTGGATTTCCATGGTGAATAGTTTATGGTCGGATCTGACCAGGGAGGGATTGGCTATTGTTGTAGAGCAACAGTTGCCCATGTTAGTAATAACCAGGTCAAGGATGTTGCTTCCTCTAATGGGGGTCAGAATGAGCTGGTCCAGGGCATTGGAACTGATGAATTCCAGGAAGCGTTGGGCCAGTGCATTGGTGCTTGAGTAGTTTTCCCAGTTGATGGAGGGGTAGTTGAAGTCTCCTAGCATGAGACTGTTGGGTTGGACCTTGATAGATTCTAGGGTGCTTAGAAACATGGAGTGAGAGTCTAGGGACAGGTTGGGGACCTATAGCAGGTTATGACCTGGATCATCATCTTACCCAATGTTAGTTGTACCTGAAGTATCTCAGATGTGTTATGCTGGGATACTAGTCTGGAGGTGTGTATATCCTTTATGAATATGGAGATACCACTGCCTTTGGAGCTTTGGTCCATGTTTTGGGGCCGAAAGGTGTGGAATGAGTTATAGCCTGGTAGCACAGGGGTGCTTTCTGACACTTTAAACCAGGTCTCCATTACAGCACAAATGTTGATGTTCTCCATTTTGAAGAGTGCTTTGAGAGAGTGCATCTTGAGACTTAGACTTCTAGCATTGAGCAGCATGAGTCTCAGACTGCATTTGTTTATAGCTGCTATGGTGGTAATTTGGTCTTTGGAACACCACCTAAAAAAGGCACTATAGGGGTTGCAAGAGCCTTAGCCAGTACCCAGAAAACCAGGGGTGACAGATGCAGGCCATCTCTGGCAAAGCATCAAAGCCTGTTAATCATGTCATCCGAAGCAGACAGATACTGGATCCCCTTAGGATGACACCAGAAACTTAGCCAATTGTTGAAGTCAGTCATTTTTTGTTTGTACTGCAGTATCATTCTGGGTGATGTTAGGATACTGCTCAGGGCTAGGGTCTTACCTGCCTGGACCACATAATCCCAGAGCTCCTCCATGTCTCTTTTCATATAGTCCAGGGAGGTGCATCTCAGATCATTCACACCCACATGGACAATGACAGACTCATACTCGTACTTATTGTGGAGTAACCTGAGTGTGTGTGTTATGTGTCAGACTCTGGCACCTGATAGACAGCTGACTGTTACCTTCTCCTTATTCAGCGCAGTGAGTGGGACATCTGTGTGCCTCACTATTGAGTCACCTATGATTAGTGTATTGGGCAAGGTGTTTAGCCTTAGGGGCTTAGGTTGAGGGGCACACTGTGGAGGTGAGCTATGTGTTGTGGTGGTTGAGTGCATTTCTGTCTTGGAGAAATGACACCATTCCCCACTCAGGTATAGTTGACAAGCTCACCCAGCTAGGAGTCAACCCATATGTCATTAGATGGGTTGCCAACTGGCTCAGTAACAGAACCCACACAGTAAAAATAAGGGATTCCACCTCAAATAGTAGACCTGTAATTAGCTGTATCCCTCAGGGCTCAGTCTTAGACCTCTGCTCTTTGGAATATATTTTTCTGATGTCCAGGCAAAAAACAAAGGTCTATAGCTGATCAAATTTGCAGATGACTGCAAGCTGGGAGTGGTCATAAACACCCTAAATGATGTCAATATTCTCCAGGATGGTCTCATGCAAAGAAACGACTGGTGCCAAAAACATGGCCTCAAACTCAATGCCAAAAAAATTATTGTAGTCCCGTTTGGCAAGAATGAGGTTCCCACCAAATACCACATCAACAACAATGTCCTAAAATGGAATCAGTATCAAGGGATCTGGGCACCATGATAGATAGTAATCTAGTATATGCTCAACATGTAGCCACAGTAGTGCGTAAGGCATACTATATGGCTCATCTCATAAATAAAGGCATAGCATCCAGGAAAAAAGAGGTCATTACCTCACTGTACTCTTCCCTTATCAAGCCAATTATTGTGTACAATGCCACCTTTGGTATGTACCTCAATAGGCACTTGCAGCAGCTGGAAGGACCACAAAGGTTCCTGAACAGAAGAATCCAGGGATTCCAGCATCTGTCCTATGTGGACAGGTTGAAGTCCATCTCACTCTACTCAGTCTCATATAGACTACTCAGAGGAGACCTCTGTCTGGCTTTTAGGGTCATCTTGAATCCTGTCCTATTGGAAATGCTGCGTATCTGCAAATCTAACACCATACATTTAATGCACACTACAGACCTAAGCCTAGCCTGCAACATTATATTGGCCTGCTGGTGGGACAGATTTGTGTCCCAGAGATTCCCCCATCTGTGGAACAGACTCCCTCTTCATGTGAAGCAGAGCACTTCTCTGTCCTCAATTAAGCGTAACCTGGATGATTGGATGGGAAATAGAAAATGTACCCCTGAAATCCCACCTGCTTCCCTGCTTGACAGGGGGAACAGGTGCTGACTTTGGGAATATGTCGTAATTATTGGCTAGGCTTGAAAGGGCCTCATGGCCATTAGCCTAGTAACATCCTATGATCCGATATATATATATATATATATATATATATATATATATATATATATATATATATATATATATATATATAGTTATAGTTATGTATATTTTTATTTTCTGAAACCATGCTTGCAGGTCCAGACAAGTACATTTTACTGAGAAAGCAGTTATATGATATGGCTGATGGCTTACAAAGTGGTATAAGTTTTTCATCAATGAAAAGGTCCTTTTGTCTTTCTGAGAATGTGATATATACAGGAGACCAATGAAAATTAGTCTGATGCTGCATACACCATAAAAGAATTAATGTGTTAATTATTCTATGTATGGTTATGTGTGTGTGTGTGTGTGTGTGTGTGTGTGTGTGTGTACACACACACACACACACACGCACACACACACACGCACACACACACATGCACACACATGCTATTTTCCCATTAATACTGAATTCACAAGGTAAACCTTTTTCTAGAATGTTAATCTATGCATTTTCCATAGGACACGTTTATTTATTTTACCAAACCCTCCTATTGTGTTACAGCTACATCATTGTGGCAAATTGTATTCTTAGCAAAGACCCTTCATTCACTGAAAATACACACCCCCAGTTTTCACATCACCCTTACCCTTACTTTTATCTTCATTCAAGGTCATTCACATTTCCTTTAAATATACAATCAGACAAACCAACACTTCATCCATACTTCATTCATAGCAGTTACAACTATATTGTCTATGTATGCCAAAACTACCAGGATCACCACCTTTTTTGCATCAGTTATCTGGCATCTTTCATTTTATAAGCTACTTCACTCACTATCACGTTCATTACCAGTGCAAACAATATTCTTCTCATGGGACATCCTTGCCTTACAACATACTCAATGTATATTTCTTTACTCAACCACCAATTCATTAGCACTCTCACGCTCTCACCCTATTATTCTGATATGCTGACATACACACTCTCCTGATTCTATTACCTATTCCATACTACATAACATCCCACAAAGCATCATGCCCTACTGTATCAAATGTCGTGCTAATATCACCTACCATAAGTTTCACATTCTCACTTTTACTTATAATATTATGCATAATTTCTCTCATAACCAATACCAATACTTGACATCCCTTCCCTTTTACGCCATATATACGTTCTTCCATCATAACCATCACCATGCCTTTCATTGTCCTTTATAGTATTCTCATAGAAAAAATTATAATCTGTGTTATTTAATGGGTCCTCATTCTTTATTTAATTCTTCTCATCTTTCTTCCATGTACATTTTAATATCCCACTATATATATCTTTAAAAGCAAACCCTTTATTCAACCATTTATTCAGTATACTTACAGGATATTTTCTTTACCAATCTAATAATTTCATATACATTCCATACCCTATAATATCTGGGTTTGATACTAAATCACCACTTACTTTCCTAAGTACTTCATAAATTCACTAATAGCAATATATTTTTCAAATTCTTTCTTAATTCATTCTGGATTTTTTTACTGTCCATTTTCTCTTATTTTTTCATCTTTTTACTCTTATCCATATGTTCTACATGTTGTACTGCAATACTCATAATTTGATATATTTATTTTTCCATATCATAATACTTTCTTGTATTATTCTCTGCAATCTCCAATAAATTTCTATACATTTCCCAATACTTCATTTTGTTTCATTTTTTACACCATCCTGTCATTGAAAAAAATCCCCTTTTTATAGTTCTTTTTAAATACAATCCACCATTCACAGCAGTCTTTGTAGAAACCCTTCATGCTTACATAATTGTTCCAAAAATGCAACATTTCCCACTCTCCAATTTTAAACCATAATATCTCATGTATTTTTATTGTTCCCTTTACTACTTTAATATACTCTCTTTCTTTCATCATATCCATCCATGTTGCTAAATGATCTGAAAAACGTGCCACAACTGTATCACCTTCAGCTACCCCCAAGCCTTCCAATAATACAAAATAATCAATTTCAAATCAAAGTGCCCTCCTTCTGTAAGTTCATTGGCTTTTGTTCCTCACAACTAATTCCCAAATGTTATTTCCTGTATTTTTTGCATCTTTCCCTTTTTTATATCTTTACCTTAAATCACAGTTAGTTCTTACAATTACAATTTCCGTTTTAACCACCACATGGCCTAATAATTGATGAAACAGATTCTCTCTTTCCTTGCTAGTTGCATATGAATATAATGCTATAATTCTATAAACATGTTCTCTCCACCTCACATCCACTGCAGTTAACCTTCCCATTCTTACCAATGTTACATATAGTGCTTTCACTTATTTATTTATTTATTGCGAAACACTGCCATTTCAGAACACCTTTCATTTTGTAAGTTCCACATTATATTTCATCTCCACAATTGTTCTGTTTGCAGTCTTTCTTTACTTGTCAGCAATCTTGCATCCTCTAACAGAATAACACCCACATTACATCATCATTCCAGTATCCCTATCCTTCTTTGCAATGTTAATAATGCAGTTCACATTTATTGAAAGTATTCTAAAATTGTAGCTCTCCCTTCTTTTTAAATGTATGTAAACATTTTTAAATTTTAGGTTCCTTATTTTTAATGTTTCTCCAATTGTATATGTTTTCTGAGTTTATGTACAAGCGACCCTTGATCTTCAGAATCAGATTTTTCACTGGCTAGAGCTTCAAAAAATATTAGAGTCAATCCCTTCTCCTGACCTCTCTTCCTGCATGCACTGTTCCTCATTTTTTCCTTCTACATTTTTTCTTCTTCTACAGTTTGTTCTTCACATAATTCACCCTCTCTCCCAGCCTCTTGTTGTCTTACCTCATGCATGTTTTCTTCCTTTTCTACTTCTTTTTTATCATTTACTGTTTGTTTGCTCTTGACAATCCATCCAGAGATGTCCTTTTTTTTACATAACCTGCATTCAGGCACACACCTTCCTGCTGCATGTCCTTTCTCTCCACGCTGGTTACATTCAGGCACATACCTTTTTGTTTTATGCCCTTTCTTTCCACACTGGTTACATTCTACCTTGTCATAATCACTAATTAAAAGAGAAAAGTCCCCACAAAAGAAATGTGATTTAGGCTGGCCAGCATACCTTAATGTTGCTCTATGAACAGTCATAAAAATAACACCTGGCAAGTGTTTTGCCATCTTTTTTTTTCACATTTCAAAACAGCTTCCAACCTTTACCCTCCATTTCATAGGTTTTTCTCATCACTAATGTTTACAATGGTATCAACAGTTTCACAGAAATCCTGCATGCATTTTTTAACATCCTCTTCTTCCAGTTCATCAGTTCTAATCTGCAAAGTGATATTTTTAACACTTAAGTTACAACCAGAAAACAAATAATTATTACAAGGGTAAACATCCTTCTTTATTTGCACAGTTCCAGAAATGTTATCATCAGTCTCCCAGTATGTATAAAAGACCAAATTTACTGAGCTTTTAAAACAAGAGCAGTAACCAAATTGTCCCATATATAATATTTGCCTATTAGAGTATCATTTTTTCTTATTCTCACAGTTGGTCTTCTGTTTTTTTTTTTTTTTTTTTTTTAGTTTTCCTTACAGTTTGTTGATTTTTTTGCCTGCTGCCAGTGCTGTTTTAATTGCTCCATTACCTGCTACTACAGAAACAGACACCTTCCCAGTTTGCTGCTGCTACTTTCCTCTTATACATTCTGCCACTGTTGCATAAGTTTTAACTGCTGCATTCTCTTCTGCCGCATCACTTCATTCCTTCTCCACATTACCATCCTCAACACTTCTGAAAATGTTATTTGCCATTTCACCCCATGAAACAGCAAAACTATTACCTGGATTATCCTGCTCGATTATTTTTAACATAACATCACCTGCAAGCCCTCCTGATACCAGTTATGTTATCTGTACCACCCCAACACACTTGTTTGCTTCCTTCTCCATTGAGACAGCTAAAGAGTACTTTTTTGTATCACCCACCACGAGTCTTTGTTAAAATTTTGATGCCCCATATCAAACAAAATTGCCTCCATATTCTCATTTTCAACCTCCAACTCTGCATAGCTTTTCTCTCCTCCTCCATGATGCTGTTTCACTTAGACCTTTTCCTTGTTGCTGCAGGAGCACCATCTTACAGCTCCAAAGAGTTGCCGTCTTACAGCTCCAAAGAGTTACCGGTTGCCCTGGCCAAATTTTCAGTAGTAGTATAAATATCACATTGGATATGTATGTATGTATATCTATATCTCTGTCTGTCTGTCTATCTATCTTTCTATCTAGCTATCTAGCTAGCTAGCTATCAATCTGTCTGTCTATATGTATGAAGTCTGGCCTCCTGGACTACAACCCTGGTAAATACATATCCATCTTTATACTTATTAATATATTTGCAAAAATGCATATTTACATAGGTTTTAACTGCATGACAATCTGCAAAATGTTCAGTTTATGTGAAAAATGGGTTTGTGGCTTTTGTTCTGGAAGTGAAATGTAGTGTAGGTCTAAAGCCTATCCTTAATGTATTGCTATTAGCACTGAAATCCTACTTATTTATCAACACATGGCATTTTATATAACTAAAGGTATTCTACCACAGAAAGCCTAGTAATGTCAAGGTCAAAACGGCCCACAAAATTTCATTCTACAGCTGCTTGTAGAAAGCAGCATGTACATGAGTACGCAAGTATAATTATCCAAAAGAATTATTAAGACATTTTTTTAAATTTTTGAGATATTGTAGTACATCTATATATATATCAGCATTCAAACCAACATAAATTGTAGACTGTGATAGTCTTTTAATTAGTTAATTAGCTAATTTATGCTGCTTTTTTCATGTTAACAGAGTAAAAGCACAAGGCACAAATATCTTTTTATGGGTGACCCAGGAGTACTGTCAGTTTTCATATTTTGATAAAATTCAGTTTATATTAATGATTGGTATCTGGATTCTGCTCAGGAGAAAGTCCTTAGATATCCAAAACATTTCTGTAGTGGGTTATTACATTAGCATAAAATAATATAAAACTAATATTTTATGTTGTCTGGCAATGTAAATGTGGTAGTACCACCTCTGTCAATCAAAACAGATATGAAATGATATATATCTGTATCTATATCTGTCTCTGTCTCTCTCTCTCTCTCTCTCTGTCTCTCTCTATATATATATATATATGTATCTTATTCTTCTTCTCTTATGGCTGTTCCCGTTAGGGGTCGCCACAGTGGATCATCTGTTTCCATTTCTTCTTGTCCTCTGCATCTTGCTCTGTCACACCAACCACCTGCATGTCCTCTCTCACCACATCCATAAACCTTATCTTAGGCCTTCCTCTTTTCCTGTTACCTGGTAGCTTCATCCTTAGCATCTTTTTCCCAATATACTCAGCATCCCTCCTCAGCACATGTCCAAACCAACGTAATCTCACCTCTCTGACTTTGTCTCCAAAGCGTCCAACCTGAGCTGACCCTCTAATATACTGATTCCTAATCCTGTCCATCCTTGTCACACCCAGTGTAAATCTTAACATCTTTAACTCTGCCTCTTCCAGCTCTGACTCCTGCTTTTTTGTCAGTGCCACTGTCTCCAACCCATATAACATAGCTGGTCTCACTATTCACTTGTAGACCTTCCCTTTCTCTCTTACTGGTACCCGTCTGTCACAAATCACTCCTGACACTCTTCTCCACCCATTCCACCCTGCCTGTACTCTCTTCTTCAGCTCTCTTCCACACTCACTATTACTCTGAACTGTTGATCCCAAGTACTTAAACTCGTCCACCTTCACCAACTCTACTCCCTGCATCCTCACCATTCCTCTACCCTCCCTCTTATTCACACACACATATTCTGTCTTAGTCCTGCTGACCTTCATTCCTCTCCTCTCTAGAGCATATCTCCACCTCTCCAGGATCTCCTCAACCTGGTCCCTACTCTCACTACAGATCACAATGTCATCTGCAAATATCATAGTCCATGGGGCCTGCTGTCTGATCTCGACTGTCAACCTGTCCATCATAATTGCAAATAAGAAAGAGCTCAGAGCTGATCCTTGATGTAATCTCACCTCCACCTTAAAATGGATCTGTCACTCCCACTGCAGACTTCACCACTGTCACACTACCCTTTTACATATCCTGTACCACTCTTACATACTTCTCTGCCACTTCTGACTACTTCATACAATACCACAACTCCTCTCTAGGCACTCTATCATATGCTTTCTCCAAGTCCACAAAGACACAATGCAACTCCATCTGACCTTCTCTCTACTTCTCCATCAATAATCTCAGAGCAAACATCGCATCTGTAGTGCTATTTCCTGACATGAAACTATACTGCTGATCACTAATCATCACCTCCCTTCTTAACCTAGCTTCCACTACTCTTTCCCATAAATTCAAGCTATGACTGATCAGTTTTATCCCTCTGTAGTTACTACAACTCTGCACATCACCCTTATTCTAAAAAATAGATACCAAAACATTTTTTCTCAACTCTTCAGACATCCTCTGACTTTCCAAGATTTAATTAAACAATCTGGTTAAAAATTCTACTGCCATTTCTCCTAAGCACCTCCATGCTTCCACTGGTATGTCATCTGGACCAACACCCTTTCCATTCTTCATCCTCTTCATAGCTGTCCTTACTTCCTCCTTGCTAATCTGTTTCACTTCCTGATTCACTATCCCCACATCATCCAACCTTCTCTCCCTCTCATTCTCTTCATTCATCAGCCCCTCAAAGTACTCTTTCCATCCTCAACACATCCTCTTTCCATGCTCAACACACTCTCCTCACTTGTGAGAACGTTTCCCTCACTATCCTTTATCACCCTTACCTGCTGCACATGTTTCCCAGATCGGTCCCTCTGTCTAGCCAATCGGTACATATCCTTTTCTCCCTCTTTAGTGTCCAAACTTTCACACAACTCTCCATATGCCTTATCCTTAGCCTTCATCACCTCTCTCTTTGCCATGCTCCTCGTCTCCTTATACTCCTGTCTACTTTATTCATCTCTCTGACAATCCCACTTCTTCTTCGCTAGCCTCTTCCTCTGTATACTCTCCTGTACTTCCTCATTCCACCACCAGGTTTCCTTGTCCTCCTTCCTCTGTCTAGATGTCACACCAAGCACCTTTCTAGCTGTCTCCCTTACCATCTCTGCTGTAGTTACCCAGCTATTTGGTAACTCTTCACTGCCCCGCAGTGCCTGTTTTAACTCTTCCCTGAACTCCACCTCACAATCACCCTTTTTCAACTTTCACCATTAGATCCTTGGCACTGCCCTCACACTTGTCCTCCTCTTCTTGATCACCAACATCATCCTACAGACCACCATTCTATGTTGCCTAATTACACTTTCCCCTGTCACCACTTCTATGTGTGTGTGTGTGTGTGTGCATGTATATATATATATATACATATATATATATATATATATATATATATATATATATATTTTTTTTTTTTTATTTATATATATATATATATCTGTATATATATATATATATATATATATATATATATATATAGTTTATCTCCATAATGTCAACAGTCACAATGGCGACGTGCACAATGCGAATCCTTGGCAAGCTGACAAACCGTTAAAAAAAAATATATATATATATATATATATATATATATATATATATATATATACACACACACAAATGCACACAAAGACACACACACACACACACATATATATATATATATATATATATATATATATATATATATATATATATGTATATATATATATATATATATATATAGTTCCCCTTGTAAACATCTAAAACCCATAACATCTAAAACCCATAACATCGAATTTCATAACATCTAAAATGTTCATCACAGCATCAAACACTACAAATCACATGAAAATAACATCCCCTCCACATATAATGACACCAAACTAGCAAACACACTTTTTACTATGTTTCTGCAGTGGGGGCAACCCCCCCTGCACCCCCATGTGGGGGGGTTCTGCCCCCCACACCCCCCATAAATTAACTATACCAACTCCAAGATTGCACTACAGTTGGAAAAACCCCACTGTATCATGATCACCATAAAGAATGTACACATAATGGGCAGGATTCACGAAGGCTTGCACGGAGTCTAAGAGTAGTGTAAGACTCCATGATGCAGCCTTCGTGATCCAGGAACAGCCCTAAAGTCCGTGTAAAAGACCAGCTAAAATGTCTCTTACACGGAGTGGGCGTGGATATGCTAATCACCTCACTTGCAGCCGAATAGCATGCAAATGAGGTAGATTAGCGATCCAGGAAGCCCAAAGCAGCCCGTGTAAGAGCCGTTTTAGCTGCAGAAATGTACTCAGTTGACAACTGAGTACGTTTCTGCAAAAAACACAATGGAGCCATGTTAGCTCCAAATAAAGGGTGCATATGTGTCAGGCAGCATGCCAATGGCCAAATATGTGGCCATTGGCAAGGTACCCCGATGCAAATCTGAGAAATAAATATTTTTTTTTTCGGCGATCGCCGGTGTTTAAACGCAGCGCAGCCCCGCGCAAACGGGCTGCGCTATATAAAACATAAAAATGAAGGTTATAAACCCACAAATGTGGGTCTTATGCAATACATGGATTTACAATGCAGGGACCAGCAGACCAAAAACAACATGGCCACTGTTTAGTGGTTGCTAAGGGGGGAAGCTGAGTCTAAGACATGTAACTAAGCATTAGTAGGCAATCTGATGCAAATGAGTGTTAGGATACTGAATTCCACTGTCACATAGCAAATGAGCACATCCTGAGTAGTGTAAGAGTTACGTAAGGGGGAGGAACAGAATAGGAGATAGGTGACATCACAGGGGGGAATGGCAGAAAGAAATGTAGTTCATTGGAGGTCAGTGTTACATGACAGATGTCAGACACATATCATGGAAAGAGGAGTGCCACAACATCAGCATGGGAAAGTCAAGAAATGGAAGGTGTACACTGTTGCCTACACCAAAGTTTCTTGCTGGGTGTGCATGCGCACGTGTGCGCGCCATGAAGCGCGAGTAGGACAGTGTGCGCGCGTGTAAGGCAGACTGAGCATGTGGGAGCCTGTTGGTAGATGTTTAACACTGTTTGCGCTGGTGTGCGCGCGTTTTAACCCGAATAAGCAGATTCTGAACTGTGTAAGCATGTGTGCGCGCGTGTAAGCCACTGTGAGCATGTTTCTGCTAGTATGCACGCTGCTCCCTCCTGAGGAAACAGAATTCGTAGGAAGCTAGCAGGGAATACTGCTGGAGCTAGCAGGTGAAAACAATTAGAAGCAGGCAATTACACAGACAAAATAGTAGCCCAGCCCAGCACTTAAAACTCTGCAAACAGCAGTGCAGGATGTTTCTCTCAAGAGACACTGCAAGACAGGAGTAAGCTATTAGAAGTGAAAACTGAAAAAGCTGAACTCAGAGCAGAAATGTTAGGGGCTGCCATAGCTGTCATAATGAGACATAGGTGACTTGCTGAGGGTGGTGACAATGCAGATGGTGCCAGACAACCCACAGTGAGGAGACGGAGAAAAGTGTACAGGCCCAGGGTCACCTTCCACGGGTTACATGAGCTGGAGATAGTAGAGCGCTATAGTGGACAGAGAGCTCCTGCAGCAAATAGTTGAGCTGTGCAGGCCACGCCTCACACACAGAACCAACAGAGGGGAACCCATCCCAGTGGAAACCAAGGTATGTGTTGGCCTAAGAATACTAGCAACAGGTACCTTCCAAAGACCAACTGGTGATATGATGGGGATATCACAGGCATCAGCCTCCAGGGTACTGCACCAGTTCCTGGATGCCATGTCAGCACATGTCAGTGATCATGTATATTTCCCCAATGCCTGTGAGGTATTGACCAGCAATATGCGTCTCTTCCAGCAAATAGCGGAATACCCTGAGGTAGTGGGTGCAATAGACTGCACGCACATACGCATCAAAGCACCAGCCGGTGAGCGGGGTAGGGCCTACATTAACCACAAGGGCTTCCCCTCCATCAACTGCCAGGTCGTGTGTGATGCCCAGGGCATAATAATGAATGTGTGTGCTGGCTGCCCTGGGAGCTACCATGATTCCCACATCTGGCATTTGACACAGCTGTACCAGACATTTGCCAATGGGGACATCCCACACGGACACCTAGTGGGGGATGCAGGGTATGCACTGGAGCCGTGGCTGATGACACCCATCAGAAACGCACACACACCTGAACAGGAACGCCATAATGAGGCACACGCACAAACACGTAATGTAATAGAGCGTGTGTTTGGGCTGCTCAAGTCACGGTTCCGGTGTCTGGACACATCTGGTGGAGCCTTGCAGTACACACCAACTACATGTACCCAAATTGTCATGGTATGTGCTATTCTACGTAATATGATCTTGCAAAAACAGCTGCAGCAGGACCAGCATAGGGCTGGGCCAAACAGCCCCCCACCATTGACAAGGCCATCACAGGCAGAGCGTGACTCGGAGGAGGAACAACCTGAGCCTGCCCCAGTAGGCAGAAGGAGGCGTGCCCAGTATGCTCTGGCCTTGGCAAAGAGGCAACGCATAGCACATACACTGGCTCAGTAGGAACCCTGGGAATGATACCCCCTCTGACTCACTCAAATAATAACAGGGATGCCTAAAATGACATGACCTGCTCACAAACATGTACAGGGAGTGTAATATGCGCATCCGACAGAGGCGGCCCTGCAGCACCACCTGAGGCATGAATGCCATGTGTTAAGTAATGTAACACCATGTACTATATGCACACCTGAGGACCGTGACTAACATGCTACCTTCACCAAGCATCATGTCACAATATGACAATGAGATGATCAATTGCAATAATTGGCTGAAGTATTGCAGTTAGTCAAAGGGGATCCAATATGTGCCAGCCTGGGATGACATGCTGAGCATGACATGATGCTCTACCTGCTAGGACTGGCATGCACCTATCAGTGCAGGCCGTATGGATACTGGCAAAGGCTGTTGTTACCCACAGCGTGCCCTGAATAGGTAAGGCTCAAAACACAAACCTACCTCCATAGGTATCAGAAGGGATAATAACCTAGATGTAATGCTACCCAATGCCAGAAGTCTAAACAGCAAGATGCATGCAGTCTAAACTCACCCAGTATGGAGAATGTTGATATCTGTGCTGTAACAGAAAACTGGGTCAAGGCTCACAACAGCACCCTAACACTACCAGGTTACACCTCATACTGTGCTGTACAGCCTCAAAACATGGAACAAGCTACAAAAGGAGGGTGACTAGCAATAATTGTCAAGGATAACCACACCCCCATGTTGGTACCACAACAAGAAGCAGCATGGACTAGCCATGGTCAAGTAACAGTGGCTAAAACTGCCTCCCAGTTTATAGCCTGCTACAGACTACCGTCCCAACACCAGGAACTGCACCTGGCCTATGTTGGAATACATGAATATATCAAGTCCTCCAAACCACATTATATTGGGTGACTGAAAATACCCAGACATAGACTGGGAGCATTATACTAGCTCCAACACTGTAGGACAAAAGTTCATAGAATCCATAAACCAAAATGCCCAGGAACAATGTACCACTCCCACAAGAGGGGTAAGCATACTGGATGTGATAATCAGCAACATGGGTACTGGATGGCAAGATGAAAAGTGTATTGCTCACTGGTAAGACCAGACCATAGAGTAATCACACTGAATATACACATCCTGACCACAGTCCCTGGCCAGAAAACCACAGTGAAAAACATGTGTAAAGCAAACGTTGCACTCCTCCAAACTGATGTGGAATCCATTAAAGGCCCTGTGCAGGTGCAAAATATGGGCCACACCTCAGAACCTGTTATACAGGCATTCCATGAACACTGCCAGGAATGCTTGGATTATGCAATCCTAAATTAAAACAAGACACAATGCCATACACGCAGGCATCTGGCATGGTGGACTCCAGCCATTACCAAACCATGCAAGAGAATGAGGAAGCTACTACATGATAGAGCAAACATAAAAAAAGAAGTAATCACTGATCAGTAGTATGGCAATAAAATATGTCCACACATACAATCCACTAAGGCCAGCTACAACAAGTTGAATCTGTGAATCTTGAGGCAATGTTACACCTGCCACAAGTACACAGACAACCCTCAAATCCCCCCAAGAAATACAAATATATGTGAGAGATGCAACCATTTATCCAAACTGGAGGCTGAGCTCCCTCAACTCAGTACTCCCAAAACTAGTCAGGAGGAGAAGGTAACCACACACACCACAAACCCAGTCCCACATAGACCTATCACAACTGCAAATCAAAGACATAAACACAGAAAAACATTCCCAGAGGCCCGAATTACAAACACACCACACCAACAGAGGCCTCCAAAGCAGACATCCAATCAAACAACCTCCAAACATAACACATGCAACACATAGTACACAAAGCTCGTGTGCCAAACAGTCACAGGCCAAAAGGAGAAACAACATGCCTGATACAGTTGTAATAGGTGACTCCATAGTGAGACACGCTGCTGTCCCGCACACCAGACTGAACAAGGGAAAGGGTACAGTAAGCTGCCTGTAGGCTGCTACAATATGCCACATAACACAAGTATGCAGGTCACCCCAAAGCAAGTAGAAATATGATGCAGTCATAGTCCATGCTGGTGTGAATGACCTGAGATGTACCTCCCCGGACTACATGAAAAGAGACATAGATGAGCTCTCCGATTATGTAGTCCAGGCCGGTATGACACTGACCGTTTGCAGCATCCTACCCTCACCAAGAATGATGCCACAGTACAAACACAGAATGATCAGTTATAACAAGTGGCACAATTACTGGTGTCATTCCAAGGATCCAATGTCTGTCTGCTTGGGATGTCATGCTTGACAAGCCACGCAGCTGTTCCAGGGATGGCTTGCACCTGTTACCCCTGGGCGTCTGGATATTGAATAAGGCTTTTGCCACCTCCATAGAGCCTTTCATAGGCAAGGCTGAAAAGACTAACCCACCACCCTAGAAAACATAAGTGGAAAGAAACATAAGGGTAATGCTGACCAATGCCAGATGTGTAAACCTCAATATGCATGCTCCCGAGGCCCTCCCCAGTATGGAGAACATCGATGTCTGTGCAGTGACAGAAACCTGCTGCAAGCCTCCTGACAGCACACCAGCACTACCAGGTTATACCACATATCATGCGTTATGGCCCCAAAACCTGGAACAAAACATAAAAGGAGGGTGAGTATCCATATTCAGCACAGACACCCATACGTCCAGGTAACTGACAATGCACAAGGCATTGGAGTCCACCCATGTGCAACTAACCGTAGGCAAGACTGCTGTACAGTCTGTAGCATGCTACAGACCACACTCTCACACACAGGAACCCCACCCAGCCGTCCTGAAGACACTGGACAGTATGAATGTCCCACCAAATACCAAACAAGGTACTCACAAATTACCACATAGGTGGTAAACTATTATGTATGGAAGGAGTAATCAGGGACCTAGGGACACAAGTGGACAGTAACCTGTTATGTGACACTCACATTGCCAATGTGGCTAGGAAGACTGTCTATATTGGACACCGTGTCATGAAAGGATTCACATCTACATCAACAGAGGTCATTGTGCCCCTATACTGTTCTCTTATCAGACCCATAATCTAGTACAATGCCTCATTTGGGATGTACCTTACCTGACACCTGCAGCAGTTAGAAAGACCTCAAAGGTACCTCACCAAGAGGATAAAGGGTCTCAAATATATGTCATATGCTGCCTGGCTGTAGACACCCCAGCTGAATGCAGTCACATACTGCCTACACAGAGGCATTGTATGTCTGTTGTACAAGGCCATGTCCAACACAGGAGTAATGGACATGCTCCACCCCAGAAAACTCAAAGCCATCGGAGCTGTGAGAGTGAGAGATGTCAACCTCAACACATAATGAAATAGGATGTGCTGGAGGGACAGATACATAACCCAGAGGCTCCACACACCCTTGAACAGAATCCCACTCCATGTTAGGCAGAGCCCCTCACTGACACTCTTCAACAGGAATCTTGCCAAGTGGATGGATGATCGTAGATTTACACTGGGGGTCTTCACTGTGTCATGTCCAGACAGAGGCACAGCAAAGCAAATCATAAATGGCCATAATATTCACATAGCAAGGGGTGGTGAAAGCCACACACACTCTGGCTAGGCTTACAAATGCCCTAGGGTGGATAGCCTAGTATGAACCTATGAACCTATGAAGATACAAATTGTACAGGACACTAAGGATAAATCCCAAGGCTTCCTCAACTGATGGTAGGAACCGTGTTGGGAATTCACAGATATGCTCTGAATCACACAAATATTACAAACAACATACCAAACACACACACATATTGCCAACATACATCCTGACAGGTGCAGTGCAAACACACCCCCCCAGAATGCAAAATACCTATCCCAGCAGATTGCTGGCCCCCTGACATTGCAGATGCTGAGGTAACAGCCAGCATCTACAAAGCAAAACACACAGCAGCAATGGTATGAGATGGTGTCCTGGGCTGAGTCCAACATGGACTCCAAGAAGAATGGAATGCCAAATCACACTACTGCTCAATGTCAGCCTTACCACAGGATATGTACCCAAAGAGCAGTGTACAACAACAGTGGTTGTTCTCAACAAAGGTGTTGCCTGAATGGATACTGAAAACTACCACCCCAGAATCCTGAGAAGCTTGGTCTGCACAGCTATGGAAAGGATCAGCATGTACCGCAGACATAAAGATATTGGGGACCTACTGACACCGGACCCTACCCAGTGTGGCTTTCTTAAGTGCAGATCCTGCCCCTAAACATGTTTGTCTCATTTGAAACAGTCATTAAGGTCATTGATGAGGGCAATGTGGTCCACACAGCGTAGCTGGACCTTGCAAAGGCTTCCATACAATACCCTACGTGTTCATTATAGATATGCTCACCAGCTTAAATATAAACCCCTATGTCAGTAGAGGGGTTGCAAACCAGACCAAGGACAGAACTGACATGGTCAGACATGCTGCAGCCATGTCAGACTACAAACGAGATATAACTGGCATCCCACAAGGCTTGGTCCTGGGACCTCCCTCGTTTGGTATATATGTCCCATAGGTACAGGCCAACATGGAAGGACTGTGTCTGAACATGTTTGCAGAGGACTACAAACTGCCAACCATATCTGACCCTCCAGCTGACACAAGCATCCCACAAAAGGGCCACATAGAAACAGACAACTGGTGCCATAGCCATGTCAGCAAGCTAATTGCAGAAAAGTGTATAGTCAACCCCTGTGGATATACAGTAAGTGCCCACCAATTACCACATAGGTGTTAACCCATTACGTACTTAACATGTAATGAGAGACCTGGGGACACAAGGTGATAGATATCCTGCATTGGACAAACATGTGGCTGTAGTGTTTACAGAAACATACCATATACCCACCTAATCATGAAGGTTGTCAGATCTAGATAAGGGGAGGTCATTGTGGCTCTGCAGTCATCCTTCATCAGCGTTACAATTGACTACAATAGCCCCTGTGGGATGTACCTCAGCAGACACCTCCATCAACTGTAAAGTCCCCAACAGTACCTCACCAGGAGTATCAAAGAGCTTGAACAGATGCCATGTATTGCCTGATTAAACAAACTGCAGCTACACACACTGCCATACTGCCCACCCAGAGGCAAGCTGTGCCTGATGTATAAAGCCATGTCCAAGCTGGAATCAATGAACATGCTGCACCTTGTACAATCTGAATGGCAGTGAGCTATGCACATGAGAGACCTGAACCCCAGCACTGACATACATAGGCCAAGCTGTACTGCATGATCCATAACACAGAAGCCACCCCCACTCATGAGTAAACTCCCAGTACAGGTTATCCATAGAGTCACTCATTGATTCTCCTCAAGAGGAATCTTGATGAGTGGATGGGAGATGGTAGGTTTACCCTGGGTATCACTGTTATGTCACAGGTAGACGGAGGCACAGTATACTAACCATGACATATGTCATGGCAAACTCCACTTACAATGTGTGTCGAAGGACAAACACACTCTCCAACTAGCATTAGAAATGGCCTAGGGCACATCGCTAGTGTTTGCAAATGTACACCTATGTTGTGGAATACACTACCAATGTTGGACAAGCCTGGTTTAAGTAGTTCATATCTGAACATAATGCAACATGGTCAGATGTGCACAACTGGCCCCTAACCAGGCTGTTGTGCTCACTATGGAAATGTAAAGCAGTGATAGGACTAAAGACCAGGATACTGTCCACCACAGTGAAAGTACTGAACCAGTACACTATGCGGTACTACAGTGTTAGGTCAGTATGAAAGGATGTTGACAACTGTATGCAAAGTATCCCATGCAAACCCTGCAGGCACAGTATAATCCTGTTGTGTTCACACACAAAGCAGTTGGACAGTAACTACACAACATGACACACAACACACAACCATAAACGGGAGATATTTGTTGAAGTTCACACTCATCCACAAATGTGGTGGGTAGCAGAGTTCAACATATGGAAAGCTCACACTGGGCATGCTTGCACACTTTGATAAATGAGACATATGTCAGACAACATGCCATGGGAAGGCTGAACTGGGCATGCTCACACACTTAGGCCAAATCTCAGTTTAGCAGTTGGCCACACATATCTGGTATTTGTACGTGTTATTCCAGGAACCAACCACATTACAGCAATCTGCCCAGTGCACACAGTTAAATGACTACAGAGACATACGTGATATAGTGGATCCCTCCCATATGCAAACATCTTCCACAGATACACAAGTTGTTCATACAAACAGGGAATGCTATGGCAATAAAGACCTGCAAACAGTCTATCAGCAACAAATAATGTGCATCTGACAATTAAACATATGGGTGTAGAGGTCAACACTAGGCTGTTTGCCCTAGGGAATGACAGCTTAGCCAGAGTGTGCTTGGCGTCTGCCTCCCCAGTACAGTAGGCTACTGTGCCACTGTAAAGTAGGTCACATAAGGCACCGTGTGAGGCTAGTGTGCTGTGCCTCTGTCAAGCAGGGACACAGTGGAGATCCCAGGGTTTGAATTTGCTAAGCCACAGCCATGTTGTCGGTGTGTGCTGGAAGAGGGTTGCTGAGGACCTCTAACAGTAAGTGGGCATCAATAACAGACTGAGGGGAGCCTTATCTGCATTGTCTGGACAATTTCACTCTCAACACTGTGTCGTGATGATTATGAGGGATTGAAGTGTCATGCCGGTACTGTTCAGAGATGTCCTCCCTCTGTGGGCTACTGCTCTGCAATGTATTAGCTCACTCTGTCTGTTGGACAGCTCATATATGGCTGGTGTACATCTGACAGGTGTCCTGTTGTGGAGCAGTCATGGGTATATTTGTGATAGCATGATCAATGCAAACCTTCCACATGCTCATAGAATGCAATTGTCAAGGATTATGCAGAGTGGCCTGTATACTCCCCCAGCATGGGTCCTTTGAAGTCTTCCACCCCAGACTTCACAAGTGTAAAGTCTGCTTTTGATAAATACAGTTTGTTTGCAGTGACAACCTTGCCTGGGGGTGGGGATGGGATATGGATGGCCAGGGAAAGGTGGGTATGGTCAGATATCAACAATGGTGGTCTACCTCTGGTGTGGAACAGTGAGTACCCATGTTGTAGATGGTCAGGTGCAATATGTATTCCCCCTTGTGGCTGTGGTGAGTGGTTCTGCCATAGCACATGGACTCACAAATTGTAGTGGCTGTTGTGTAATGTTGTAGAGGCCTGAGTAGTTCCCACACACAATATGCCTGTACCTGACGTTAACAACTGGAATGGTGTATGTGAACACCTGCATATCTTAGCACTGTTCCCAGGGAAGCAAAGTGTGTGTCCTGGATGTGAGAGGGGTGGTCAGGACTGGTTGTGTTGTGTGTTACAGGTCCTGTGGTCATGAAGCATGGTATAAAACATAACCTGCCAGTGCGATGTGCATATCTGACCCTGACGTAGGTGGCTGCAAATGCATATATATGCTATCCCCCACCTGACAGATAGTACCAGATGTACATACCTCTGTAGAAATAATAATGTCAGCACCCTATAAATACTGCAGGTGCAAAACAGATGCCCAATAATTCGGATAGTGCGCTCTGCTAATGCGTCTCCCTCAAGTGTCATAATATAGTTAGGTAGGGGTTTGAATCCTGCAAATGCTCAGTGTGTGTGAGTGGGGTGTGTGTGTGTGTGAGGGAAATGTCCCTTTTGGCAACTGGGAAAACACACTACAGGATGCACATTCCCCTTTCTAAACACTGATGATGTCAGCACCCTATAAGTAAAGCAGGAGAAAAAAAACCTCCCAGTAATGCGAATAGCGCGCTCTGCTGATGCGTCCGTCTTGAATATCATAACATAGTTAGGTAGGGGTTTAAATCCTGCAAATAGTAAGTGTGTGTGGGAGAGGGTGAAAGTAGTGTGTGTGCAATTATATGTGTGAGACAACTGACCCTTTTGCCAACCAGTACAACACACCAGCTGCTGCATATTCCAATCTCTACACAGAGATGATGTCAGCACCCTACAAGTACAGCGGAAGAGGGAAAATCTCCCAGTAATGCAAATAGCACACTCTGCTACTGCGTCTCTCACTACTGTCATAGCACAGTTAGTTATGGCTTTGGATTCCAGACATGCCACTTGTGTTTTTGTCACACAGAATACCCATGTGTATGGGTTGTTGTTCACAATAATGCATGACATCGATTAAACCAGTAATGGCAATGGACACAGATGATGTATGTGTGTGCCAAATACACATATGTACCTGTGACCTTCAATAGTTACCATGTATGACGCCTGCCACATGTGAATATATGGTATTTGCACTGGATAACATTATGACTGTGGTCTTCTGTGCAGGTGCTGCATGTGGTATGTGTATATACAGTGTGATATGTAGATGGTATCAACCTAGCAGCGAGGGATACACATCTGGTCTGGGGCATATAGTCTACATGTTGCTGATGAACAGGTGCTGCATGTTTTCACCTGTTGTGGGAGTGGTAACAAGTTGTTCCATAGCAATGCAGTGACTACATGCTAGGAACCTTTCAGCTAGGGTGTTGTAGCTGCAGTAATTCATCAGCATTCAGTAATACGTCAGCATTCCTGGAGAGGGTATGATGCCAACCAAGGTCAGGGTCATACCAGCCTGTGCCACATGCTCAGAGAGCCCTTCCATGTTCCCTATCATGTAGTCCAGGGAGGTACATCACAGGTCAGCCATAGTGGCATGGACAATGACTGAGTCATATGTGTCCATGCCTCTGACTGACCTGGATGTTTGTGTTATGTGGTGGACCATAGTGCCCCACGGGCATATCACTGTGACCTTCACCTTGTCCAGCCTGGTGAGTGCGACCTCACTGTACTAGACAATAAAGGTACCTAACACAACTGTAGCAGGTGTGTTGTCTAGCCGTACAGGCTGTGACTGTTTGGCACACAGGATCTGTGTGCTATGTGTTATGTGTGATGTGTTCTGGCATAATGTATGCCTATGTGCCAGCTGCAGAGTTGTCTGCCGCTCAGGCAGGATGCTATTCTTAGGCTCCACGAATGGCCCAGTGTGTTCACGTGCTTGTATTGCTGTCAGTGTAGGTCTACATCAGACTGGTATTGTAGTCACTGTAGTATTTCATGCCACCTGACAGGTTATGCCAGTACTGGGTTCAGAGTGCTTAGTCCCCAGTTTGGTTATGTGGTTCCATCTCATACATGTGTTGTACGTCCATGTGTAGGGGAGAGGGTTGACTGTGTACATGTGGCAGCTGTGACATTGCCACATGACCCACATATTCCACAACTGTACCATAGAGGTGACTGACAACTGACCTTTGCACATGCTACCATAGTATTGTGATTGCCATGGTGATTAACAGCACATAGGGCCAATGGGGAACAAGGTACATAGGTTCATAGGTTCATAGGTTCATACTAGGCTATCTGCCCTAGGGCATTTATAAACCTAGCCAGAATGTGTTTGGCTGTCGCCATCCATTGTAAATTTATCTTGCTATGCCCTTTTTCGAGGTTAGTATACTGTGCCTCTGTCTAACAGTGACACAGAAGTGATACCCGGGGTAAACCTACGATGTCCCATCCACTCATCAAGATTCCTCCTGAAGAGAGTCAATGAGGGACTCTGCCTAACCTGGACTGGGATTTTATTCCAGAGTGAAGGAAGCCTCTGGGTTATGAATCTGTCCCTCCAGCATGTCCTATTTATTTCAGTGCTGAGGTTCAAGTCTCTCGAGCGTGTAGCTCGATGAGATTTGGATATTCTGAGGTGCAGCATGCCCATCAATTCCGGGTTTGACATGGCTTTATACATCAGGCACAGATCGCCTCTGAACAGGCGGTATGCCACTGAGTAGTGTTAGATATTATGAATATAAGGCTGAAATTAATTCTGTTGTAAATATGCTGAAAGAAAAAGTTTGCTTGAATATATGTATAGAGTTTACAATGTGCATTCATACTATATGTATAACAGACAGGCTTCTCGTCACAGCATCAGAAAATGCCTAACAAAGCAATACTGGAAAACAAGCATTACATGATTTTCTCATGTTTGTAGAACAAATATCAATTAACAGACATCTTTTTTTATAAATTCAGCAATACCTGATGTTTTTCCAGTAGGAACAGCTTATACAGATGTTTCCTTTCAGAATGGCATCCTCACATCAGCAAAAGTGCTTAAATCACAAAAGGACAATAGAAAAGTCTAAAAACAGACATTATGTGACTTCCCACATAAGACCAGAAAAACATACCAAGAGGAAATGTGTGCGTGACTAGCTCTGTATATAGCAATTATAGTAATTCAGTTATGTGAGAGAAGGACAGAGAGAGGTATTTTGTAGAAGTCATCATTCATATCTGTAATGAAGGAAAACTTTGTAAATATATGCTACAAATCTGACAGACTACGTGTGGTTTGTTATAAAATAAGTTATCTGTAACTGTGCTTATAGCTGCAAAATATATTTCTTTATCAGTGTGCAATTTGAAAGGCTTGGTGCTTTAAACAGACTACAGATGGAGTCATGCAGAGCTATGTGTCTCTGATTCAGCAGTAAACAGCACAGCAAGACTGTGTGTCTTAAGAAGACTTCAAATCCATCACACCAAGCAAGTAAGCTCCATATAATTTTTCAATGGTGACCCTTTGACAACGTTCCTAGCCTGTATCCAAAAACAGGGGGAGTGAATGGGTAATGTCACTCCTGTAAAAGCACAGTAACGTTTATGTGAAGTACTTCAGATTTCTACAGTTTTCAACAGTTTGTAGCAATACAGTTTAATAGACGTCTAAATCCGGTGAGACTGCATTGCAGGAAGGTGGAGCAGTTCCATAAATTCTCCAGAAAAGGTACAAGACGAAGTTGTAAGACTGAATCTGCCAGTTTTGCTGTACCAACTTCATGGCGACTACAGAAACTTTTCAACCATCTACAGTAAAGCAGCTTGGCCATCTGCCTGTCTGTTGACTGGTAAGAAAATGATTCTGTGTTACATACAGTATGAATGCCATAGAGGTAATAATAATAACAGAATAAATGTATATACAGCATATTAGCAAATGTAAAACTTTATTAGGGCAAGTTAATAGTAAGGCATTATGCAAATGGATTGCAATTTGATAGTAAGGCATTATGCAAATAGATTATAATATTTGACTGGTATCTGAAATAAAATCATGTGTGGTATAAAAATGTTTATTGTGTGTACAATGTCATAAAAATACAGTGCATGACATTATCCAAAGGTTAGACTGTACAGACAAAAATTGTAAAAGTAAAGAACCAAGAAAAGTTAATATGTTGATATTATATTCAAATGTTAGACCGTTATGTTCTTTCACCAGATGTAAAAGGTTTATTTCAGAGTTGCAACAACAGTCAAATAAGTTACTGATAGAAACTCTAGTACATTTTGTTATAAAGAAATGTAATAAACTTCTAAAAGACAGACACAATGAGTTCAGGAAGCTTAGAGAAGTTATACACACATCTTTTCAAAAGTGCATAGAAGTTTCAAATTCAGCAGAACAGCTTACTAAAGAATGTCAGAAAGACCATGCAACATCACAGGAAATTCAACAGCAGTTGCAGGATAAAGGAAATAAATTAGCTCAACTGACAAAGACTGGGAATTTCCTGCATACACAGTTAATCTGTGCAAAAGAAATATATTTTATAATATGTTTATGTTTTGAAAATGGTTAAGCATGCATGCTAGGATGGTAGGGACATGACATGCTTGTATAAAGATATACATATACAAGACAGACAAGCATGTGTGATCTTTTCATCTAGATTACATTTGTTTACAATGCACAAAAGCAAAAGGCAGACAACAGCAATATAAATAAACATATGTTATAATTGTATAGTAACACCAAACAGTTAAAGTTCTGAATTTTAAAAATAAATACAATCACAGATGGTATTAGTCAAACAGTTTTTGTAAAATTAATGGCAGGACAGTTAAATAGATAAATAAATAAAAAATACTGAAATCCATGTAAGGTAATTGTAAAATAATGTCTATTTATGTTGTATAAATGCATAGTTATGCAAATCACAATCACATTAAAGGAAAAATGCCAAAAAAAATTAATTATAGTTTATAGAGTATAAAATGTGAGCTCAGACCTTCCTAGACTGAATGAATAGTTACAGGAAATGTTGGAAAGATCAGATAAACAACAAGACTGATTGCCAGACAAGTAGCTTGAGTTTTTCTAAAGCATCATTGTTATTAAAACATAATTGTTAAAATGTTTACAGGCAACACTATTTGGTAATTGTAATAAAATGTCACAATTTTGCAAAGATGTCACTGATAATCTGTTTGCAAGTAAATGTTAAAAAGAAAAAAAAACCTCAGTTGCATCAAGTACAGCCAGCAAATGGGCTATAATATATATACAGTTCAAATCAATTGTGCAGGAGGGTGTAAATACCTACTAGAGGTAGTAAACAGCTAAAGCTTTATAAAAAATTATCAAATCAGACAAAAGTCCATAATTTAATAAAATAAATGTATAACCATAGTGTTAGGCTGACATACATTCTATTCTCACAGCATAGGGCAAGAAAACAGTGCTGAAGTACTACAGAGGGAGGGGCACTTTCTCAGTTTTACACTGACTGTATAAGCAGTACTGCACAAGGGTCTGAAATAAAGCTACAGAAAAAATAAACAACAAGGGTCTGAAATAAAGCTACAGAAAAAATAAACAACAAGGGTCTGAAATAAAGCTACAGAAAAAATAAACAACAAGGGTCTGAAATAAAGCTACAGAAAAAATAAACAACAAGGGTCTAAAATAAAGCTAGAGGAAGAAATATATCATTCATTCTTGACAATACTCTTTTATGGGGGTGAAAACAGGTATTAGTGTATTAGAAATACTGGTAAACTGGATTAAACCTGACAGGATAAGATCTTTTACAAGTTGTTAATAAAGCTATACAAGAGAGAATAAAGATATGCAAAATGCATAAATGTTTCTAATAGCAAGAATGGTCACTATTTCAATATGTTTTTGACAAAACAATGTTGGTATAAAAAAAGCATGAATATTTTTAATTGCTGAGTATGTAGTTTAAAATAACATGACATATGCATTTGGTGCCAGTTCCACTAGATATTTCTAAAGAGACATAAACATTTTCCAAGATTTTGCTCAATATTAATGTTATTAAATTTGTAAGATTAGACTAAATGTACTTTACAGTCTTTGCATGTACAAATGTAGAACATTTCAGTACAAATGATAGTCTTTGTATGTACAAATGCAGAAAAAATCAGTACAAATGAAATTAACGTCTAGTAATGAATATGTGTGAAAAAAACATATTTAAAGAAAACAATGGGTCCAGGGTACCTACTAGATTGAAATGCATAAATAGCAAACAGTCTGTGTAAATACATACTGATCAGGATACATTGTAATAAGTTCAAAAGTAATTTGTCAAGTTGTAATATCACTGGTTTTATCCCAGTAAAATAATTGCTTTCAAATATTTATTATCTAAGCCCAGTTCAGTATTTTACCAAGATGTTATTGAGCAGTTCAGAGACATGAACACAATGTGATGGTTAAAATGACATTAAAACTGTATATTTTCAGCAGTGTATAAATGCTTGCAGTAGCACATAGTTATTGTCTCTTATAATTAATTCAACAGCTGCAAAGAGTTAATGAAACAATTCTAAGTCATAAATTAAATTCTGTGATTGCAAAAGAATAAATTAATCAAGTAAAATTAAAACAGACACAGCTCATAACTGATAAAATATTTTCACAGAATGGTCTGCAAAAGAAAAAGTTGTTAAATACATTCAGGTTTGGTAGTAATACGTGTTTTCATTGTATTAACTATGTAAAATTGCATTTTGACTTGTATCAAAAAAGACTAAAGGTTTTATTTCTTAATGTGTTTTTTATATAGAATGTTTTGAGTATGTTTAAAAACAGAGGGAATTGTTAGATATTATGAATATAAGGCTGAAATTAATTCTGTTGTAAATATGCTGAAAGAAAAAGTTTGCTTGAATATATGTATAGAGTTTACAATGTGCATTCATACTATATGTATAACAGACAGGCTTCTCTTCACAGCATCAGAAAATGCCTAACAAAGCAATACTGGAAAACAAGCATTACATGATTTTCTCATGTTTGTAGAACAAATATCAATTAACAGACATCCTTTTTTATAAATTCAGCAATACCCGATGTTTTTCCAGTAGGAACAGCTTATACAGATGTTTCCTTTCAGAATGGCATCCTCACATCAGCAAAAGTGCTTAAATCACAAAAGGACAACAGAAAAGTCTAAAAACAGACATTATGTGACTTCCCACATAAGGCCAGAAAAACATACCAAGAGGAAATGTGTGCGTGACTAATTCAGTTATGTGAGAGAAGGACAGAGAGAGGTATTTTGTAGAAGTCATCATTCATATCTGTAATGAAGGAAAACTTTGTAAATATATGCTACAAATCTGACAGACTACGTGTGGTTTGTTATAAAATAAGTTATCTGTAACTGTGCTTATAGCTGCAAAATATATTTCTTTATCAGTGTGCAATTTGAAAGGCTTGGTGCTTTAAACAGACTACAGATGGAGTCATGCAGAGCTATGTGTCTCTGATTCAGCAGTAAACAGCACAGCAAGACTGTGTGTCTTAAGAAGACTTCAAATCCATCACACCAAGCAAGTAAGCTCCATATAATTTTTCAAGTAGAGCTGGAGTTTCTTTAACTGGGCAGCATATGGCATCTGTTTGAGCCCTTTGATCCTCTTGGTGAGGTACTTTTGAGGTCTTTCCAGTTGCTGCAGGTGTCTGGTAAGGTACATCCCAACAGGGGCATTGTACTCAATTATGGGCCTGATGAGGGATGAGTAAAGAGGCACGATGTCCTCCCCTGATCTAGATGTGAATCCCTTCATGATGAGGTGGGCTATATAAAATGTTTTTCTAACCACTTTGGCCACGTGGTTGTCAAATGAGAGATTGCTATCAACTTGGGTCCCCAGGTCCCCAATTACTTCTTCTGTACTTAATGGATTTCCACCTATGTGGTACTTTGTGGGCACTTTGTTTTTGCCAAAGGGGATGACTATACACTTTTTAGCATTCAGCTTGAGGCCATGGCTCTGGCACAAGTTGTCTGTTTCTATGAGGCCCTTTTGGAGGATGCTTGTGTCAGCTGGAGAGTCAATTATGGCGGCCAGTTTGCAGTCATCTGCGAATTTGGTCAGCCACAGTCCTTCCGTGTTGGCCTGTACCTCCGATAAATATATACCGAACAAGAGAGGTCCCAGGACTGAGCCTTGTGGGACACCACCTGTAACTGGTTTGGAGTCTGGCATGGCTCCAGCAATTCTAACCATGTGGGTTCTGTCCTTGAGCCAGTGTGCAATCCATCTAGTGACATAGGGGTTTATATTTAAGCTGGTGAGCTTCTCTAGAATGCCCGAGTGGGGTATTGTATTGAAGGCTTTTGCGAGGTCCAGGTAGGCTGTGTGGACCACCTTCCCCTCGTCAATAGCCTTGGTGACTGTTTCAAAGAAATCAACCAGGTTTGAGAGGCAGGATCTGCCCTTAACAAAGCCAAACTGGGTATGATCCAGTGTCTGTAGGTCCCCAATATCTTTATTTATGAGGTCCATGATGATCCTTTCCATAGCTTTGCAGACCAAGCTAGTCAGGCTTATGGGGCAATAGTGTCCAGGATCCGTTGAGGCACCACCTTTCTGTAGAGGGACCACTGTTGCTGTACGCCACTCTTTGGCCACATATCCTGTAGTAAGGCTGGGATTGAACAGTAGTTTTATGTCTGGGTGTAGCTCTTCTTGGAGTTCATGTAGGACACAGCCCGGGACACTGTCTGGTCCCATTGATGCAGTGTTTATTGCTTTGGAGAGGGCGGCTCTTACCTGAGCATCTGAGATGTCAGGGGGGCAGCACTCTGCTGGGATAAATATTTGCCCTTTCGGTGTGGAGGGGGGGAGAAGTTTGCGCTGAACCTGTCAGCTGATGTTGGCAATGTCTGTGGGTTTTGTGTTTCTATTGACATTTTGGACTACCTCTGAGCATATCTGGGAATTACCACCCAGGTTCCTAACATAACTAAAGAAAGCCTTGTGATTATCCTTAGTGTCCTGTGCAATTTTCTCTTGAAGCTGGCCTTAGACAATCTTATGAGTGTCCATAGTTTTTTGCTAATACTGATCAGTGATGCCTTCCCTTTTTGGGATTTTGCTGTATCAATTAGTAGCTTCCTCCTTCTATTGTATAGTTTGTTTATGGCTGGGGTCCACCAGACAGGACGTCTGCCTTTGGAGGATTGGGTCTTGGTTTTATTCGGGATCGCATGATCCATGCATTCCTGAAGGTGTCCATAGAATGCGTTTATAGAGGAATCTGCGGTCTGGTCCGTATTTTCCACAGGCCCGGGGCTTTGAAGGTTTCCATCTCAGTTTTGAGGAGTGTGAATTTGCTTTAGAGAAGTTGTTCACTGTGGTTTTCTGGGCAGGGGGTGGGGTCGGGATGTGAATATCCAGTGAGATTAGTTTATGGTCTGATCTTACCAGTGAGGGATACACTTCTGGTCTGGAGCATAGAGTCCCCATGTTGGTGATGATCAGGTCCAGTATGTTTTCCCTTCTTGTGGGAGTGGTAACAAGTTGTTCCATAGCATTTGAGTTCATATATTCTAGGAATCTTTGGGCTAGGTGTTGGAGCTAGAGTCATGCTCCCAGTCTATGTTTGGGTAGTTGAAGTCACCCAATATAATGGTGTTTGGAGAGACCTTCATATTTTCCACTGTTCTCAGGAAGGCCGAGTGCAGTTCTTGGGTTTGGGAGGGTGGTCTGTAGCAGGCTATAACCTGGAAGGCAGTTTTACCCATTGTTAGTTGCCCATGGATAGTCTCTGATGCTTGGTGCTTTGCCACCAACCTGGAGGTGTGGGTATCTTTGATGAATATCAATACTCCCCCTCCTTTTGTGGTTCGGTCCAAGTTTTGGGGCTGAAAAGCATGGTATGAGGTATAACCTGGTAGTGCTGGGGTGCTCTCAGTAGCCCTGAACCAGGTATCTGTTACTGCACAGATATCGATGTTCTCCATGCTAAGGAGAGTTTCGAGTGCATGCATCTTGAGGTTTAGACTTCTGGCGTTGAGTAGCATTACTCTTAGTTTCTTATTTCTTGTGATACCTATGAAGGTGGGTTTGTCATTTGAGCCTTGCCTAACAAAGGCACTATGGGGGTAGCCAGAGCCTTTTCCAATATCCAAAAGCCCAAGGCTGACAGGTGCAAGCCGTCCCTAGCGAAGCAGGTGGTTCAACAGTAGATGAGTATGTGCGGGTGGAGTGCCTGTGATTAGTTAGCAGTGGCATATATGACTGCTCACGTGGACAAATGCCAGGTAAGTCATATGCAATGTGTCACAGGCAACGTACATGTGAAGAGGACAAACAGTGACGTTCTGTCAAGTGAGACATGGACATACATATAGTAAGCTATGCAGATGTCACTAGGAGTCCACAGAAGCTCTGTAACTATGCATTGCAGGTGGGATCAGTATTCCAGGGTAATTGCAAGCAAACATGCATGCAAACAAAGCTACAGTAAGCAGGGCTGCATGTAGTCCATTGTACAACAAACAAGCTGTACCACTTCCAGTAGGTAACACTGCAAATATGCAGGCACTATGCACATGTACATGGAAATACACAGGTCAGATGGCTAGGGTCCAGTCTCAGCGCACACAAGTGTACAGACCATGTACCGTCAGGATGTACAATAACTGGATGGAAACCCATGTGCTCATACCTGCAGTAATACACATGTCAAATAACAGACACTGAGCCTTCACTCAGTGGTTCCATACTTAGTAGGATGTATGCTACCTGGCCTGCCACCACAGTATCCCTGACATGTATGGTGACTCTCCCTCCTGTGACAGTTAGCTTTGTGTGTTGGGGCTGTCTAGCATGGTATGAGATGTGAGCTTGCAGTGCTAGGGTGCTCCTGTGTGTCCTGTACCAGTCGTGTAGTACTGCACACATATCAACATCCTCAAACATCCGCATTGCAGAGTCCATTGTGGGCAACATGCCACTTGCAGTTTACATGTCCATCATTGTGTATTAATACTTTCATTACCTTATCCCCTGTGCTACCTATGTATGTAGCCTTCTGTTGACATCCTTACCACCAGTATGCCAACATGTGCAGATGATACACTATGGTACTTACCATGGGTGTAGACAACAGTACATGACAATCATACCCTTACTGCATCAGGCATGCTGTGATATACCCACAATTATTTCAGCACACAGTACTGTTAACAACATGATACTATTACTACACGTCTATGTAGTCACCCTGTGCATCAGCAACATGTTAACCTGTACCTGCACTGATGTTACAGATTGCAGGAGGTGGCACAGTTTCATCATATGCACAGGGTGTGAACTTGGTATGCCTGAGTCAGCCACCGATACCACCAATTGACATGTATGTGTATGTGTGTTGGTGAGGGACAGCAGTACAAGGTGGGGCAATGTTGATGCAGTGTGTGCATGTATGCGGTAGCCCTAGGTGTTGTCAATTCGCATGTGTGTATAGATGCACACAGGTCCACCTCATGGCTGCCATATACTGGTGTTTGTGGACAGCCACAGACTGTACCTGCCAGGTCATACAGATCAGTGTCTCTGGCCACGGACATGGTACCTGTGCCTTGCAGGGGTGCTACGGACCGTATCTAGTACCAACCCAGACTGGGTACTGTCATCAAAAGCAGGTGTTCATTGACTGGACACAGATCCCTGTCGGGCCTGGCCAGAGCCACGTGCACGTGGTCTCCTGGGGCAGTCTGATGACAGCACAGACCCAGCATTGCTGGGGCTGCTGCTGGCACTATGGGGGCGGCCGCGGCCCTGTTGTCATCCGCAACGACTGCCAGCTGCTGCTGTTGCTGGCATACGCCCACGTCGAAGCCTCAACCGTCCACCATCGCCCTGGCTCATGGACATGTAGTTGTGGAACCGGTCTAATATGTGCCCACAACGTCTGTCTATGACATCGGTGAAATTACAGATGGCAGCCGCAATGTCACGCATACTGTCAGTCATGGCTGTGAGACATGCTGTCAGCTCCCTCAGACCCTGTTTGGTGTACCGTTCCATACGTGACTGTGCCTGCATGACAGCCCGAAACATAGCTGAGGTTGTAAGACTTCTGTGGGCACGTCTGACAGGGGCAGTACGCCCACAGATGCTCCCACGAGAACCCCTGGACATCTGTCTGTGTGGTACCATCTCAGGGCCATGCCCATGGCTGCTGTGTGGGGAGGCATGTGCCACAGATACCACATTACCCTGGTCAATGCCCACTGTATGCTGTCCATCACCTAGGGACATTGGTGACAAAGGGTGTATTGGCAGGATAACTGCGCGCATTGATGGGGTTGACAGCTGTGTACTGTCAATCGGCTGACCAATGATGGACCCTGGCATACCTTCCTGTGCCATTACACAGATGTCATCATTATCAGTACCCATGGCACCTGATTCAGGTTCCCTGCTGCATGACACCAGAGCAGCACCAGAACCTGTGGGAGGGGAACAGGAAACACAGTTTACAATGTCTACACAATATTACCAGTGATGCACACATCCACACATGCACAGGTCCAGACATGCACATGTGCACACATGCACACATGCACACATGCACAGGTGCACACATGCACACATGCACAGGTGCACGTGCACACATGCACACATGCACACGTGCACACATGCACAGGTGCACATGCACATGCACACATGCAAATGCACACATGCACACATGCACACATGCACACATGCACAGGTGCACACATGCACACATGCACACATGCACGCGTGCACACATGCACACATGCACACATGCACAGATGCACACATGCACACATGCACACCTGCACACATGCACAGGTGCACACATGCGCACATGCACACATGCACACATGCACGCATGCACACGTGCATACGTGCACACGTACACATGCACACAGTTGCACACAGTTGTACACTACTCAGTATGCGAGATATCAACACACAGACACAGACACACCTGCATGCAGACACAGAACACTACTAAGTGAGCCTAATATTACTATTACTATCAAGACTATTACAGGTATTGTTAATACACACTCACCAGCATGGATAGGCTGCATTGCTGTTACACCGGAAGGACCTGCAGAAGTGAGGAAACTAATGTCAGTGGGCACAACTGTGCCATTGTTACTGAGTATGATACAGGTCAGTAGTACAACAGTCGCCTTTCACAGGTCAGCTGCTGATATTGAGGATATCACACTTGCACATTAAATACTATGATGACAGCTACAAACCAAGGACACACCTCACACATGCATTAACTACCAGTGTACACAACAGTCAACTATACATATGGCATATTACCTGCACGCTCATAGTCTTGCTGCTGCGTGGTTCCAGCCTCCATCATAATGCATGTCTGCTGCTGTTGTTGTTGTTGGCGGACTGGAGCCACTACACTCATGATTAGTCCCTCCAGTCTGGTGAGTGGGGGATGTGTAGCCACCCCACCACCTGTGGCGACCTGTTGCCTGTGGATATCCGATGCACGCTGACGGACATTTCTGATTAAATCACTGCAGTGATGTCGTACCTGCTCATATGTCCTATTATGCGTGCCTATGTCATTTACCCGACGGACCAGGTCTTGCCACAGTGCAGCCCTCTCCTGCTGATTCTGGCTGGTGCGGGAAAAGAGTATTGCATAATCCTGCACCAGGCTCTGGTGTATCTCCTCATCCTCAGCTGCGGAGTAAGCTGGATTTCGCGGGTGAGCCATGTTCCTGAAAAAGGAAATAACCTGATATCAGCAATATATGTCAGCAGAATTTGGCACACATACTACACATGCTACTCGACTGTTATGATACGACATATCTCACATATATAGCATCTGTCTGTCTATTGGTGGATACACATGTAAATGGCCAGGTATCAGTGCTCAGCCAGCAACTGTGCAACAGTACCTGGCACACTCCATACGACATACTACCAAACCCCAGCAGTCAGAACACTGATTCAGGTCCAGAGCACCTCCTCACTCTGGGGTTTGTATCTAGGTACTGTATGGGCTACATCATCAACTACTGTGAGCTGACCACAAACTAATTGCCCTGGATATACATATCCCACCTCCACCACCAGCACAAATGACTATAGTGAATAACATTGCAAATGCAAACTTTACACTTTGTAACAGTGACATGGTATCCTTTCCGCCCACTGGGCCAGTGGAAGACACAACCCACAATGCTGACCCCTTCACAAATGCTTTCTACGGACATCTCCGAGAATGCATGGATCATGCAATCCCATATATGACCAAGACACTCTCCACAAAGGGACAGCATCCTGTCTTGTGGACCCCAGCCATAGACAGATTGTATTACAAAAGATGGAAGCTACTGCAAGACAGAGCATAATTCCACAAAGGGAAGGCATGTCTGAGCAGCACTAGTAAGGATCTATTTTCCCTCATACAAACATCTATGGGCAACTTTGAGAGGGAAATCAAGAGGGACACTACAGATAACCACAAGGCCTTCTTCAGTTATGTTAGCAACCTGGTCAGAATCCCTCCACTATGCTCATAGTTAGTACACAACAACAAATAATTCACTGAAACCACAGATATTGACAACATTGTGGCAGACAGGTTCAGTGCAGGTTTCACCCCTCCCTCTCCCCCAAAATAAGACATAGTTATCCCAGCTGACTCTAACCTCCCTGTCATCACAGATGTCCAGGTGAGAGCCGCCCTCAGGAAAGCAGAATAAACAACATGAATGGGACCTGATGGTATCCCCGGTTGCATGCTACATGAACTCCGACAGGAGCTAAACACACATATAGAAGTGCTATGTAACACTAGCCTGACTACAGGATATGTACCTGTACACTGGCGCACAGCAGCAGTGGTTCCACTCCACGAAGGAGGCACCTCAACATACCAATACAATACAACACAATACAATACATTACAATACAATACTATACAATATGCTATTGCCCCTGGGACTACAGCAGCATACTGTTCTGCTACCCTGACCATTGTGACACATGTGGTGTGATGGTACCTGCTGCTGTCAAACAGTTACACAGGGTGACTCATATGGCATATCACCTATCTGACTAACATTCAGCAGGGGTATGTGTGACATGTACTTATGGGGGGTCTTGCTTCTTAACACTGTGTGGTTTATTGCAGAGTATGTCTTATCTGTGGGTAGGAACCTTTACCTCCACATGTGCTCTCTATTGCAGTGGCACGGACGACACACAGCAGTCATTTAGGTTGTGGATGGTGTGAGGTGTTACTATGGTTGTTGGACATCTGTCATGGGTGTGACTTAAGTATGTAAATCCAGGAGTGGTAACCTCTATGTGGGTAGTATGTGTGTACTCTGTGGTGTTGTCAGTCACTGTGCATTGGTAATGTGTTTGAGTGCATTGTCACAGTGTTGTACATCTCACTGTGTCCTTCTCCATATCTGTAGCTGTCATGTGAGGTACATACCATGGCAGCCATTATGTGGTGTGGAGGGGTACACTGACCTACATGTCCATAGCTGACACACCATGTCTGCTGACACATACCATGTGCAGGTATTCCAGGAATAGTGTGGCACTGTGAATATCATTGGGGGGACTATTGTACACAATTATGACCCTGTTCACCCCTGACACATGCAGTGGTGGGCAGCCAATCACATATCTGGTGGTTACTGGTGTAGGTGATTTGAAATGGAGTATGGTACTCCAGTTTTGACACTGGTGTTCACTCCATGCCTTTGCCACCAGGCACCTGTTGCAATACATCTGTACACATGTGCCTCACTCAGAATATATATACATCTCTCTCTCTCTCTCTCTATATATATATATATATATATATATATATATATATATATATATATATATATATATATATATATATATGTATATAGATATATCTATATGTATATATATATATATATATATATATATATATATATATATATATATATATATATATATATGTCTGTATACATATACACATATATATATTGATGTACATATATTGCTATAGATATGGAGAGGGGGTGTGTGACAGAGAGGGGGTGAGAGTGACACAGGGGGTGGGACAGGGGGTGTTGAGGTCGTCATATACAGTCATACCTGTAGATAGTCAGATCTGTCTGTCTATGTATATGTATCTACATATATCTATATCTGTATGTGTGTATTACATATATATGTTTGTACATATTCTATCTATCTACATCTGTCTATGTATTCCTACATCTCTCTCTATGTATGTATACATATATGCACATTATATATATATATATATATATATATATATATATATATATACATACATACATACATATTTTGACATACATATGTATCCATATGATAGATAGGTATATCAACATGTTTGTTTACCATACTGTATACACACACTAACATACTGCTAAACATACATAACTGTGAAACCTACTTTGTACATTACACTACAACCTACATTCAACCTACATTGATATGTGCACATAGATGCTCTCACATACAAATGTATGTACAGCCTTCACTGATAGTTGCTGTATGTCCCCTGCCCTTTGCACATCTTCATATACATATGGATACAGACCAATGACACATATGGAGGGTTCACAGTATGTAGACCTTTATAGTATTACTTTACATTACCTGTGTTTGTCAAAGCTGCTTGTGTTGCCATCTGGTTTTGTGTCCTGCTGCTCCACTTGCCAGTTGTCAGCTTTCAGGTGGCTGTTGCTGACCAGTTTTGTTTGTGTATGTTTAATTTTGTGTTTCTCTGTCTCAGATGCTTGTGTTGCTGTCTGGTTTTGTGTCCTGCTGCTCCACTTGCCAGTTGTCAGCTTTCAGGTGGCTGTTGCTGACCAGTTTTGTTTGTGTATGTTTAATTTTGTTTTTCTCTGTCTCTGTCTCTGTCTTCTGTCTCTGTCTCTCTCTCTCTCTGTCTCTCACTTCCTCCTCAGGGAGCAATGAAAGTATTGCATGTGTGGACTGGGAGTACAGCATGCTTTTGTAGGTATCTGCATATGATGGCCTCTGCACCAATTGTTAGCCAGCATTTGCTAATTGCCTGCAGCCAGTTGTGTACTGATTGCAGTTCTCACTGTGATTTCAGAACAGTGCTATAAAAAGGTATGTGAGACAGGCATAGCCCTTTCAGATTTTAAGGGCAGAGACCATGCTGGTATGCTGTGGACAATGTTCTGTGAGTGTAAAGGTTGGTATCTCTCTCATATTTCCAGCTGTGTTGTAGATTAACATTTCTCCATTCATTTCTCCAGTTTCCTTTACTAACTGTGTATGTACACTGACACCTACGACTACTACTACTGTTAATGTGTGTGTGTGTGCTTTCCTGTGGGACATGTGGTGTAATTGGTGTATAGCAGTGGCTCTTGCACTTTGTTGCTATGGCTTCAATATTTGCCCTTTACAGTCACTACTTTTATGCCTGCTAGGTGTACTGACTGTAGTGTGCTGCTGTGACTTTCCTATTTTCCATGTACATTCACACCTTGGAATGCTTGCTATATATGCTAGGGTGTTACAGCATGCAGTGTGGTCTGGCCATGGTGTGGGCTTTGACATCTATTAGGGTATTTGAGTATGCTGCTGAGCAGGCCCCAGAGACTCTCAGGTGCATCTGTTATCTGCCTCATGGAATGGTACATATCAGTGGGGTACACCCATTAAATTGTCTGGTATGCTGCAGTTGTGACTGTGGGATAGCATGAGCATATGTATTACTACACTTTTTCTGCCATGCAAGTGGTGCATACTTTCAGGACTTCATAGTTACCATTGCATGTGTTGTAACACCTTTCTGCCTACTGTTTGTACATTTCACATGGAGTCTGTGGGGCATCCCTGTAACTCAGTCACTGTTGCTATGTCTAGGCTCTTAACTATTCAAATATGGTGGTGTCAGACCTCTCATGTGTACAAATATTTGCAGGTTGTCCACATTTCTGCCTCATATTTTGGTCAATATCTCATGCAGATCTTTTTCTGGCAAATCACTCTGGGCTCAAGTCAGAATATAGTGACAAACATTTAAGTTTCAGACTTCATACCCTTCCAAACATCCCACAAAATGCAGAACCTGTTACTCTCTGAACTGTCTAAGTTTGTTGTAACATTATTTGTAATGTGTCCCTGGTTTTGGCCCTTTGCTCCACATATTTTATTACTTGGTCCGGATGTGTTCCTGTAACAGGTTGTGGGGTATGGGCAGTGATTATCCTGCTGTGAGTATGTGTGTGGCTTGCTAGGTGCTACAGTGACATTATTACCTACTAGCTACCAACTAGCATGGCTGTTTCTGTTCACACACTACTATCATAGATATCCACTAGATTTGACAGTTAATATACATGACATGCTTTGTGTACTACACATCCTATATTCCCTTTACATTCATTCCTACTATTACATGATATATTTATTTTAGCACAATGTTCTTGTATAACAGTCATGGCTGAGTGGTAAGTCATGCAGACTACTGTTTCCAAGGTCCTGGGTTCGGGACTGACAGTGGGATTTTATTTTGCTTTTGAACTGACTACAGGACCTGTCAATCAGAGTGACTAAGGCACTTTTAAGCAGTTGTAACTGGGTTAGCGCTGGTTTGCGTGGAGCTCCCGCATGCGCACTGGCGTTCAGCTCCGCGCACACCCACTTACAACCGCTTAAACATGCTAACTCTTGCGCACACCCGCGCTATTTTCTTTGAAAGAAATGAAAATGGGGAGACAGGAAAGTGGTGAAAAAGGGATCACAAAGAGGGTAAGACAGTAGGGAAACAAGCTCGGGTTTTGCAGGAGGGATGTAGGTAATGCCCATAGTTGCCCATTTCTTAATCAGCAACAGCTGTGCATATGTATGTAATTTGGTGTGACATTTGAAACCTTCCACCCCTGAGAGAGTTGTCAGGACAACAATAATACTTGTTGTACAGCCAATTGTAATTGATAGTTTCCATGTCCAGCAGACATATGTGCGGAATGGGCAGCTATGTATGGGGCGTAATTTTTTTGTGGGTACAGAGTGCCCTTTTTTTTTTTTTTTTTCAGGTGAGAGTGGTATGTCAGGTGAAGGAAGTCGGTATAGCTGGGGAGGTAGGTTGGGTAGGTCAACAGACAAGACAAACAAGACGCATACAGGGGCGGTGTATGACACGTGTGGGAGGGTTACACAATTGACGGGGATGGATGTTTGGATATCCAGAGCCCATGAGCCCACAGATGGCAACAGTGGAACTGATATCCCCACCCATGGGCAGTTGCCACTGTTCCTTCACTGCCCAGGATGGGGCTGTGCTGGGGGCTGTGTAGGCCGGGCAACAGGCATGCCTGTAAGTTGTGCCACCTGTGCCTCAAGCTGGCGTAGGGGCCCAAGAACAGAGTCCCGGATCTCCCTACGCACCACAGTCCGGACGCTACGGAGGGTGAGTGGTGGTTCTCCTCCAGCCACGCTTGCAGAGGGGGGACGGGCCCTATCCCCTGCAGCACTTCCACCCGCAGGTGGCACAGGGCCACCGGAGGAGGGTCCAGACTGGGCACTAGTGCCAGGTGCACCCGCCAGCTGAGGTGGGAGAGGTGGGTCCGCTGGAACCCGCCTTCTCTGTCGTCCTATGTTTTGCATTATGTCATGACAGTTTGGGTTAGTAACATACAATACCATTCGCAATTAGTTGTAACAGCATGCATTAGTATTCCCATTAACCAAACACCCAGATATTCACACCATTGAACAGCGAGCATAACACCTGCATAATTTGAACAGCAATACACAGTCCAACAACATGCAGGGTTGATTGATGGCAACAGGCCA